>NW_001914851.1:866201-1000915 GCF_000226545.1 Podospora anserina S mat+
GGGGAGAGATTCAGGATGAGAGCGAGTGGGCTACGAAAATGTCGTCCCTGTTCGTAAGGAGACTAAGAGACATACGCTCGACAGATTTTCTCGGTCGACTCTACTACACCCCCTACCCTTACGTGGTCTGTGATCTCTCTACCTACCTACCTAGTCTTGGGGGGAACCCTAGACTGGTTCGCGGGGGGCTGCTTTGACGTGTAAGTGGACCGCGGCAGCAGGACCTTGCCAACCGAGCCGGACATGATGGATAGTAGATGGGCAGAAAAAACTGCTGATGGGCAGGCAATGACAGGGAACAGGGTGATACGATGCAAGTATGGCATCTGAGTGTCCGTGGATGGGTGTACAGTACCCAGTGTGATTGGCACTCGCAACGACGAGGGGTGTGTAGAGTGGGTGGTAGAGCGATCGCACCTAAGGGCGGGTATCAACTCACACACGCCGCTCCTCTGGGTTGAAGGACCCATGTTACCCAAGAGCGTGACAGGCGGTGCGGAGCCAACCAAGGGTACCAAGCGAATCTCTCTCACACTCAACACTCTCCACCGTTCGACGGCTTCCTGGCGTCTTGCGGACGCAGAAGCGCCACGGCCAAAAGAAGATGGCAATCGATAACCAGGATGTCCCCTGTCACTGGGTGGGTTTCCTGTTATGGCTCCCTAGCACGCACGACCGTAGGAGGACGCATCTCTTTCTGGCGAGCTCTGACCTAGAGGGGTATATCAGACTCATCTATCGAAGGGTTTAGCCGTAAACCTTGGTTCTTCCTGTTTCCTGCCTGCGGTTTCCCAATAAAATGGAAAAACAACTCTAGATCCAGAGAGATGATGTTTTTGGGAGAGACCTGTCAACGGGCAGCCATCGTGCCTCACTAGGCTGCTTGGTGCTTCGTTGCATGCGAGGCATCGAGAAGTAGACCTGAAGCCTTTGAGGGACTCGATCTTACCGATGTCATGCTATCGCGTGGGACAAATGAAAGAGAGCGCCAAACGCTGTCCTGCGGGTACCTTGCATGTGTGTCGGGGAAGACAGGCTCCAAACCGAAGGAGTACGAGTCTGAGGCGGAGACGATTATACGATACCGGAGCTTGATGACGACGGGTAATAGTATGTGGTTTCTGCCCTCCTTCATCAGCATGCGCGGTGCTACATGTGGCCCGGGCATGAACGAGAAGGATGCCGGTTGATGCTCAAGAACAACGAGACAAGGCACCGAAATGATGTCGATCTCGAGCTTTTCACCGCGTATCGAAGTTTGACAGGGCCTGATGAGGCTCGTTTGGGAACCTGGAGCGAACTCCACGTTGTGACGTCTCTCCTCTTACCTACGACTTTCAACATCACAGCAGCCGTCAAAGTATTGGTTTCACAACACATGAATGCTCACCGCTTGCCGCCATCCTGACATCGCATCACCCCGCGGATGTTGTGTCAGCGGCCCCCGCAGAGTCTCCCGGTTGGTTATCTTGGCCCTTTCGCCCTTTAGAGAACGGGGGGTTCCTCGCGCCGCAGCCTCAACATCCGATACATCAGCGACATTCAATCGAACGGGGAAGTCGGAATCCGATCCTGAAATTTGATATCCTACCGGACGTATGCGGCCTCACGAAATCGGGATGCAAGCTGCCTTGGCTACCCACAGTTCGACGGACTGATGCCGTCCGCTAGATCAGACGAACTGTCCAAGCCTCTACGCTAGGGGCGATCTCGGTATGCAGCGCTGATTTTCGTGAATGCTTCACCAGTCCCGACTTGGTGGAGTGTCAGACCATCATTTCATGCTGAACGTTGATGGAAGCCTGTCAGCGAGCTTCCACAGCCCTGTGACTTGGTGATGCGCAGCCTGAAGCCGGCCCACCGGACGGTCAGGGTCAGGGTCAGGGCCCCCCGGGGAGGAATTTTCTGGTGGCCTTCTAGCGCTGTGAGCGACGGAGTAGTGCCGAGCTAGCTAGCCTCCAACCTGGAAGGCTCAGCGGGGTTTGTGGTTGCTTCACATGGCACCGTGCAGCAAGATCCTAGAGCACTCACTAGATTCGCCGTGGAACTACCCTCATCTCCGAGACAACAGACAACAGACAACAACACACATGGCAGGGCGTGATGGCTTCATCGAAGCGCGCCGGCGACATGGTGTCTGTCGAGAACCTGGTCTCCCGTTGGCCTTGCGTTTCCCTCATGCAAGAAAGATCATCCCGCGCGCTGCAGCCCAAAAGGCGGCCCTCCTCTGACCAATTGGCACCAGTCTTGCCGCTCTGCTGACTTCAGACACATGCGACCAGTTCCAGGGACCCTCATGCAGCAGCTTGGTCTATGCGCCCGTCGGTCAACCTCACGATATCAAACTCCACGGCCAGGATGCGCCAAGTAGGAACTCTGCTGTGTCTTTGATGGTAAACTGACAACGGAGTACCGGACAAGGACGGTGAGAGAGTATCGGCCGCTGATGCTCAATTTCTTCGCTCTTTCGTTCGTCTGCGGTTCCCCTTCCAGGCCGCCAATAATACAAAGCAGTATGAGGAAGCATATCTGAGCCGCAGAAATCTGTCGACGGTCGGTTTGCTCAACACACAAACTGGTTTCATGCGAGTGGGCACTCTGGCGATCTGCATCCAGCGGGTATCACTCGATCTCAAGCTACAATCAGCCTCCGCAGACCGGCAACATCAGACGCCTCAGAAGCTCTCGGTGAACCATAAACCTTTGAAGAAACCAAAAGCCGATCGACCCCGAACCTCAGCTAGCTACCGTGTGGTATCATGTGGTATCATGTAATACATTCGCAGCATGGTTCGGAGAAGCAGACCGGTCAAATAACAGCAGAATAGATGGACAAAACACATGTTTGCGGGGCGTCATGGCATCGCAACCGCATCGTGTTGCCGGCAACCGGATGCGCACTGACGTTTGTCCAAACCCACCACTTCATCAGGGGACACTTTGGAGACGCTCGAATCGTTTCTGAATATCGTCATTCCCATCAAGCCATTGTCAGGTAATCTCCAGCTGGAGGAGGGACTGCTGAAAGCGATACCAGTTAATCTACGCGACCCTACCATCTACCTAGGTATGGGATAGACTCGACGGTTCAAGGTTGCGTTCGCTTCCGAGTAGCCAAGAGGTTGCAGAATCTTAACGTCTTTCTGCAGCTCTAACCAGACCGGGCCCAGATGGTAGCCAGCATTTGCCGAGAGGTCTTTCCCGCCATACTCCGTACAGTTCTCTCTTCTTCCCACTCCCCAGAGACTGGATGAATGACGGAAGTGGGATTGCGCGCATAAGTTGTGACAAAACCCGAGCAGATCATGTTCAAGACCCCCTCGCCGTTCCTGCCCCTCCTCTCCACACCCTCGTCAGCTGGCTTCCTACACAAGATTTTTGGACATCCACTTGTCCGATCAGATCCGGTTAATCATGGACCATGTCACGCTTCACTTGGAAAATATGTTGCACGGGAATGACAAATCGCATGGATGGCACCGGGCAGAGCTGTTCTTATTCCGCTGATTCCAGCCTCGACTCGACCAAAGTACTTTGACGCACAAGCTGTGATGTCGATTGCAGGACACCCGAAGTGAAACCGGTGGGCCTGGTTCTTTGCTACCACGCTATTCGAGCGGGCAGGCAGCTCGATGAGCCGACATACCGGTCGGTCGTCAGATGTAACCTTCACCACTCGCCGGGCGATGCGGCGTGGGTTGCCGTGAAAAGACTGAGCCGCTGTCAGCTAGGTAATCTCAGCTCGTGCTCATCAAATCCCGGAATCACAGAGCAACCGTACATGATATGTGCGACGACGTCTGGATAGCCAAAAAAAAACCAAAAAAACCAAAAAAAACCGTGTGTACACCGCACTCTCTGTGATCTTCCAACACAACTCGCTTGGCCTCGGACCTGACCTCCGTGCGCCGAATATTCCACAAAGGGAAGAAAGACATGGAAAAAGCTTTTCGCCATCTCCCACCAGTTGCCAGACCTCGACACATCTTGCACACAAACAGACGTAAACCTTTCAGAAACACCATCTCGCACAGGGCACGAAGGTACAGGAGAGCTCCCGTTCAGAGGCGCGCCAATCCTGGCTGGAATTGTTGGCGCTGGCCCGTCCCGCCCTCTCACAGCTCCCGCGAAACCGGAACCAAGCTCTGCCCAAAAAGCCACAAAGTTTAGTTGGATGTATGTCTGTGTGTATGATGTTCCAGTTTGTGACCGATCACTTTGTAATCTTTTGTTGTCACTCGACCGAATGGGAAGGCTAATGCTGGGTATGAACTCGTAAAACCGGGCGGACCTGGTCTGGCTTGCCGGGACTCGTCCGTGGTCTTTTGAACACCCCAAGTGGGAATGATGACACCAGGTTTCACGATCTAACAGCACAGCGCCCAAAAGAGCAGCAACACACGACATGTCTAACCCTGTTTATCCTTTTTATTCTTTCTTTCTTTCTTTCTCTATAGCCCCCCCCCAACCCCCCCCAACCCCCCCCAACCCCATTCCCAGCAATTCCTCCATGCCCTTCCCCCAGATAGTACAATCTCTCCCAAGCAGGCTGGGGTCGTTGTCTCTGAATCCACTCCTCCAGTTGTAAACCAGCAAAACTCCGGATCCGTTGTTTCTTGAACCATGGGTGCCGCCTTTTCATCTTTCCTCTCTTTGGCTCTTTTCCACCCTCGGCCGGCCTTCCCGGCCTGACCATACCTATAGTCCTCGAAAAAGTAAACACCACCCTCCCCTTGCACGACGTCCAAGCAAACGCAACCAAAGACGCTTTGTCGTGCGTCTTTGCATTGGAGGTTCACATCGAGCAGAGAAAAAGACGCCGCTTACTCAGTTGACCTCCTATCTCATGAATGCACCGGCCGGTGTGGTTCCCTACGCAACCGATCCTTTTTGCAACACATACACCCGTCCGTCTCCATTCCCAGAGCCCAAGAGGCAATGCCAGATTGCCTAATCGAGACATTAACGCTCTCCTGGTTTCCCAAGCCTTTCCCACCCCGGCTTAGGCTCAGCTGTTACTACTTTATCCCTGACAAGGCTAACAACAATGGAAAGCTGAAGGATCTTCGAAGACGCTTGTGCGCAAGAAAAAAGAAAAAAAAAGGAAGGAAAGAAAAAACACGCTAAACGGCCCTCTTTAGGCGGAACTTCGGGACTCGTCACCACCATCCTCCACTTGCTTCGTATTTACATACACCAAAATCCCCACTCTCAACCAGGAAAACAAGAAGGCAAGACAAGAAGGCAAGCCACCATGGTTGACATCACACACATCACACACACACGCACACACACACACACACTTTCACCGTTATTCGTTCCGTAGAGCATGAACCTAGTAAAAGCGTGCCAAGTTGGTGTGACTTTTGTGATCGATCAACCTAGTGCACCCACACCCCGGTCTAGTTCGCTTCAGATATAACTCCCGGGCCGTTAAGTGACAGTTTTCTCTTTGCTGGGACCGCCTGCCTAGTGGAGGGGGGTGTGAGAATGACGAGTGACTGAATCTGTGCGGTGTTGGGTGATTCGGGCCGGCCCACTGAACGACAACAGGTTACTTGACAGGCAACGACTTCCGATCCAGGGGCGCGATGAAAAAGACGAGCGGGCTGAGGATGCGATCCAGACCAATCCACACCCCCAACCCACGCACATCATGATGTACATCAGTCGAGACAACAAGCTTCCCCCTATCCTGTCCTTTCTTCCCCACCCGCCCCGTCCCCTACCCGTGCGGCGCGGTAGTTTACAGCTTGTCGTCAGCAGCAGCTTCCGGCTTTGGGTCGCTTGTCTCGAGGGTAGCGGTCATGTTACTAGCAGCGGCGGCGGCCACAGGTGTGGGTACAGGTGTAGACGCATCCGCACCCTCTTCCGCCGCTTCTTCGGCTTGTCCTTCCTTGATCTCGCCCGCCTTTGGGGTGGCGACGACAGTAGCGACAGATTCATTCGTCGGCGTGGCAGTCTCCACCTCATCAGTGGTAGCAGCAGTGGTGAGGGTGGTGCTTTCGGAAGCGGCAGCAGCGTCCCCCGTGGTTTCAGCTGTATTATCAAGAGGACCAGTAGTGGTGGCGGCGGCATGCTCAACCGTCTTCATCTCCAGGCCTTCCTTCTCGCCACCTTCAGCTCCACCGGTTGGACCAGGAGTAGCTACGTTCTCGTCACCGTTGTGCTGCTTCTCTTGGAACGTAAAGGCATCCGATAGGTTGACGGCCAAAAAGGTCTTGGGCAATTTGACTCTGAATGGACAAGCACGCGTTAGCAAATCCACAAATATAAGCCTCTGATATATGTCCAACGTGACCAACGAGATCACCAAAACCAAGGAACCAAAGGTTGGTCCTGTTTGGGTTGACCTACCGGCCCTCTGATACAGGTCCGGCATGGCATGACATGATGCGAAGGGGCTAACGGGGGGATGGGAGATGCGGAGCAAAGGAAGAGCATCCAAAGCCCAACAAACAGAATGACAAAGAAAGCAAAAAATAGGAACTTACTGATGGAACTTTGCCCTCAACGTCTCAATAACAAACATCCAGTCGGCATGAGCCGTCAGGCTTCTCCTGGGCGCGCACCCAATGCAGTGTTTGCTGTCGAGCTGCACATCCAGCGGGTCGAACACATGACAGCCGGGGCTAATGGTAATCTTGATGCTGTAGTTGAACACGGGCGTGCCCTCGGCATCAATGGGCGGGTTGGCCGGCATCTCGTACAGTTCAAAGGAGATCTGCGACAGGTAGTCCAGTTCCGGGATCGTGGCCCGCTTGATCTTAGTCTCGAGGCCGCCCTCCAGAATGCAGTTGAGCAGCGTGTATATGTGAGATTCCTTTGTGAAGTAGATGAACGACTTGGCCTCCTCGGACGCCTGCATGTCCTCGAGGTCCTGGACGATTTCCTTGAGCAAGGGGAGCGAGGTCAGAAGACCGATCTCAAGCTTCTCGCTGTCCGAGATGCCGTATTCCTGCGGGCAGATGAAATCGAAGAGAACCTTGGCCAGCTGGTACAGCTCCCGAAGGGGCTCGAATCGGGCGTCGGTTTTGGCCTTTGTCTGGCTGTTGCCGCGGTGAAGGTGAAAGTACCTCTCTGGAAGCTCAGCGTCGACATTGCTCGAGGGTCGCAGGCCGTTGAGGAACGACCTCCTACGGAAGATCCGCTTCACAGCCTTGTGGCCCTCCTTCTCAATCTTCTCACTAAGACTCGAAGCTGACCTCTCTGTTTTAGTCTCCTCTGGCAGAGGTGCCGTTCGAACACTATCCTCCGAATCCTTTCCGCTGGCGATCGCCGGCACAGAGCTGGATGCCGTTGCCGACGCGGTTGACGTCTTCCCGTTGGACGACGACGACGACGAAGATGCCGCTGGCGACGGACCTTTTCCGAAATTGGTCTTGTACTCATCTTCAAGCATGTTCTTTGGTGGCGCAAACACCCACTCGAGGAACTGGCGATTGTGGAGGGCATCAAACTTCATGGTATCATAGAGCTCCGAGATCTTGCTCGGATCAACCTTCTCGCCATCGCAGAACTCGGCGAAGAGTTTCTCCCAGCGCTCTTTGAACAGCTCCGCATCCTCACCGCAGCACCACCTCGCCTGGATGCCCGTCACCGCATTAGCCTGCGACAAGGAACCAACCGACGCAAGCGACGAGATTGACACACCAGAGGTGGAGTTCCCATCGGCGGCGCCCTTATCACCAGAAGAGGGGTTGTTGATGGCGTTCAGCGAGTTCACTGCACCACTATACAGCTTCGCGTAGTTGTGCTGCATGACCTTGCGATGGAAGTTCATCAGCTGCACCACCCTCGTCTGCACCTCGGCCGGCTCAGGCATGTTGTCTGGCCAAGCGAACTGAGGCGGCCTCTCGTTGCCCTTCCGAAGAAGCCCCTTAAGCTTCTTCTTCACCTTGTCCATCTCGTCCTTGGCCGCGTTGGAATCATCCAAAAGATCCTTACGAATGGTGATAAAATCCTCGGGCACATCCTTCTTGTTGAGGAAGCTGGCCGCCCAGATCTGAGCCGAAGTCACGACGCGACGCTCCGAGGAGCTGAAGACATGAACCTCATCGAGAACCTCGCGGTTCATGAGACCCAAGTCACTGCGCATGCTTTCGCCGAGCTCCTGCGCTTGGTAGCGAGCAGAGTGCGTGGGCTCGCCGCCCCATTTGACAATGAGCTGGAGTTTGTCGAGAACAAGGCTTTCTTCCGCGGCGGTGAACTTGGACATCGTGACGCCTGACAGAGAATCATGGCGCTTAGGCGACCTCCGGGTCTTGTACGCATCGCTGTCGGCCTTGTCACCTTCGCCCTCGGTCTCGGTCTGAAGTGGGTGGTCCTCCTCTTTCATCGTGTCGATTTCGTTCTTGTTCTCAGTCTTGCCGTCATCTTCAGCCGAAGTGTCGCTCTTCTTGTCCTTCTTCTTCTCCTTGTCCTCTGGCTTCTTCCTGAACATGGGTTTAATCTGAACCTTGGTGCCGGCCCAGCTGCCCTTCTTGATGAGCACGTTGCGGAGAGCTTTGAGCTTGTTGCGGTCTTCAACACCCTCCCTCATTGCCACATCCACGGCATCGAGGACACTGGCAAGGGCAGGCTCGCCGATGAGAAGAACCTCTTCTTGATGGCCTTTGAGAAGCTCAATGAACGGCGCAGTGTGGAAAGTGAACTTGTACTTTTGCTTTGGCGTTCGGTCCGCGTGACGAATGACGGACACGACACCCTTGAGCTTCCAACTCGGTTTGGGGGGGGGTGGAGGAGGAGGTTCTTGGTCATCTTGGACGGCGGTAACGGTTGTCGGCGTGTCAACCTGCATGACAGAAGGCGCCGCAGAAACAGTCGAGGGGGCAGTAGAAGGTACACTGTCAGCCACCGAAGACGAGAACTGACTGGCCAAGGGACTAGCAGGTATGCTCCCGTATTTCGAGTCTCCCTTGATCGTGATTGTCTGGCTGCTAACCACCTCACCTGGCACCTCCCTGGCCACAGCTGGCTTGTCCATACTTGCCCTGCTTTGCGCCTGCTGGGCAGCCACATGGGCGACCAACTCCCTCTCCTTATTCGCGTACGCCGCACGAACCGCCATGCTGGCCGCCATAGGGTCCACGTCGGAGATCGCAGGCGATGGAATGGGAGGGGTGAGTCCCTCTTTGCGAAGCTTCTCTTTGATGAAAATCTCCTTGAGAATGTTGGCGCAGTGATCGTAGTAATCATCATTATCCTTGACGAAACTCCAACCGTTGACGTCGATTACGTAGCTCTTCCCGCCGGCGCGCAAAAAGTCGAAACCGCAAACGCGCTGACCAAACGTGGTACTGATCTTGCTGGCGATCTCCTTTTCCTCGGCGCTCAACCCTGTGACGTACCGGACCTCTTTTCCGTGCGTGTTACGCCTCACCACGCCGTCCACCACTGGCGATTTTCTCGTCTCTGCGTGGCAGTATGTTGGCCCAACCGTGTAAGCTTTTACATCTTCAGCATTGTCAACTTGCATAAAGCGTTCATAGATGAAACTCTCCTCGGGATGGGTGATGCACCTCGGGACCGATAGTCCCTCGACATACTCGCTGCTCTTGTTGCCAATCTTCCGGAAAAGCTTCCTTGCGCCGCCGCCTGCGGAAGAAGGGAAATAGATGATGATGTTGTGGTCCTCACCGCTGGTTGGCTTCTCAACAAATGGCTTCTTGATCAAGGTTCCGTCAACGGACAGGATGTCACCACCATCCAGCAGCTCAACCTTGCGGGGAGCAGCTGCTCTGGCGGCCTCCGGGTCAGGATCCGTGGGCTCGAAGACAATCCCACTAATGTCCTTGATGTGCTTACACACGTCAGGTGTAAGAAGTCGGGGGCCGCCATCACGGTTGACTTCAATTCTTTGGGGAGTGGGGACATTGATTCTATCCAACAGTCTCAAGCACAGCCTTCTGTCCCAAAGAATCTTTTGCATAGGCACATCGTTGACACAGAAAGGTTTTCTGGCCTTGACATACGCGATGGCCTTGTCAAGCGGGAAGCCGTCCGAGTAGAATGAGATCAGGTAATCGCAGATGGGCCAGTTCTCAATGGACTCGTCAAGAATAACCTTGTCCCCAAATACACAGACGTCGAATTCGCGGTTCTGAATCAGGCGGTTCAAGATATTTCTACTAGGCTTGCTCCGGGCTTTCACGTCCAGCGCGCAGACGCCGATGACGCCCCAGGGAGCGGGCCTAGGTTCTTCCTTCTCTCCGCGGTGGTGATGATGGGAAACGACACGGTCTCCGCTAGGGCTGTGGCTGCTGGCCGCGGTACTACCGCTGAACCTGCGCTTGGCCCGGCTTCGCGATCGAGTAGGTTGAGGACGAGGAGTAGGGGTTGTTCCTGTTTTCTGCTGCGTATCGCCACTTGCTTGAGATTGCTGACCAGTCGTCTTCCCTATATCACCAACAGTTTGACCTCTCGCCTCCCGAGGAGCAAGCTGAAGGGCACCCTGATGGGATCCCTGACTTCCCGTGGTAACTGTGACGTTCGACATGGTCGCTTCAGGCTGGGCCGCCTTATTGGTAGCCATGATGCCAGACACTGACCGATGGCCAGGGACGCCAGAGATGCTATTGTTGTCGCTTCCGTTGGCAGAAGCAGCTGAGCTGATGACTCCGCGAGCAGAGGCAAGACTATAAATCGACCCAATGCTCACGCGGTTGCTGACGCTTGCGCCGGCCTCGGAAAAGGAAGAGCGGGCGCTGCGGTAGGCGGGTTCTGGTAGTTGGTTGTGGCGATACAGGCCTGTCTCGCTCTGAGTGCTGGGCAACAGGCGAGGGGTCTCGGATTCTTCAATGGCGGTTGCCGAAGAAGAATCTGCAAAATCTCGAGGGGAATAAGGTTGCTCGGAGGGATTGGTTGGGACACGGCGGAGGCTGGTGGCGTCTTCGCTCCAGGCGTCGGAATGGGACGAGTCTCGACGGACAGGATGACCTTGGGCTGGCAGATGGGCTTTCAACGCTTGGTGAGTAATAGCCGTGGAAGGTGGGGGCATGGAGAGATTCGTGCGGTCAACGTGGGCCTCCGCGAGAGTTGTTCCAGGATCGGCCTGCTTGCTCTTGCGGTTGGTAAGACTGGCGAGAGAAGACGAGGAGAGGTTGCGCATATGGAAGCTGGTTCGGTGCGTTCTAGTTCTCACCGGCGAGACTGGTGCTGGTGGCGGCGCGCCTGCCGGTGTGACTGCTGGCGACGTTGAGTTTGCAGCTGGCTCTGCCTGTCCTTGCTCTTTTCCCTTTTCTTGTGGCGCAAAGTATCCGTTCACCGGCTCTGTGGATTCCACCGATGATAGGCCTGCTTCGTCAAGCTTCGACTTGTCAGAGTTTGTGTCCATGGCTAGGACAGAAAATGCGGGCACCGGAACGAGTTCGAGCTTCTTCCTTTGGGTTGGCACGGCACTCTCGGTGTGTGGCTTGCTGGTTCCTGGAAGGGAACAAAAGAACGAGAGGCTTCAGGGGGATGGGAGGCTCAAAGAGACGTGTTTGTGGACGGTCTGGAAATGCTCGATACCGAAATGCTACCAGTCAGATAAGACTGACACGACGGGGATTTTTTATGGTACAAGAATGGTCAATCGATACTGACAAGATGTGGCAATAAACGGTCTAGAGCTGATTTTCTACCAAGCAATAGGAAGAAACAAAACAGAAGCAGAACGAAAAACAAGAACGCCAAACACTTTTGTTTTGTGCCAGTCCCTGCCGCAATCCGATTCCGCTCTGGGGTGCCGTCTGTTCCACGTGAAAATGAAAGAGTCTGGGGCAGTAGTGGCCCAGCCAAGCAGTGGCATCCGTAGATTCTCTTCAATGGCGAATGGCCAATGCGAATGGAAGGGGCCGAGAGAAGGGCACGAAGCTGATGGCCAGACTGCCACGACTGGGCTCTCTGGATGGGCCAACCCGGTTCCCGAATCGTGGTTGCACTGCTGCCAACCAGGGCTATTTTTTCCCTGGCGGGGCAGTTTGGAAACCTGGGAGGGGCACACAAAGCATGATGACGCCCTGGCCCGCAGAGCACGAGCCAACATGTGTCATTGGGATGGTGGGGCATCTGTCTCTAATCTTGTCTCTGTTTCCGTTTGCATTGATGGGACATGCTGTCTCAACCCTGAGGGGTATTCTCATGTTCCATCTGCAAGTGATTCCTCCCACAGTCTTTAGCAGTTTGCATCGCCAATGCCTCAGTTTTGCGATCTGTGGCCACAAGGTGTCATATTGAGTGCTGTGCGTAACGGGTAAGTGCTCGCGTGACCCGCTTTGGTTGTCATCCGCTACTCTGGTGTCATGTCGAGCTCCCATAGGCCAAGCGGTTTGGCTTGTCCTAGGAAAACAGGCGGTGAAGAAGCTTTCGGCTGGCTTGCATGAAGCCCCTGTCATGGTTCAGATTCTCGATTATGGCGTCGAAAAACTGCCATGTTCGTGTGTTAATCCGGAGCGGGGGTGCCTGCCGGCCGGCGGTGTGTCTTGGCATATGTCTTCGGCACCCTCGACCCGGCCTGGGGTCGGTGTTCGGTGGTTGTGGGGCCGATCGAAAAAGTTTGGGTGGGGTCCAAGTCCCCTTTCCCATGTGTGGCTGAAAATTTCTGGACGGGCTTGGTTCAGCGAGGCTGCTGCTGTAAGAAAACTTCCATCACCAATATTTTACTCGCGACAAAGGCCATTGGCAGCGTATACAGTGGTTTTTTGTGATAGAAAGCTCCTCGCGAGCTGCAACGCGACAACCATGCCTCACTCAGAGATCGACCACCCTTCGACGAAGCGGCAAAAGCGCGATGCGATCGTGCAAGCGCAGCCATCTTCAAAGAGGAGCGGCTCGGCCATTTTTGCGCCTTTCCGGGTACGCATTACCCAACCACAGAAAACTATGCAAATTCGAGATGGAAACAATTCTGACAGTCCTGAGTCCTGTAGACCATTGGTTTAGTTTCACCAACAAACGTTCCCTTTGCCACGATTCCCCTTGGCAAAACCACCTTCCAGATCACGACTTCTGTCGGCCGTGCCCTTCAAACATACGATCTCAAGCGCGGTCTCAATCTTGTGTTCGTCACCCGCCCTCAGACTCCCGCCGATATAACCGCCACCTGTGCTTGGAAGGAAAAGGTATATGCTGCTTGGGGAAACCCGAGCAAGGGTGAATCTCAAGGATTATGGGCCTTCCAGCGCGGCAAGAAGGCTGCTGAGCTTCAGCTCCCTATCGGCCTCGATCAACCCATCAAACAGATTGTCATTTTTGGCTCGTGGATTATCGCATGCTGTGTCACGAGGATAGAGGTCTTCAAGTCGGCTACACTGGAACACTACACTACTCTCTTTACTGCGGCGGCTAAGAGGGGCGACAATGAAATTACGGGCGGCGTCTGCAACATGCCAACCTTCTTGAACAAGATCTTTGTCGGCCGGAAGGATGGTTGGGTTGAAATTTGGAACGTCAGTACCGGCAAGCTCGTATACACGATCCTGCCGCCCGCACCCAACAGCGGGTCCGTGACTTGTCTGCAACCCTCGCCCGCTCTGTCGTTGCTCACCATCTCGTACTCTGGGGGTTCTCTGGTCATTCAAAACGTTCTCACGGACAAGAAAGTGTTGCAGATCCAGGCTGGCAGTGAAGATGCTCCCGTTACCTGCATCTCATTCCGGACTGATGGTCAGGGTGCCGGGGAGGATGGCCGGAAGGATGGTGTTATGGCTACAGCAACTGGTTTTAGTGGGGATGTGACTTTCTGGGATCTCAACAAGGGTGGAAGATCGATGGGTGTTTTGCGCAGCGCCCACAACCCCCCATCACGCAACAAGGCCGTTGGTGGCGGTATCAGCAAAATCGAGTTTCTTCCCGGTCAGCCCGTAATCATCACAAGCGGTCTCGACAACTCTCTCAAGTCTTGGATCTTTGACGAGACACCATTCTCGCCAGTACCTCGCATTTTGCACCAGCGAAGTGGACATGCGGCGCCTGTCAGCTGCCTGCAATTCTTGCCGTCTGATTTCGATGGCGCAGAGGCTGGAAACAAGTGGCTTATGAGCGGTGGGCACGATAGGAGTCTCTGGGGATGGAGTTTGCGAAGAGATGGTCAGAGTACCGAACTATCACAAGGTGCCATTCGGAAGAAGGCAAAGAAAGCCGGTATTCTTGCTGGTGGGTCTTTAATTCAAGGCCCAAGCACAACCTTGGAGGATCTAAAGGCCCCGGAAATCACATGCATCGCATCTTCACTAAACCGCGATGGTGGTATTGGTGCTATGCCCGGAAAGCAGGTCATTTGGGACAAGGCCAACAGCACAAAATACTCTAATGCCGAGCTCAGCGGAATGACGGGCTGGGAGAGTGTCGTTACCGCTCACAAGAACGACCCGTGGGCTCGCACATGGTTTTGGGGACGAAAGAGAGCTGGTCGTTGGGCATTCAAGACTGGCGACGGCATGAATGTTTCCACTGTGGCCATCAGTTCATGTGGCACTTTCGCTGTGGTCGGGTCGGAGGGAGGCAGTATCGACACTTATAACCTTCAGTCAGGTCGGCACAAGCAACGTTTCCCTTCCAGGTTGACACCGGCCCAATTGAGGCAGATCAAGATGATGCAGCTGAGAGCGCTGGACAAGGTCAACGAGCTTCAGGCACGATCAGCCCAGAGCTTCCCGCCGGGCACTGGCAAGCACACAGCGGCGGTAACAGGTCTTGTTGTTGACTCTCTCAACACAACCATTACCTCGTGCTCGCTCGACGGTAAGATCAAGTTCTGGGACTTTTCCACCGGCAACTTGATCGACGAAATCAACTGGGCGCCCATGACCAAGATAGTGACCTGCCGCTATCATCCAGGCAATGACCTTATCGCGTTTGCCTGTGACGACCACTCCATCCGGGTTGTCGATATTGGAACCAAGCAAACGATCAGAGAATTCTGGGGCTGCCGGGGAGACATCAACGACTTTTGCTTCTCCAATGACGGCAGGTGGATCATTGCTGCCTCTCAAGACTGCATCATTCGCATCTGGGATTTGCCCACAAGCCATCTTATCGACGCATTCCGCACGGAAACTCCCTGCACCGCCCTCGCCTTCTCCAACACGGGCGAGTTCCTAGCCGGCTCGTGTGAAGGCAGCCTTGGTGTTCAACTCTGGACTAACAGAACGCTCTTCAAGCACGTCCCAACCCGGCAAATCTCGGACGCCGAGATTGGCGAGGCGGCCGGCTCTCTGCCGACGGCATCCGGTGAAGGTGGCGAAGGTCTCATTGACGCTGCCTTTGAGGATGATGCCTCGGAACCAGCCGATGATGGCGTAACTGCGCCAGTAATTGACCAGCTCTCCTCCGACATGATGACCTTGTCTCTGGTCCCCAAGAGCAGATGGCAAACCCTTCTGCATATCGACTTGATCAAGCAAAGAAACAAGCCAAAGGAGGCCCCCAAGGCGCCCGAAAAGGCACCATTCTTCTTGCCATCTGTTGGCGGATCGAACTCGCTATTACCTCCTATTGAAGACGACAAGGAGGGCAAGGAGGTTGTATCGAGGATAACGCAGCTAGATGCTACGAGGCAAGAGCAGGCTTTCTCCAGCAAGCTGACTGCCTGCGGGGAAAAGGGCGATTGTAAGTTTCCCGCCGTTGTGATGATTGGATAACAAGATGGCTGACCCTGCATACAGACACCGAGTTTATCGAGCACCTCAAATCTCTTCCTCCTTCGGCGGCTGATCTTGAGCTCCGGTCCCTCTCCATGGGCAACAGTGAGGACGATTACGAAAATAACGAGTTGCTTCACTTTATCAAGGCCTTGACCAGCAGGCTGATCGCCAGAAGAGACTACGAGCTGACACAGGCGTGGATGACTGTGTTCCTGAAGCTGCACTACGACCTTGTGATGGCCAACGACTGTCTTCTCAAGGCGCTGGACGAGTGGAAAGAGCACCAAGCGCGGGAAAGAGATAGGCTGGATGACTTGATTGGGTACTGCAGCGGCGTTGTTGGATTCTTGAGGAATCCCAGGACATGAATCAAATGTTTTTGTTTCGTTTTTCTGGTAGCATGTAATGTTGGAATCGAAAGTGAAACCAGGAGAAACTTATATATCACTAACTTTGCTGGAGTATTACTCTCACTTGGTTTGTCGCTCTCTGCTCTTCTGTCATCAATATCGCTCTATCCAAACAACCGATCCAGCACCCTGTCAAAGGCGTTCCTGTCGTGACGTTAGTAAAAAGAAAGGGTCTTTCGCAACTGATATAGAAAAATACGTACTTTGGGGGGCTGGGAACATATGTCCTTTGGTACTCTTCAATTTCATCGACATTCTTTACCAAGTCGATCTCATCTGAGCGATGCAGTTTTGTCTTGTTGACAAACTTGTATCCTAGATACAAGATGGGACATACCGCAATCATTGTAAACCTGTTCTCAGTCAGCTGGGCACTCTTGTCTTGGTCCGGAATTAGACTTACGAAAATAAGAACGTTGGCACATCCCACTTTCCGGGCAGGAAAACCGTGTACCCTCCGACAAATGTCATGACGGACGTCCCGATCAGCGCATACCACGCCGCATAAGGTTGCAACATGGCCTTGTACGGCAGGTCGTCTCTCTTGAACCCCTGAGCCTTCATCCCATAGTAGAACCGCAGGTACGTCACACACATGCAGGCAAAGTTGATCAGTTGGCTCGCCGTGACCAAGTTCACAAACCATTGAAGCACCACTGCGGCATCGTTTGAGACCTGCAAGAAACTCAAGAGCGAGATTCCCAAAACTACCAAGACGGCGTACAGAGGCACTCCCTTAGTTGTGACCTTTGTAAATATCTTTGGAGCCTTCCCCTCTAGCGCCATGCCGTAAAGAGACCTTGAGGCGCAATAGACATAGCTGTTTCCCGCCGAGAAGGCCGCCGTCAGGACCATAGCATTGACAATATCCGGCAGCACCCTGATGTTCAGCCGGTTCATCGCAATAACATATGGGCTTGCAGCTGCGCCCGGTGCACCCGTCGAGAATGCTATCTTCATCTCCTCGTCAGTGTATGGCACGAGAACACCAACCGCCAAACTTCCGAGCATAAAGAATGTCGTTAGCCGGTAAAACACAGCATTGAAAGCCCTGGGCATCACCACTCTCGGGTTTTCCGCCTCCCCGGCTGCCATGCTCACATAATCCGGCCCTGCTATGGTGAACGATGCCTGGATCAAACACTGCAGAAATCCTAGAAATCTCCCCAAGTCTCCTGTGTGGTACAACTCGGCAAAGGCGCCTGGATCGCTCCAGTATCGAAACCCAAACCTGTCTCCGGTCGGGTTCCCACCGCACATTACCACCACGGTAAAGATCAAGAGGGCAATAATGAGCAGCACTTTTCCCAGCGCAGCCCAAAACTCGACCTCTCCGTACCACTGCACAGCCAGCACGTTGATCAACCCATACAAGCAGATGATAATGGCGATGATTCCTCCAGCGGGTACAATCTCAGAGCCTTTCCAATAATGCAAAATAACATTGCAGGCGACAATTTCAAACGGCACCAGCGCGGCCTCGAAGATGAAGAAATTCCACCCGCAGGCAAAACCAAAGGCTTCGTCGACATAACGGCCGGCGAGTCGGATGAATGGCGAGGAAATGGGAAGGTAGGTCACCATCTCGGCCATGCAGAGCGTCACGGCAAGGATGAAGGAGCACCATATGGTGAAGGCGAGGAAGAGGGAGGCGGGTCCACCTTGGAGGAGACCACGGCCGATCTGGACATAGAGGGCTGTGCCGATTGTCCCGCCAATTCCTATCTCTGCGTGTTAGTTACGGAAAGAAGCAAGAGCAGTGGGGTTGCCTAGGGCAAATGGTTACCTATAAGTTGAATGTGACGAGACTTGAGCTGGCGTCTCATGCTATGCTCTTCTACCTGGGACCCGGAGAGCGACGGCGATGAAAGGGGGCCCCTTTTCTTTTCGTCGGTGCCACCATTGCTGAGAGAAGATGATAAGCCCCCCTTCTCCTGATCATGGTCTCCTGGGCTGGCAATAAGGTCGATTCCCGTGGAGGACATCGCTCCGTGGTGATTTATTTCAGTTGATCTCGATGGATTTGTTTGAGTAGGAGTGAAAAGAATTCCACCACAAAGATCATTCTGGTGATGCTTTTCTTTTTGTAAGAAATATCACGGGGAACCAGTCCGGGGCAATTGGCGGTGTCTTGCAGGGAGACCGAATGTTTTGACGGAAGGAGCAATGGTACAACGGATGCAGAGATCAATGTTGTGCTGGGTCGAGTAAACGATGGTTGGTTGGGAAGGGCAAGTACGTCACTTTTTGAAGCACGTAATTCAAATTCTAAAGACGGCCCACGGTGATCAGATCCCAACGGGGAAGGAGGATCCAACGAAAATATCTGTAGATTTTAGCGACTGGAGGAGAGGACGTGGGGGAACCACCCGGATGTGTGCCGTTCGCCGGTTCGTGACACTTTCCTTGCATATCTTCCACAGCACGAGGAGAACGCAACCGGGAAGCACCCTGCTGTCGCCTGTAAAGCCGATCGGGGGTCGCCGAAGGATCTGAACTGTGGAACGTGCCAAGGCCGGTCCCGTTCCGATTCGGTATTCAACGACAGCCGTAACTGCCGTCCGAGATTTGGTCCGACTGGATTGTCCGATTCAACACTTTCAGCGGAACAATCGCACAGAAAATAAACTCAAATGCCATTTCATTCGAAATCTCTCGTACATGCGCTAACCACCGCAATGGCGGCACCCGGACAGCAGACAGGTCTGCGACGGCTGCCTAGTGGGCTTTGGGTCGGTCAAACTCAAAATGACCATGACGTCTTGATTCAAGTTGGGTAGGTACGGTGGCTGATTTGGGGCATGGTATTCGGTCCTCCTGTCTTTTTGCAGAACAAACCCACGATCTCGTCCTCGTCCCATGACATTTGTTGACTGGACCCATCGACAAAAATCCCAATCGCAGACGTCACATCGCATCGTCCAGAGAACAGGCCCGAAGGCACCCCACATTCGGGTAGGCCATCACCATGTGCCGGGGAACAAAGTCCAGAATGAGCTGTGGTCACTTCCATGTCAGCTTCCACGAACGGTGCCACCCTTGGTGCAACGAGCCTGAAGTACAGTTCATCGGGCAAAAAGACGAGCGATGCGGCCATTGTATTGCGAAGACCCAGGTGGACTCTTCAAGAGCCAGCAGGCTCCAGGATGCTTGGGATTCATATTGCAACGATGCGAAGCAGGAGGTGCTTGTGTCTCTCCGGGAAAAGATCATCTCCGCCAACCGGGAAATCAGGGCTCTCAAGGAAGAGTTCCCCGACCTGGACGGTCTATCATCTGAACTAGAACGAGTACGAAAGGAACAGTCCGAAACCATGCGGATGATCCACGCACAAATGGAACGGGCGAAGGAGGAAGGGGCCATGAAGGAACTGTTGCTCATGCAAGAAAGGAAGAGTTCTCTCCAAAGGAAGAGGGACTCCGGGCGTTGTGGGAACGGGGCCACGGGGAATCAATTGCTCGAATCTCTTGACGGGGATATTGAGCGCCTGAATGAAGAGCAAGTGATGCTGATGGAAAGGTCTCCCGAGCTTACCAGGCTCATCTGGCTGGATCGGCAACTGGTGCAGCTGGAATCCAACGAGACAACGCTGTGTTCGCACGACAGTCTAGCAAAGCTAGATGCTATCACCAGAAGCCGGGATGTTTACGTGGCCGACGAGATCAGACTGACAGAGGAACGGCTAAGCAACCTCAAGTCTATTGAGGGACGATTGAGACATCAGGCAATGCAAGAAAAGGCAGAGGTCAAGAACGCCCGATGTGAGGGTTGTGCGGCTGCTCAGAAAGAGCCTGACAGGTATGTACGGCTGTTTTCTCTTCTCCCAAAACCTTTTCTCGTAGATTTTTGACAATAGCGTGTAGTGATTTGGTTCAAGTCGAGGATACTCCCGTCGCATGTCCCGAGACGCTGTCGCTCACCACCAACACAAAACGCAGTCTTACTACCGTCGTGGCCCCCGAGACCCTATCATCTACCACGAGCAGACCAAGCATTCCACTACCTCGTTATTCATTGCCTCGTTCGTCATTGCATCGCCCGTCTAGCTATATTTCCAGGCAATCCATTAACGAACAGAACCAGCCTCGTATTCTGTATCGAATTTTCACTCTAGCCACCGATCCCGCCGAATGCAGCTCCAGATGGTCGTTGAGGGCCTCACAACATTACGGCGAGTAGCCTGCTTGCCGTATTCTTGGTTTCCTACAAAAAAGGAAAATCCAAAAAGAAGCTAACAGAAGCAAACCGTCCGTGTTTTTCTATTTCCCCCCCTGCTGTCTATTCTCCTCCTCCAAAAACTGCCTCACCTCTTTTACCCTCGTCACCTCCCCCTTCTCCTTTCCCATGGTATTCTTCTTCTGGGTATAAAACTTGACTCTATCATGCGCCAGCTTTCCAGCACGGCGTTTATCAGTTGGACAGCGCAACAGCGGAATCAGAACAATGGCGGAGAGCGTATCAAAGACTTTTTGGGGCGTCACCCCGTGGCGGGCGGCCACCTCGTCGTACGGGAAGGTTTCCTCGGCCGTTTCGGCAATGTCGATGAGCAAGTTTGGAGACGGCTTTTTGCGGAGGGGGATGGTGAATTTTGTCTTGTTGGGTGGCTGTTTTTCGGGGGCTGTGGTGGGTGCTTTCAACAATTGGGGTGGTGGTGGTGGTGGTGGTGGTGGGGGCCCTGGTGATATTTGCGTCTGCGGTTGAGAGGACGGCTGAAGAGGAGCTTGCTGAAGCCAACGCATGTGCTCTTGCTGAACTACCGTGCAATGAAGGCCGGGTGGCTTGCATGGGCTTTGATTATGAATCGGACTTTGGACAGAGGTTGAGCAACATGGGCGCCCTGGCGTCGATTGCGAGCCCGGTGGAATCAACATGTGTCGTGGTTGTTGCTCTTGTTTCGGGTTGTGAGGTCGGAATACCGGTGGACCCTGACTTTGCATTGGACGCGGATTCATCCACGGGTTTGGGCTCGAGTTCATGCTCAAGTTCATGTTTTGTTGCGGCATTGGAACAAGACTTCCCATAGAGTACATTGCAAAGGGAATAGCGTTTGGTCCGAATGCTGCTTGGTTGATCATCTGACTGGACATGTGTGTGCTGCTAGTGATGAGAGCATTGTTATCTGATGGTGAAAGCATCTGACCTGTCTCATACGCCGGGTTGTTCATTGTGATCCCCCCAAAATCGAGGCAGGGGACTTGCTCGAAACATGGCGACGATGTGGAATTGAACAAAGCGCTGGAACTGGTGAAAAGCGATGTTGGATGGCTTGTAGATGGCATTGGCTGCGACATCTGTTTGGGTGAAACTGCCACCGACATGCGTGGTACGCGACTGATTGGAGGGAAATCCGTAGGGAAGGCAAAGCTTTCAAGAACTGGGATTAATGCACTGGGTTGTTCGGGGCTCATTCTGGGGCTAGGATCCTGAGATGGGCCTGGCCCAGTGTCAGTAGTTCTAGTGACGCTGCTGGGTGGTGCAGGTTGATCGGAAGCATGGCGATGGCTAGCAGAAGCTTGATGTAACTGCGAGCTGTTTTTGGTTATTCTAGAAACTGCCGGGTCTGGCTTTTGATCGTTCAGGTGTGGGTTTTGGGCTGGCTGGTCGTTCAGGCGTGGCTTCTTGACGGGACAACAAGATATAAACTCCACTTCATCATCGTCCGCCGTCCGTTTGGCTGGGATTGCTTGAGCGGGCTTTGCTGCCACTAGCTGAGACGCTGAACCCTTCTCCTGCTGTTTCGAAGACGACATGATGGCTACTTTTTCGTCGGCAGTGGATGTGTGGGTGCGAACTGGCTTCAGGGCAAGCGCGAGTTATATGTCCAACGATTCAAAGCATCGCGTTAAAAAGCTGGCGGTGAAAAAGGAACACATGGGAGCCTGTCATTTGATCCGATAAGTACTTCACAGGAGGCATCTTTGAAGAGTTGGAATGCGGGACAAGGGGACTATTGAATGGATGCAGCTTGTTGTACATGGCTTCATGATTCAGCAGGAGAGCAAAGCTTGGGCTGTTGTGCGCATTAGGATGAGATGTAGAGTAGACCTTTCGATGATTATGCATCAAGGTTCTCAGCTGAGGCTCTATATACCTGAAGTAAAAGGTGAATGAGGGGTTCCAGTATGATATGTTCACCATGTTGGAGTCTCGTGTTTTGTCTCAGAAAGGTGCAGCTCCTGAACAAGGGGAAAGGGGGTGTTAAGATCTGAGCTACGCTACTGCAGCTGTCACAAGTCTGCGAGCAGCTGGCACCACTGCGTGGGTTCTGAGTCCCCACTCGCCTGTGGCCCAAGCTCCCAACGGCGGGGCAAGGCTGAGCTTCTGCCTTGTGAATTGCTCCCCGCATCATCTCCAACTCTCCCTAATTCTTCCACCAACAATCTTGTGTTTGTCTCCCAACGAAATCGAAGTAACTACAAAACTTGCTTCCAAATACACGCCCAAAGAAGCCATAAGCATTTTTTTCGACCCAGAAGCGACCACGAACCGAAGAAGCACCACCATGGCGAACCAGGCAGGAGGGGCCAACGAGCTGCTATCCGCCCAGAAGTCATCAGACTCCGGTCTCCAAATCATTCTTCACCCACTCCCGATCCTTGAGATTTCCGACTTTATTACCAGAGGTTACCAAAGGAACTACAAGGGCGCCGTTGTTGGTGGACTTCTTGGTCAGCAAAATGGCCGCGAGATCACTATTGAGCACAGCTTCAGCATCAAGTCGGTGAAGAAGGAGGAGGATGGTGGTGTCTACGAGCTCGATGAAGAATGGTTCAGGCAAAGGTTGGATCAAAGTATGAGAATTCACCCAGTCATTTAAGCAGTACGCGTTTTGGCAACTAACATGGCGGAAGTGAAACTTGTCCACAAATCACCACAGCTCGACCTGGTAGGCTGGTATGCTCTCGTGCCCAAGTCGGGCCCAACAGTCCTCCACCTGCCAATCCACCGCCAAATCAGCACTGTCAACGAGTCCGCCGTATTGTTAGGATTCCATCTGGAGGACATGCTTTCTCCCGCGGCTGGGGACCCGCTTCCAATCACGATATATGAGTCGAACATGGAGGCCGAAGGTGAAGATAAGGAGATGAAGGATTCTGAAAACCCAACCAACATGGTTCTCCGCTTCCGCAAACTTCCCTACGCAACTGAGACTGGAGAGGCCGAGATGATAGGCATGCAGTTCATTCGTGAGGGTGGCGCCAACGCTTCGGCAGATGATGCCCCAGTCGAAACGAAAAACATCGCTGAGCAATTTGAGCAAAAGATCGCCGTGACGGATGGCAAGGGCAAGCGTAGGGCCGTTATGACCTCTGGGTCCGTTTCGAAGAACCCAGTCAGTCCGAGTAAAGGCAAGGGGAAACAAAAGGACGAGCCCTCCTCTTCCCCACCGCAGGCCGAGCCACCCAATCCCGACATCAACCTCACCAGGTCAGAGTCAGAGTACATGGCTGCGCTCCAAGCAAAGTTCAATGCTATCAAGATGCTCAAATCACGTATCGCTTTGATCATCACCTATCTGCAACGCCTCCCTCCCACTTTCACGGAAGGAAAGCAAACCACACAGGAAGCTTCTGATGCTGCTCGTGCCTCTGGCGGCCAATACACGATTCCCTCGAATAACATACTCCGGCACATTCAGTCGCTGGTCACCAACATCGACCTTGTCACCCCTGCTGAACAGGCCGCTTTGCGAAAGGAAATGCTGCAGGAGACCAACGATGTAAAACTCATCTCTTTGATCTCTGACTTGTTGACCAGCGTCGCTGAGGTCAAGGAGGCAGGTAAAAAGTTCAGCATCCTGGAGTCATCAAAACAAACACGTGGACCGAGAGGTGGTGTTGGGTATGGCGGGCCAGTGGGAGACAAGAGCAATGACTATGAATTAACCGGTTCCTATAGCCCTATTCATTCGAGGGGACATGCTGAGTTTGGCACGACAGGGTCTGTTTCACAAGAATTTGGTGGTGCCTCCGATATGCTTCACAACCTCTCTGATTAAAGTGCTCGTGACGACGAGAGCGGACCACGATAAACACTGAGGGGCTCTACAAAAACAGGAGATGAAGGGGTTGGGGAGCGCTAAGGGCAGCAGACATGTACATGCACGAAACATAACGAATATGTGTCCCCGGTGAGCAAGATAAAGCAATGACAATTATGATGAGTTTATGTATGGCGTTAAACATCCGGGAAAGACAGGACAGGGGCATGAATCAGGGTCAGGAAATCAGGCAAGGGCATGGGCATGAAAAGGAAACATGATTAGTGGTAGCGTCAGCCAGTCACCACGAATACAGGAAAATGCTATGCCTTTGAGCCAACAAAGCTATACACCGGTAAAAGTCATGCAAAATTAGAGACTACTTGATTACTAGTCTGACTGGTGACCTCACAAAACTCCCAAAACAGATATAGCATGTGTGAGTGAAAAAATAGACAGCGACCAAGGAGAAGCAACACACTAGAATTGGTCTGCCTACCCACATTCAAGCCCCAACCAGCTTCCGAACCCCTCCGCTCTCTATCACCATATTGTTATCGCTCCCCTGATGTGAATCACAACTCTTCATCTGCTCCATATTTGCTTACCTGCTGCGCTTGGAACCCTCTGCAATGCCCAGTGGCATTATCGATAGCACAGCAACATCTGATTTGGTGAACCCTTGGTGTTCATTGAAAGGAACAAAGCCAAAGACGAAAGATTGATCACACCAAGGAGATGAACACAGCATCATCGTGAAAGAGACAGAAAGATAAAAATAATAATAAAAAGTAGCGATTAGAAAAAGGCAAAAAGGTCATGTCCCCCATCTGTCTATCCCATCCCAGTCTTTGTTGCTTCATACCGCTGGAACCTAAAAGAGAGAGAAAAAAACAAAGTGATGACAGTAATAGTAGGTAAGAAATGATCGCACACTCTAATAAGAGAGAAAGTGGCAAAAAAGTAATCAAGAAAAAAAAAACATCAAAAAGAAATCAAAAGAAAACACTGCCAATCCCTGATTTAGGGATGACAAGGTATCATCGTGGTAATCATTAGACCCATTTCCTGTCCACCCATCCGTCTATATTGTTGCTTTGGCAATACCGAAAAAGAGATGTCTTCATATACAAGAAGCTGAGATCAAAGAAGAGAGGTCGAAACCGAGGCGGGGGGCTGACCATCATGAGTCTGCACAGTCTACTCGGCTTCAATGACGACCTTGAGTACGAGATTGCCGTCGTCATCCACGGTCCTGCTCGCGAGCTCAAACGCCCCCTTGGCATTGTCGAGGCCCTTGAAGCGGTGGGTGACCATCTCGTCCAAGTTCGGCAGAGCATAACCGCCACGGGTTGGTCTGTTGCGGGCGCAGAGGAGCTTCATTCCGGTAGCATAGGTGTTGGCATACCGAAAGATACCCAGGATGTCAATCTCGCGTAGATGGGCTACCGACATGGGAAGGGTTTGGATCGGCGTCCCCATGCCCACCATGATGACCTTTCCTCCGGCCTTGGTGGCGTACAGGGCTGTGTGCATGCACACCTCTTTGCCAGTACATTCAAACGTGATATCGACGCCATCGCCCTCGTCATCGATCAAAGGGCTAGAGCCGTTTGCCTCGGCGAGCATCTCGGCAGCGAGTGTCTTGGCTGTGTCAAGGGAACTCTGAAACGAGATGGTGCTGGCGGGCGTCATGACGCCTTCGCAAGGCGTCGACGTGCCCGAGTTGCTGCTGTTGTACAGTGATGAGCAGCTGGAAGAGGTGTGGAGCTGTTTTGGCACCACATAGCCGTGTGTGGCAAAGCCTTTGGCGATGGCAAAGTTGACCCGGCCTTGGTCCACATCTGCAATGGTGACGGTAGAGCATCCGGACTGGCGAGCCATGGCGGCGGTCAGAAGACCAACAGCTCCCGCACCAAGTACAAGTGCACTGGAGCCAGGCGTAGGAGTGGCCCGGTTGACAGCATGCAGGGCTACTGAGAGGGGCTCGAGCAGAGCAGCAGCATCAAAGGAGACATTCTCGGGGAGCCTAGAAAGAGAAGGTTTAGCCATCTGAGCTATGATGAGACATGTAGATTGCCAAACATACTTGTGACACCACGTTGCGGGGTGGTTTATGCGATCTTGCAAAGTGCCCTGGAAATGCGGGAACGATTTGGCACTGCTTCTGAACCGCATCTTCTTGCAGAGGTTATACCTCCCCTGGCGGCAGATACCACACTGGCCACAGGGTATACCGACCTCGAGTGCAACGCGGTCACCAACATTAAAGCCGGTGACGTGAGGCCCGATGGCAACGACGGTTCCCGAGGACTCATGGCCCAGAGAAAGGGGCTGACAGGCACAAAGGTCACCGTTGGCGAACTTCTTGTAGTAGGACACATCAGATCCACAGATTCCTGTGGTCTTGATGGCAACCTGTAGTTCACCAATCCCCGGTTCTTGAATATGTCTTTGCTCCTAGACGTGGTGTGAGCAGCTTGACCATTGGACGCGGCTGGCCGAAAATGTCAAGGCTGAGAAACGACCCCTATCATAGTCCCTGTGTAACCGACCGATCTAAGATCTCTTGGGGCACCCAGGGGTCAGAAGGCGAGGGGCGGGGTGACAGCTATAAAGACAAACTTACCAATCGTAAATCACGCGGGCCATGCAGGACTGACGCATTGATCGTTGAAGCTTTTGACATGGCGGGTATGTGCATTGGCGCCGAGTCACCAGTTGCGGAGGGCGCCATCTTCAAGGAAGGGAAATGGGGGGCGTGGGATGTAAGCGGGATGCAGAGGTGGGATAGGTGTGTCCAGCCAACGAGGGGCCGTGAAAAGGGGTCTTCCCCGTGGGGTTTTGGGAATCCGGGGAGCGCAGCTAGGGGACCAAAGGCTTGCTGTGTGATCCGAGAAGCACCACTGCGGCTCTGTTTGGTGTACGTGGGCGCGGGATGATGTGAGTTGAAGGGTGGTCAGGGAACGCGAGAGAATCGAGGGACAGAAAAAGATAAAAATGTGAAGGGGCAGAGGCAAGTCTGGTGGCGACGCCTGCGTATGGATATGAGGGAGGGGGGAAAAAACTCTCAGGGCCAGGGGAAACGGATCTGGAGTGGATGGAGCAAGTGAGGAAAAGCTGGCGGATGCTCGTAAACTTAGATCCAGAGTGGGGGTCTCGCCAGGCTCTTTAAGTATAGTAACGACGGTTTGGTTGCCATGATATGAAGCACTGACGTGCTGATATGTGTCAATCCTTGGTGGATGCAGTCCGGGGGTGGGAAGGTAGGAAGCAGCAGCGTCAAGAAACCAGGGGCTAGACAAGGTTCAGGAGCGGAAGTGAAGATGCTTGTCTTCCCTCTCTAGAGCCAAAGCACCACTTTGAACCAGCCGGCTCACCCAGTCAGATATCGACTAGTTATCTCTACTTCTGCACAAGGGAGCAAATCTTAAGGGACCATCCATGCGCTCCATAGCAGCGCAGAGAGAAGCTCCATAATCTCGGGATCTCATGCAAGGAGGCTAACGAGGGTTTGTTGCTTCGGCAGGACATCCCATCATCCATGTCCGAGGACGCTACGGCAGCAGCATCGCGACATTCAAGGGTAGAAAAGCTTCACCCATCCGGCGCCGGAGGCGGTTCAAAAGCACCGAGAATCCCCACCAGCGCCACTGTTTGGCTTCTGCGTCTCTGCACTTTTGATGTGGACATATGTGCATGTATGTGTATGTATATGCTGTGGCAGCTGTGTGCAAGTACGGTAGGTGAACTGTGGTGGCGGCGTGCTGTGTACTGGAACCTTGGGTGATGCGGGAGAACGGGATACGCACCGTAGGCCCCTGGCAAGTATGGGTACCTTGAGCACGTTCCAGAGTCGCAACTGTCGAGGAACAGAGTATGTTGGAGACCAGCCAGGCCAGTCCTGGTGCGATCCGGGAGCACCTGGGGCGAGGGTCTTTCCCGTCTGGGTCTGCTCGAACCGTCTGAGTGGACCGCTTTTCGACAAAAATGAGGTACTGTCCGAGAAGGGCACAGAGTGCCGGGATCTCGACGCAATGGAGGAACGAATAGCTGGCTTCCATGCAGCAACATGCATGTATATGTAAAGTACGGCTACTTGGCCGCGGCTTGTCTGCAGACAGCTAGGGTACCTATCACTTATCGCCAGAGGCTGGGTGCTCAGACAACAATAACCGGGAAGAGGTAAACCGGCAGATTGCGAAGCCGACAACGGCTTGCGGCCGAGGGAAGAAGAGTCAGAACGATGAGAATAGAAGCCAGGTCGACCGCCAACGGGGACAGGGTAAGTCGGCGGTAACGGTAATATCAGACGGAAGACGGGTGCCCAGGGCCGGCTGTTCCAGTGTTTAGCGAGGCTACACAACTCCCGGCCACTACAACGTCGTCCGGGATATGACGATATATGTATAGGCAGCAGAACCCTCACCTCGCCCCGGCAGGTGGAGAGATGCTCGTGAAGAGCTTTACACCGATGGGGAGCAGAGGATGCCTGTAGAGCCGAAGGTGGTGTGGGCCGAGTTGTGCACTCCCAAGAGCGATCGCGGACTTGGGTCAAAGGTGTCAAGCTGTCTTGATGGGTGGACGGAGAGAGGACGGGGAGGGACGAGAAGTCTGGAGGAATCATGAATGGGGCAGGGGGTTGGAGAAGGGTGTGTGGGGATGCGGTGTTCGCATCTGGGCTGTGAATGGCGTCGATGACGAGTTAGAGGGGCAAGCCAGATGTAGGCAAAGCGAGGTAGGTGGGATAAAAACCTGGAGAGAGACGGAAAAGAATGAAACGCTCGAGTCAATCATGAAGATTGCGCGGTACCTAGGTACAGGGCACCTGCCTTGCCTAGGTACCTACCTACCTTAGGTATCTACGGCTACCGCGCCGACCCTAGGTACTCACTCCAGGTTGAAGGCAAGAACCCTATCTGTTGGTTCTCTGCACCTTCGTCTTTTTTTTTTTTCGCTTTTGCCCTGCCGCGCTGCCGATAACGCGATCCGGGAGTGACAAAGTGCTGACATCTCCTGGGGAAGAGCCGGGCCGCGGTTGGGGTCGCTCTGGGGAACGGATGTGTCTCCGCACAGTGAAGTAGCCTCCCGGGTGCAACCCAAAAGCTGTTCTCCAGCTCAGCTCGGAAACCTGCCTCTTTTGTACATATTTTCTGGCTGTGTGTACGCTGATGCTTGTGTTGGAGGTAGAGCTCTCTATCTGTGGCAGATCGACGCGGTGGAAGGAAACCCCTTGGAGATCACTCGCTAGCCTCATAGTATAGCTCTCCAACTTCTTGAACCCCACATGTTGCTAACCCCGCTCCACCACAGAGCATGGGTTCGTTCCAAACGGCCCGGAAGTGGGCCGGTCAACATGCCCCAATACGACCGGGGACCCGTTGATATCTCAACGGCTACGACGACAACAGCTCGCTCGACATGGCTCGAATTCTGACCCGTCTGTGATGAGTCTGTCCGGATCTAGAAATGTCCTGCGAACGATTCATGCCGAGCACGGAAGAAATCACTCTAGCGGTCAGGAACCACGGGCTGTCAAACTGAGGAGGCAAATGAACGATATGCACCGTGTATTTTGCCGGCCCTATGGCGAAACCTGCGCACATGGCATGGCAGGGGTAGCTTCCACTTTTTTTGGTATTTGAAACGGAGCACCAACTTCCAGCAGTGCTGACGAAGCCAGATTCGCCGTGATTTACCCTCTCGAAGAAAGTATATCTCGGGAGAGGTGATGTCCAGCCGCCGCTGCACAAAGACTGAGTGAGTGCCGGAAGACCTCTTACTCGGAGGCGGGATGCTGCGGCCCTGGAAGCGGCCCAACAGCCAAATACGATACGAACATGCACATTTATCGAGTCCTTATCAAAACACCGACAAGATACAGCGGTCGCACAGTGGGTGCCCGAGATCGATTACGCCGTGTTGATCTTGAGTTCCAGACAAGACGACTGATAACAGGACAGGTACATACTCCGTACATGCTCCTTATCGAACGCACCCGGATCTTTGTCGGATGCTTCCTCGGTCTCTCCTGTGCAACCCAACCGAGGAACATGAGGTTGGAGAAAACTGGGGTTGGACGACCCAACAACCAGCGGCTCTAAGAAGAAGAAGAAGAAAAAAAGCAACAACGCCCAGACCTGCCCCACGATTCCATCATCGTATCGCGCTAGCAAGGGCGGGAGCGGCGTGTGGGGCCACTAGGCACTTCGGACCAAGATAGGCAGATCCTAGCTGGCGAGATTTTCCAGCACTCGATGACTGAAGAGACTGATGACAAGAACGACTCCTTACAGAGCGCTCTCACACAACTCAAATATCCCGCTCATACATCAAACGCACGCGGCAGTGCTGCTTCAGAGTGGCCAGTATCTCATGACGGTTCAAGACACGTCTCCCTCAAAAGGAACGCTCAATGAGGAAAGCCGGGAGATGCTGCTGCTCAAGGTGCCTATCTCGCAACTCGCAAAGCGGTCCAGGTCGTCAGGGCTTGCGGCCAGCTGGCCGATATTCCACGACTATACACGCCATGAACTTTCACGTCATGGGGCTCCTGGCCTGTAGGTTGGTATCCCCGCTCCTTGTTACGGAACCGATGGCGTTGTCAGGACCCGGGACCATCGGCGCCAGGTCTGCATGGAAGGCGTAGTGTAGGCCAATCCCACCATCAAATTCACGAACACCTGCTGTTGCATCGGGCCAAACTGCTCCGGGTTCCCGAAGGCCTAGCTACATGCTTAGGAACCGCTTCCGTCGCTCCGGCGAAGATTCGGACCTGCCTCCACAGAGAGCAAAGTCGATCTTGTTCCCATGTGCGCCGGCGAGAAGAGTTGGAATTCGCTAGCGTTCTGCAAATGTTAGAAGGGCATTGGGTGCCTTGCCCCTCGCTCGCAGCGGCAGCTGTGTTTTAATGGAGTTTTTCGCAGAGGTTACCAGTACCAACAATACTCGCTCGTACGGACACCAGGATTCACTACCGTGGCACTACGAGGCTGCACCGGGCGAGTACACCGGAAACCCTGCATCTCTCCTGCAGATATAATAAAAAACACAGGGTTATACGGATTCCGTACATACACATATAGCTGCACGACACCACCATGCAAACCCCCCTGGTAAATTTGCCAGGGGGGTTTGTCACCGCACCTACACAATACACCACTTACCGAGATGATGGATAGGCGAAGCGGTGAGCGTGCAGAGCTCGCTTCCTCGGTTTCTGATCTGGTCCAAGAGAGCCTCCTGGACTTCGCAACCAAAACAGTGGCCGGTGAAAGCAACGTTGACGGCAGGCTCTATGCGACCGCCCTCCGGACCCTTTCCCCGGAGCCTTGGCCTCGCCTCGAAGCGCCCGTTCGCTGTTGCTAACTTTGGTGCTGGGTTCTTTTGCCACACAGGTCGACGACAACCAAAAGTATGCCGGTATAGTGGGATCATGAGCGCCCGGCCGTATCGTGCTCACTCGGATTTTGAAGGGTCCCCGCTCGCTGGTAGCTTGCTGCCCGTCCCCCACGAACAGGACGGGACGGCCCTGCCGGGTGTGTCTACCGGTTGGACGCTGACGTTGGTAATGTGATCCGAGCATGACAACGGGAAGCTTAACAAGGTAGGGGGAGCAGCGGATGTAGCAGCTTGACAGCTGTGTGGTAGGGACGGGGAGCTTACAAGCGAGCATGTTTTGAGTCGCCCTCTGCCCTGGTGTCGTCATCGTCGAATCCGTTTCCCCATATGTTGCTAGATGGGCATTGGTCTGCTGTCGTCATCTAGCTTTTAATACACGCGGTAAAAGAATAGATGAAGAGGTTCAACTGCCGGTTTCATACGTCGTTGATCCCCCCCAGACGGGACAAAATATATTCAGATAGATACAGATCCGTCCAAAAAGGGGTTTGATAGAAACAGCCCAACGCGCCTCGAGAAGCATATACTCCCTGCGGGGAGGCATGATATCAGACGAGTCCCCTCCCTATGCTACTGTCAGACGGCACGGTGCTTTGACCCTTGAGCAAGTATCTATACATGTACATCTGGAGTCGAGCCGCTACCTCTTCATGACCATCAGCCATTACCTAATCTTTTGCCAATGTCTATAAGGGAAAATCTAACCACCAAGCGCGCCTTTTCCTTCGGTATCACAACATTTAAGTCATCAAAAACACACAGGCTGACTCGTCCGGTATCATGTGTGAAGAGATGGCCTTTAGGCTACCAAAAGACCCCCGTGGTTCATGCTGTTGTGTCACCGAAGTCAAGCCGAGGGCAGTGTAACCATTGCTGTACGTGAGTTGTAAACCGAGCAGTTTCTGCATCGTCATCTTCCTCCTGCTGCGGCTGCTTCTAACTTGCTTGCTGGCTACTGCGGGACTACTACTGTCGTGTCCCTCTTACATCATACTTCTGCATCTTCGGCCATCCCGTCTTCTGGGCAATAGTTCTTTTTCATCCTGTAATATCTCGACTCGTTGACCCCCCTGTTTGATCACAGACATTTCTTCCACACCACGCTCCCAATGTTCCTTTATCCTTTAGAATTTTGACAAGTTAGAAGGTGCTTGTAGCCAACCGACTGGCCGCATTTCTTGCATCGACCCTGTCCTCGTCGTCCTCTTCCGCTAAACCCGGCAGATTCCCGGCCACCGAACCGCCGCCACCGCTCAACGCCCGCGTCCTTGCCCCCTGATCGTGACCGCCCTCTCCGCCTTCCTCCCCTTCTTCGGAAACGCTGCCAGCCATAAAGCTTCCCGAGACACTCCTGCTCATGTTGCTGTCGTGCCGTCTAGGAACTCCACTCCAGGCGTCACCCTTGGGTCCCTGGGAGGTAGCCATGCTGACCCGTCTGACAGGCGGATGAGCCTCTCTCCCGAGACGTGAGAGCCCACCGCTAGAGTCGATCGCTCGAATGTCGGGTCGCACAGACTCGAGGAGTGCCAGTGTGCGCCTTTCGGCTTCAATTTCGCGAATCACGTATTCACGGATGGAGAGCCGTAGATCGGCTGCCGTGCGAGCGAACCACTTGCGCCGTTCGTGAACCAAATTTTGTGTGACGCGGGTGGTCTTTTGGTAGAGTGCCGTTTCTGTCTCACGCGCTTCGTGCAGGGCGCCGATGGCTTCGTCGACTTTCTCGCGGCGGACATTGGAGGAGGCTTTGAGGCGGTCGGCCGCGTTGAGTTTGCTGCGGGTTTGCTCCTGGGCTTGGAGGAACTCGCGAATCAAAATTTGGCGGTTCGTGAGGGTCTCCTTGACGATGAAGGCATCCTGAGAGTGGTATTGGAAGGGGTCACCAATGGTGGTAGCCTCAGCTGTTGCTTGGGCGGCGTGGAAGTCGCCGACGGTCTGGACGATCTTGCCTAGCTTGCGATAGGCATTGGCTAGCCCTGGATGGAGCTCTTGAACGTGCATGTTGCCAAGTTTGACGCCAAAGTCGGATTCGGCAAGTCCGAGACCTAGAGTTCATCGTCAGAGATTTGGGTTTCCTTGACCGTAGCAAAGAACAATCGGGCACATACCTCTGCGTGACTTGACAAGCTTGTCAACCTTGTGCCCGGCATCCATCGCTCCCAGATAAAATAGCTTGACAATGGGGCGGGCCTCCTGCAGCTCAGGAGTGTCATCTGGGGGCGGGGCAAACTGCTTCAAGATCTTTCTGCGCACACCAGTTGCCGGCTGCTTCTTTTTTACCATGGGGCTGTAGCCGAAATCGCTCTCCACAAAAAGCACCATTTCAGGATCTCTGGCCAACACCTCGCTGCTGCAGACGTAGTTGAACCACCGCTGGAGGAGCGCCTTGACACGAATCTCATCCTCCTCAGTGCCCGCACCGGCGGATGTCAAAGCTGGCGGTACCGCCGGCACAATAGCCTCGGGGTTGGCCGAGATCAAGTGCTCGGCAAGCTTGATGAACTCAGAGTGGAGACGGCGTACATCGCGGTACTGTGTCGTTCTAAAGGCAGGGAAGTTTGTCTTTTTCTTGTAAGCATCCGTCTTGTTCCTAACGACGTATAACCAAGAAAGGGGCCGTACATGTACATCAAATCTCAAAATAGGATCCTTCCTTCCCGTCCGTTCCAGCCCAGTGATCTTGGCCTGCAATTTGAACTGGGGCGCCTGCGATCGCCGGGGCTGCTGCTGTTGCGGCCGGTCTTGACCCTGGGGTGCCCCTTCGGCCGCAGGATTTTGCGATTGTTGCTGCTGCTGATGCTGATACTGAGGTCCTGGAGATAATGGCCCATGGTCGCCAGCCCCTGAAGCGTGGTTTTCCGTGTAATGCTGGACGCCACCCGGCTCGTCCATACTGGGCTCCACGCCATGGGATTCGGCAGCTGAGACAGTGCTCGCAGTGTCTGGTCTCTTATAATCAGAATCGCTTGCGCCGAACCCGCCATCTTCGTGGAGACCATTGTTGGAGCTGTGGGAGGGGAATCGGTAACGGGAGGGCTGGGCATCGCCCGTCAGCCCGGCGATGCTGGAGCCGAAGCCGGTCTGATCCTGTCTGGGCGAGGAACTGGGAGAGTTACCCCAAGGCGAAGCCTCGGCAGCATGGTCGTCTTGTATCGATGCGCTGTAGTCCATGGCGGTTTATTATGTGATTCGAACTAAGATATGCGGATGTTCTGTTGAGATGACGTGGGAGGTCTAATTATTGCGCAGTTGTTGGGAAGCTTGTCGGTCCCGGCAATGACGTGCGGTGTGACTGGGGAGCTTTTGGAGGGAGTGGCCGGGCCACAATAGCAAGTGTTTCTGATAATTCAACTGGTTTCGATCCAGGTAACTTGGCCAGTCGCACGTCGTCGTTGTGGCCGTATAGCGTAGCGTGGCGTGTCCAGCGTGAAGCAGCTGAGGTGAGGTTGGATGTGGCCGTGGTTGGCTTGTGTCGTTCGGCGCCTTGCTCCCTCTGGAAACAGTGGAAATGGAAGCGCCAAGCGATCTATGGCTGGGATTTGGGAGCGGGGTACGCACGGTCCACCTGAAGCTCGCAGCATGAGCTCCTGTCCTAAAGCTACCCTGCCTGACTGCTCTAAAAATCGAAACTCAATTCAGAGACAGCTCTGTTGTTCAAGATCTCCGAGTGAGAAAATCAACAGCTGTCCTTCTGGCTACGTCTTCTTCTAGTCTAGAGGCATGGTCCCCTTCCCTTCGTTCAACAGGACCTAAGCAGTAAGCTCGGCAGCTTGGTATGCAGAGCTGATTGGCTGCTGACTCGTTGACTGAAGCTATCCTCGGGTTGGTAGTTTATCTCTTGTGGGCTCACAGCATACCTGGTATCGAACAAGCTGAGCCGAAGGGATCAGAGCTTGGGAATGTTCACCACCGTCTCATCCCATGCCTGCCGCCACGGCCAGGGGAAGCTCTTACTTCGTCTCTTAGTTCTAAAAAATGCCCGGCTGTGCAATTCCAACAGCTCAATTGGAAAAGGCATCAGGAGCTATGCAACCGAACATGCTCACCACGAGGCGAGGGTTGAGAACATCCGCAACATTGGCATCATTGCCCACGTTGATGCTGGCAAGACTACGACTACGGAACGCATGCTCTATCACAGCGGCCGTACAAGGCATATTGGAAGTATGCTTTGGACCATTCCGCCCACTCCCCGGTGGTAGTCACAGATATTGACAGCCTTTAGATGTTGACCACGGCAATACCACGACAGATTTCCTTCCCATGGAAAGGGAGAGAGGAATCACCATTCAATCAGCCGCTGTGACTTTTCAATGGCCACCAAAATCCGTCTTACCCAACGGTCAGGAGTCAAAAACCATCAACCTCATCGACACCCCTGGCCATCAGGATTTTCGTTACGAGGTCGACCGTTGTCTGCCTATCCTCGACGGTGCCGTCTGTATCATGGATGGTGTAAAAGGGGTTGAAACCCATACCGAGCGCGTCTGGCAGTCGGCCCATCTTTCTAACATCCCCAGACTGTTGTATGTGAACAAGCTCGATCGCGACGGTGCTTCCTTCAAGCGAGCAGTTCAAGAGGCGGCGGCCAGGCTCAAAACCTGGCCTTTGCTCTGCCAGATTCCCTGGTGGCAAAAAGACGAATTCGTTGGTGTTATCGATGTCATTCATGAAGTTGGCCTCAGATTCTCCAAGAATTCCGGTGCCATGACGGTGGTACCGAAGGAGACCCTCGCCACACACAACCCTGCCCTCAAGGATGAGATGGAGAAGGCCCGTCTCCAGTTGATTGACAAGCTCTCGGACCAGGATGAAGGCATCATGGAAGAGTATCTCGAACGTGATATCAATGTGTCTTCCGGAACGATCAAAAAGGCTATCCGCCGGCTAATCATCGATGGAAAGGCCAAGTTCACCCCAGTGTTTGCTGGCTCAAGCCTGACCAACATCGGCGTTCAACCTCTACTTGAAGCTGTGGTTGACTACCTCCCGAATCCTTCTGAGCGGCCAGAGTTGCGTCTCATTACAGGTTCCAAGACCGTCACGTTCTCTGAATTCATGGAGACGGCCCCGAAGAAGAAAGGCGCCCCGCACCAAAAGCCAGAGCCAGTATTGTCGGTATCTCACGTCTTCAAGGTGGTGGATAGCGGGGCACGAGGCTTGATGAGCTGGGTACGCACATATCATGGCAGTCTCAGCAGAAGCAGCCACATGTGGAACAGCAACATGCACGTCTTTGAGAAGCCGCAAAACATCATGCATGTTTCTGCCAAGGATTACCACGACATCCAAACCCTTCCAACCGGGCACATCGGGGCCATGACTGGCCTCAAACAAGCACGCACTGGAGACACGTTGTTGACATTCCCGGGCCACCAAGCACAGGCTCCCGAGGCGTACAGGAGCGTTCGCATCAAGGCCCCAGAGACCCCTCCAGCGGTCGCCTTTATCTCGATCGAACCATATACCAAGACAGCTGGCGACAAGATCGTGGATGCCCTCCAACGTCTCTCCAGAGAGGACCCAAGTATTAGATGGCACAAGGACGAAAGATCGGAGCAGCTCATTCTTTCTGGCATGGGGCTTCTCCACCTCGAGATCGCCCAAGACCGCCTTTTAACGCATTACAAGATCGAAAAGGAGACGGCCATCTGGGGTGATATTGAGGTTGAGTACTCGGAATGCCTCTTTGCCCCCACTCGCCCCCACCATCATGAGTACGACCGTGCTCTCCGTGGTGTTGCTGGCAGAGCTGCTTGTGCAGTCCTTCTCGAGCCCCTCGAGGCGTGCCACCACGACACTCTGCTTGAGTCCAGTATCGAGCGCGACGGCAATGTTATTCACGTCTCAATTCCTCTGCCCGAAGACACGGATGAGCTTCCATTTGACACCGAGACAGTCCGCCAGCAGCTATTCAACGGCGCCATCGCCGGCCTCTCCCGCGGTCCCCGCCGCAGCGCCCCTGTCAGAAAGTGTCATGTTCACATTACCTTTGACCCGGAGAAGGACTGGAGTAAGAGCTCTACGGGTGGGCACATAACCAACGCCGCGCTTTTTGCTGTGCGCGCAGCGCTGAAGGAAGCCCATGAGAACGCTCAAGTCGGTATACTGGAGCCTTTTACAAACTTTACCATTCACTGCCCTGAAGAAGCATCGCATGCCATCCAGCACGATATTAGCTCTGCGCGCGGCGGTCAGGTGATGGAGGTGCGCAAGCCCGAAGAGGATGACTACTCTGGCAGCGTGGACGGCCAGGGCGGGGAAAGGATTGACCTGACCAGGGTCTATGTTCCTCCTGATCCGTATGAGGGCGTGCAGAGTCTGAGGGACGAGGGTAAGAAGATGAGCGGCAGTGTGAGGATGTTGCATATCATGGGCAAGGCTCCCCTGAAGGAGATGATGAAGTACGATGGGCATCTGAGGAGCATGACGGGCGGCAGGCATACCCTCACCCTGGATCCGGGTGAGTTTGAGCTTGTGACGGGCCCAAGGGAAAAGGCTCTTGCTTTGGAAGGTTGAGCCTGGAAGCTGGGTGAAAAAATATCCGTGTCGTATTTGGCTTGCTTGGTTACCATGTTGTAAAGGATACTGCAAGAATAAAGTCAGACTGGTTGTATACAACACAACTGAAGTATCAAAGTACTGGTACAAATCTCCGCGTCGTTCCCGTCAGGGTGCCATGCCTACAGCTTCGTCGTAAAGCCATAAACGGATAAGGTAGCCGGTGTCGGCCAAAGACCTTAGCGCTTGGGCCTCCCTGTCGTGACAAAGAGCAGGCCAAACCAACAAGACTGATATCACGACACGCCATGAACCGGTCAGGAGCTCTAAACCGCAACGTGCCATTTCACTTTCTCAAGCAGGAGGGCGAGGTGGTAGTCGTTTCCGTGTTTGACCCCCACCTTTACGACAGTACCAGCGGGACGGACAAGTCTGTGCTTCTGCCTTTTGGTCCCCTGACTTTATCCGGATTGATGTTTAATACACGGATGGGGGGTTGCGGTTGAGTCCATCCATGGGACGGGAGGAGTGCTGCCGTGTGGGGGTCAGATAATGTGGGGGTTTAGATGTTAAAAGGGAAACGGGAGCACCAAACGGAAGAGTCAGGAAGGGCGGTAGTTTAGAACATTGGATCGGATTGGCGGGATGGGGGTTCAATGAATGCAAGCTTGGCCGTTGGTTGTGTTATACTACAGATCCATCGGGTCTGGGCACTGCCGGGCCGAGATGGGACGGTTGATGGAGGTGAGGTACAGGGAGTTGGACAAGAGAATATCTTGCAGTATTTTGACCTCACCTAACCACTACATTCAGAGTACAATTACAGGCATATTCGACATGTTTACATTTTGTACTCGTGGCAAACCCAATTTGGTTCCAACGTGGCATAAAACGGATACCTTAGCAGGCGCCTCGGGCAGCCTTGAGCTTGAGTTCTCTTTTTGCTAATGAATCGAACAAAGAACATTTACTAAAATGTGCGACTGGGTAGGTAGTCTATCCGATGTCAGTCTGGTGACTTGAATAGATTGCTGCTTGTCCATTGCTTTACCAATTATTATCCTACCAAAAGAGCCGCTCTCGCAAGGGATTGCACCTATTACGGAAATAAAGTAGCTTATCTCAAGGCGGCTCTCGGTTTTCCCACTTGGTAGTACGAAGTTCAGGCATTGCATAGAGGTCAGGACTCTTCAACCTGAGCTGCTTCAAGGTTTCCGGAACAAGAGGTTCGAACTTTGGAGGACATTTTTGTTTGTTACCTTCTCTCATTTCAATTCTAAGCTGCCGAACAAGAGAACCCGGAGAAAGACGCGTTGTGCTTTGGATTTGATCTCCTCCATGGGCTGCTTACTTGTCAGGCCTACAAAATCGTTGCATGTGTGATACCTGAATCGACATGTACTTTTGTGGGTAATGTTGACCTGATGAAAAGGGTCAAATAGGGGTAAAAGTGGATACCACGAGACTTGATATGGGCTGCAAGTTAGATGTCAACAGAAACCTGGAAGGTGTAAACATAAAATCTGTGTGACTGGACCACACTTCCATTCCTATCCAATTATGATATCTGTCTGTCTGACTCCTTCAGCTTTACTATAATCATACACATTCTGTCCCTCAAATTTATTTACACCAACGTTCTAACATCATCACTTGAATTAAAGCAACTCCGCCGCGGCACCGCCAATAGCCAGCTTGCCAGTCTCCTTGACCTTGGTCTGGAAGATGACCTTGTTTCCTTCCTTCCACATCTCGGTGACGAGGGTCTGACCGGGGTTTACTGTGCCCGCAAATCTGACCTTGACGTTTTTGAACTTGCCAAACTTCTCGTAGACGGCCTTGCCAGCAATACCAAAGAAGCACAGGCCGTGGAGGATGGGCACCTTGAAGCCACCCATCTTGGCGAAGCCGGGGTCGATGTGGAGGGGGTTGTAGTCACCGGACAACCGGTAGATGGCGGCCTGCTCCTCAGTGGTCTTCTCCTCGACAACGACATCCGGGGCGCGAGCGGGGGGCTTGTTGGCAGCAGTAGCGGCGCCACGGTCAGCAGGCTTCTTCTGCCCACCGAAACCACCGCACCCTCTGAGGAAGACGGTCATCTCGTTGTAAAAGACCTCCTCGCCAGTCTCAGCGTTGGTGGTGGTGATTCCTTGCCTGACAATAGCGGCGTTGCCCTTGTCAACAACCTCGATGAGCTTACCCTTGGAGATGAGCTTGCCGGCGGTGGGGACTGGGTACTTCTTGACCTCGAGGTACTGCTCGCCGTGGAGGAGCATCATGGGGTTGAAGTTGGGAACGAGGTCGTCAAACGAGTAGGGGAACTCGGTATCGAATGGGGGAATGACGCCGAAGGTGGGGATGGCCTGGAAGTCCTCAGCACCCTCAAATACGTAGCGGAGATCGGTGCGCTTGGCACCGATACCAAGGTTGTAAAGCATGATGTCGCGCTCGGTGTAGTTGAACTCAGTTCCCTTGCTCTCAGTCTTGAGGGCTTCTTGCTGGGCTTGGAGGTACTTGTTATCGCCGCCGGCGCTCTGAAAATTGACACAACAGCAGTTAGAGATCAAGTTCAAAACGTTGAAGGCTCATACATCATTCCATCATTATTCTACACAAAACACTATATGGTGACTATGGTACATGAAAAAATGGGGTGCTCATACCTTTCCCGAGCCGGACTTGTTCTCCATATTCGCCATGATCTTCTCGAGACTGTCCTGGGTCTTCGCGGGATGGTCGGCGCGGTTGTCAAAGGTGATGATGTCGTTCCAGTTCTTGACAACCTCCTCAGGAGTCAGGGGAACGTCGACGGGGAAGCCGTGACCAGCAGTGCGCTGCCACCTGGTTTGGCCGACCCAACCACTGCCAACCTCGTAGAGGCCACCGGTGGGGTTGGGAACCTTGTCGCTGGAGAGAGCGAGGACGAGAGGAGCAATGTAGTCGGGCTTGAAGGCCTGGACAAGCTCCTCGGGAAGGATGGTCTTGGTCATGGCAGTACCGGCGTTGGGGGCGATAGTATTGACGAAGATGTTGTACTTCGCACCCTCGAGCGCAAGAGCGCGAGAGAAGCCGAGAATGGCGCATTTCTACATTCAAGTTAGCATTTCAAACCATCTGACGTTCCACGAAAAGACTTACGGCAGCAGCATAGTTGGCCTGGCCGAAGTTGCCATAGATACCACTGGTGGAGGTGGTGTTGACAACACGGCCGTACTTCTGCTTGAGGAAGTAGGGCCAGGCAGCCTTGGTGACCTTGTAGGTACCGCGGGCATGGACGTTCATGACTGGGTCCCAGAGGTTGTCGTCCATGTTGGTGAAAGCCTTGTCGCGAAGGATACCTGCGTTGTTGATTACGATATCGATACGGCCAAAGGTGTCAATGGCAACCTTGACAACAGCATCACCGTCCTCGGCGGAGTACTTGGCACCGACAGCCTTTCCACCCATGGCCTTGATCTCATTGACAACATCGTCGGGGTTAACGAGATCGTTAACAACAACGGAAGCGCCAGCACGGGCAAAGGCCAAGCAGTAAGCACGGCCGATACCAGCACCGCCACCCGTGACGAGAGCAACACGGCCAGTGAAGTCGATCTTCTCACCTTGCTCGTTGGGGCCGAGCTTCTGAGACTCCTCCAAAAGGGTGAGGAAGTCGTTGGGTCCGCTGGGGTATTGTGGGTTGGAGAAGTCGGTGACCTTGTTCCACTTCTTGAGAATGGCACCAGGGGTGTAGGTGTCGTCGCACTTGAGGAGCAGGCCGCTGGACCTCTCCCATCTGAGCTTGGCGATGTGACCACCACCGACCTCGAAGATGGAACCGCTCTCGCTAGTGTTGTTCTTGTGAACCAAAACGGCAACGAGGGGCACAACCCACTCAGGCTTCATGAGCGCGAGAACATCTGGGGGCATGACGGTCTCGGTCATGCGGCTGGCAGCAATGGGAGCAATGACGTTGGAGATAATGTTGTACTTGGCACCCTCCTTGGCGAGAGTCTCCGTGAAGCCAACCATGGCGAGCTTGGCGGCGGAGTAGTTGGCCTGGCCGAAGTTGCCGAACAGACCAGCAGCAGAAGCGGTGTTGATGACGCGACCGAACTTTTGCTTGCGGAAGTGAGGCCAGGCGGCACGAGCGCACTTGTAGCTGCCCTTGACGTGGACCTTCATGATGAGGTCCCAGTCCACATCCTTCATGTTCTTGAAGCTGACATCGCGGAGGATACCGGCGTTGTTGATGAGGATATCGATGCGGCCGAAAGCCTTGATAGCAGTCTCGATGATCTTGTCACCATCCTCGACGCTGTTGTAGTTGGCAACGGCCTTGCCACCGGCGGCCTTGATCTCGTTGACGACAACATCGGCAGCCTGTATGACAAAACATTGTCAGCGATTGCCAATATCAGATTGAAGGCTGGCACGAAAGAACTCACCTTGGAGTCGTTACCCTCGCCCTTGAAAGAGCCGCCGAGGTCGTTGACAACGACACTGGCGCCGCGAGACGCAAAGAAAGTGGCATAAGCCTTGCCGAGACCGCCGCCAGCGCCGGTGACGACAACGACTTGGCCGTCGTATCTCAATTGTTCCGCCATTGTGTATGTGTGGTGTGAGGAATGGTGGTGAAGGAAAAGGAGAGGGATTAGATTCGTGAGGTAAAACTATACGAATGGCGGTTAATAACGAGCCGGATGCATCTGTCTTCTAATAAGGACCTGTGGATGTCCTTTGACGTCGGCAGGTGTGCTGGAGGGCAGCCAGATGACCCCTGTCCCCCTGTGTCCCAGTGCTGCCGGACTGTTAAGCCGAGGCACACGCGGTTGCCAGTGGCCGCATTCCATTCTCCACAGCCGTCTGTTTTGCCGAGAGCGGGGGCGCTAGTGCCCCCAGCCGTTCCCTTTCTTCAGGTTCCATTTCTTCACATGCCATTCTGCAATTCGACCCATCCCCCTGTTGAATCCGTCCATCCCAAGCCTCAAACCCCGTGAGGACTTGCAGCGGGAGAGCTTATCCCCAACAGCCCAGCCGGGGTTAATGTTGAGCTGCTTCAGTTTTTCCTCAGGGTTTCTATGCCTGCCCAGAAGCCTGTGGTTTTCCGTCCGGGGACGACACTTATGTACGAGTCATAATAGTCAACTTTATGTGTTGCCGGGGACCGACCTTGGCATCTCTTCTGAACAGACTTTGAGATGTCAACTCGGTTCGGTTATAAAGACAAATCCAGGACTGCAGGGACGGACCGGACCACTCGGAGGGCCTGGGCTATTTCTGGGCCCGTCGGACGTGCAAGGCCGAGTTCGACATGTGGTGAGCCGGAGTGACCCTGGCGCAGAGTCACATGAGTCGAGCTTTGTGTGGCAGCAAGCGAGGTCAGCTTGAGTTCGGGGCTACCAAGCTGTGCAAAGACCTGCTTCTACTTGCTAAACCGAGAGTCTCAGGGGCTTCGATAGCCAGCTCGATGAGACCAATACCTACCTTCTCACAGATGCCGACGCATGGCGGACATCGGCGAAAGATCCAGAGTTTGCTGTCAGCTCGAGCCTTAAAGCTGAACGGGATTGGCCCGCCTGGAAGAATGAAGAAAGCGCAAACCCCAATCTCTAAACGCGGAGAAATCCTTTTCCCCACACTTTCCACCCCCACCAATTGCGGCTTCGACCCACTCCCACGCTCCAGAAGCTGCCCGCTGTCGTCATCGCTTTGGTCCTTTTCAAGACGTCGAGGCTTTGCAAGGCTGCAGCTGTGTCGCTGGACCACAGGTCCAACATCTGCAACACCAACCTTAATCTTCGAGAGAGCTGTATCCGTGTTTTGTTACGTAGCGAACCAGCAACAGTGTAGTCTTTCTGCTTTTTACACTCTCATTTTCTCCGCTTTTGGTATCTCCAGGACAGCCCAAGCGAAGAGCAACGCCCGGAGCTACCATTCGTACAGAACAGAGCTATAAGAAAGCAAAAGCAAGAATGGCACATTCTTTTGACGTTCCGCTGCAGTCGCGAATCGTGGACGATAAATCGCCCATCTGCATCCCATTCATCCTGTCACGAATCGAGACCTACCAAAAACAGCACCCAAACACCTCCCGGCCATTCATCATCGGCCTGAACGGGGTCCAAGGGGTAGGCAAAACGACGCTGGTGCGGGCCCTGGCCGAGACCCTGCAGAGCCGGGAGGGGCTCCCGACGCTTGTCGTGAGCATCGACGATTTCTACCTGACGCATGCCGACCAGCTAGCCCTGGCGGCGGCCAACCCGGACAACCAGCTGGTGCAGTATCGTGGGGAACCCGGTACGTTGTGTTTTTCCTGATCCCCCGACCGATGTCTTGGCCCTCCGTCCCCTTATCCAGTCGATTACAAAAAACTCGCATTTTTCCCTAACCCTTCCGAGCAGGAACCCATGATGTTCCCCTGTTGACCTCCTTCCTCTCCTCACTCACATCACCCTTCCCTCCCGAGGGCATCCACGTCCCCAGCTATGACAAGTCTCTATTCTCCGGCCTAGGCGACCGCGCACCTCCTTCAACCTGGACTCATATCACCTCCCCACCCAAGATTGTGATTCTTGAGGGCTGGCTCGTTGGATTCCGTCCGCTGTCGCCTGTTGCTCTTGAAGCCAAGTATTGTTCCCCGACCAGCAAGACGCTTCACCGGCACTTGCCGGCTCATTTGATGTTTATCAACTCCTGCTTGGAGAAGTATCAACAGATATGGGACCAGTTTGACGCCTTCGTGCACGTTGATGCCGAGGATCTAGGCTGGGTGTATGAGTGGAGGATCCAGCAGGAGCAAGGCCTGCGGCGAGAGAAGGGGGTCGAAGGTGGCATGACGGATGAGCAGGTAAGGAAGTTTGTGGATTGCTACTTCCCAGCTTATGAGTTGTACATCGACGGGATCAGGAACGGGGTGCTTGGCGAGAGGAAAAAGGCGTGCCAGCTGAGGTTGGTGGTGGGGAGAGACAGAGCGGTCAAGGAATCTTTGGTGATTTGACAATCTGCTGCCATATATCTTGGCGATTTTCATTCATAGATGGCTGTCTGTCTCTAGGGGCATCATACTTGGGGTACATTAGCTTTGGCACTGCAGCGACCAACGGGGAAGTAGTAATCACGCCAACATTATCATTGTACATAAACGAATCATGCAGAGTAGACAGGCCGGGGTCCTGTTGAGAAAAAGTAATACACAGCAAGAAAAGAAATAGCCCAGCACAGCTCCACTGCATATGGACAGACAGAGAAAAGGTCACCACCTATCCACCGTTTTCCTCCAGCCTCATCCGTCGTGCGCAAGTCTTTCCTTCTTCCGTGCCATAAAATCGTGTCGTAATTTCATTAATCATGTTTTCCCCATAGTCATGCAATGTTTTGGCAAGTTCCGTGACGTTCCGCGTTAGATTCGTTACTGTCGTTAACGACAGGGCTGCCACCCCAGTCACTGTCGGTCGTTGATTAAGTTCAATGAAGCAATGAGAAGAACCCATAGAGACGAGAAGATATGGTCAGCTTCCTATACACACACCGGCACGCCTACGCCTACCTATCCGTAGCCCCATCAACACCACAAAGTACACCCTGCCTGCCTGCCACTTATCCGTCGACGGCCTTTAAAACTCCAGGTCGGCATCTTTACCCTGCATCATGGTCTGACCCTCGTGTTTCAAGTCCTCCAGGGTCCGCCCAATTCCCTCAACCTTCCCGCGGACCGCCTCCTCTCTGGCAGATATCTCATCCTCGAACTGGGTGATAAGCTGCCTCTTATCCCTCCTCGCCTTCTTAAACTTTTGCACCACTGCGCCGAGTTGCTCCAGAAACCAGTCGCCTGCCTCGTCCCACTCATCAACAGAGATGCGCTTGAAAAATTGGTGCTGGTCTATGCTTCCCTGGTTCTTGTAGTACTCCATTCTCTGCTCTATGCTGCCACCAGGATGCGGCGGAGGCTGTTGCTGCTTCATGGCTGTTTGCTGTTCAATGACAGCTGCCGCCTGCGGGTCAAAATCGAAGGCCTCGTTTCGCAGATCAGAATAGCTCATCCTGTGTAGCTCAGCGTCGTTGTAATCCAGGCTCTGTCGGCGCTTGAGAGATTTCGTTGCCGGCTTCAGGGGCTCTTTGACAATGCGACGGTTGGAGCTGTTGGTGCGACCTAGCGGAGCAGCAATCGCGGCGGTAGCTACCAGGTCTTTCTTGACTGCAAGAGGAAGAGGGAGGACAGGGGGAGGCAGTTTCCGGGTGGCGACACGCGGCGTGTTTTGGAGGGCCTCCGTTAGCTCCTCCGGGTCAACGCCGCTGGTGGTAGCGAGAACCCCGGCACGGGTGTCGTTGAAATTGTGGTCGTCGTCAAACTCGAGAGGCGTCAGGTTCTCAAAGATGGTTGATCGCTTATGCTGCAGCTCACGCTCCTGCTCAACCTCTCTTTCTCTCTGGCGCTCTAGCTCGCGCTCGCGCTCACGTTGCCTTTCACGATCCCGTTTCCTTCTCTCCTCGAGACGGACCTGCTCGAGATGCTCACCCGCCTCAACTGCTCTCTCTGGAGACATGGAAACGCTCCCAGCACGCCTGGGAGAGTACTGACTTCCACTGGGCGAGTAGGTGGCGTTCTTGAGACCACGGGTGTCGCGGTAAGGGAGACGGGTGCGTCTCAGTGCACTGTTCTTAGTGGGGGTCTCATAGATGGACCGGTCATCGTGATACGGATCATCAGTCTTGTCACTGCCAGGCGGGATATTGGCCGCTGTACTGCTGGTTACAGGAACGGCGCTTTGGTGATGGGGTGCAGCAACTACCGTAAGCATGCCATTGTCGCCAATAACAAATGGCAGTTTCTCATTGGCGGGCCCATGTTGCTGTTGATGCTGATGAGGTTGGTGATGCTGAAGTTCCCTCCAGCTGGTCTGGGCAGGTGCCGGTGGTGGTGGGAGTGCTTGGTGTTGGCGTTGATATGTACCCACAGGAGGTGGGAATCCGCCGGCAGCGTCAGTGCTGCTGAACGGGCGAGCATTGCTGGCCTGACGCGTGTGAGTTCTATCAGAAGCAGCCCTGCTCTCGGTGTCGTTGAACATGGAGGCTACAGTCGAGTCTTCCCAGGCGTTCTGTCCACGTGGGGGCTCACAAGCGGCCGTGTCCGAGGCCGTAGTCCGGGTCCGCTGCATCGGATGAAAGTGTTGTGCAGGGAGGCTCCTACTCATTGATGTCGGTGGCGGCTGGCCGTGGTGGTGGGTGGAGGGCGCGACGGAGGAGTAACGACCACTCAAACCCTTGAACACCGGTATTGAGCGGGAAGCTGCCGTTGCAGTTCCAGGCGTGTCGTGTTTGTCCAGTTGCCGACCTGTCGCGAGGATTTCATGGGGGGGTTGCAACTGTGGAAGTGGTTGTTGTTGTTGCTGTGCATTGTTCGTAGCGTGGCCGTTGCTCAGCGGATGGCTTTTCCCAGACAAAGCACTGGCAGGTGCGGATGTTGCTGGCAGGCCCACAGCTCCTGCCCTAGGACTACTATCTCCCCCCGTTCTCCCAAAAAGACCGATTGCCCCGAGCTTCTTTTTTGCCGTAGGCATCATCCTCATTCGCATGAAGACGCAGGTTGACGCTGGTTGTTGTTTACTTATTTACGTGGGGAAGATGGGAACTATGCGGCAGCGCAGCCAACCATCAGTCAGCGACAAACGACACCCGCAGGACGCGTTTATGACGGGCAAAGATTCAAACTCAGGGCAGGTTGGGAACGAGGTCCCGAAAGGAAAGCTGCGAGCTGGCTTGTTATTATTATGAGTCCAGCTCGCGCTGGACGAATGGATGGGTGGTGTGCACCGTTGGGCTCACGCCTGCAATTCGATGATTCGACAGCAGTTGGGTTGAAAGAAAAGAACGGCAGCCATGTGCGTGAGGGGAAAGGGGCACAGCCGTGGGGTTTCTTCATTTTTAGAATGTCACTGTAGGTATGGGGAGGTCGGAATTGAGTGCTGATGGTTCTGGCCTCGTTCGTTCCACTTTGAGAGTGGGAGACGGCGACATGGTTGACTTCGTGGTTCCAATGGGCAACCGCTGCGGCTTCCATGTTACAGGGATGATGGATGGCTCAACCCGCAGATTGCTTCTCCGACACGTTGTCAAGTGAGCTTGCCCTGCCCAAACTGGTTCGCAGCTGGATTCAAAGTGTCCAGAGGTTGCCCCATCCTCTTCCCACAACCGCATCATTCTCCCATTGACAAATCCCATTGCTTGAAAAGATGTGAGTAACGGTTGCGTCCAACCCAGCCGAGCCATGCATCCTCTGCACATATCTACCTAACGTCCCCCGCGCTCGAACACAGTTCAGATACGCCCATAGACGCCTAATAATGAAGACACCCTCCCCGTTTGCTTCGATTTTGGGCTAACCTGCATTTCAGATTACATGATTGGTACGTTGCGATTATGAGGTCCAATCAAGACATGAGCGCGAAAGTACAGGTGTCAGTCGAGTACATGCCGCACCACACCATGGACCAGGACTTGAGAATCGGGGTGGAAGACCATGCTTGTCTCCGATTGAGAACACTCAGAGACGCGCCCAACTGGCCTGTCTGAAGAGTGTATGTGGTCTGCCATACCCTCCATCTCTCAAGAATGCTTCATGTCCCTTATTCAGCTTGCATTCGTGGGTCAGGCTTGCCGATATCTGGTCACCTGACTAGGATCTCATAAACCTCCTCTTATGGCATCGTCTTTGGAAGAAATTCCGGCAGGGGGATGCTTTTGATGTGCGAGGTTATGCTGTAAGGAACATCGCCATGGTTGGTTGCATCCACATACAATAGGCCCGGGGCTCGAGGCTGTATTCCTAAAGTCCTTTCCCGCCATGACCAAAGGGTGAAGTGATGGTATCGGGGATACCACCGGTCTACCTATCCTTGTGGCGGTAGTTTACACCAAGCTAATGTCGCCAATTGCCGTCGGTGTCAGGTACTTGTTGAATATCTACCGAGCACCTTCAAATCCATTCTGCATCTAGATGCCCAGAACAGCAGAACTGTACCGGAGCTGATATGGGGCGGGAAAGAGGAAGGCTGCCAGCAGGTCCATCGGGTAATGCTTTCGATATGAATCTTGTTTTTACTCTGCTTACTGTTCTCTTTTTTCTCCTTTCAAACTCGTTACAATCCCTAACTAAACCTGTGGACAAGTTGGAGGCGTTGCTTCAGAGAGAACCCAATAAGAAGATGCTGGATCAGGATCCGGGATCGGCAGCCAACGGGGATACCCTGGTCTTAGCGCCCCCAAGCGCAACCGCGCCCACTGGAAATGCCCCGCGCCATGATAAGATAAGCTCCCCCACTGTCAATGATAACTCCGGTAATGGGGGGGCGATTTCTAATCAACTCGATTTTCAACTCTCCTGCCGGCGCATGCAAGAAACTACCATTCACACACCATCAGAAATCCTCAAGTTGTCGCTTCCCGTTGTGTGATACTCTACATTCATACTCTTCCTCACCAAAAACACATACCGCAGGCGCGCGCACCCCAGCACGATCTACACATCCGCGAACACGATGGCGCCATCTTTGGAAGCGCCCGACGACGAGGTCAGGGATGTTCTAGCCAACCCTCTCAAAAAGAAGCCAGACCTTGTCGCGCCAGAACCAGAACACTGCCCGGGACCCGAGTCCGAGCAAGCGGGCACTGCAGACTCGTGCGCCGGCTGCCCCAACCAGCAAATATGCGCCTCCGCTCCGAAAGGTCCCGATCCAGACCTCCCCCTGATCACAGCCCGTCTGGCAGATGTGAAACACAAGATATTGGTGTTGAGCGGCAAGGGAGGAGTAGGGAAATCGACGCTCACGGTACAACTCGCGCATGCGTTCGCGACAAACCCCGATACAACAGTGGGCGTGATGGATACGGACATTTGCGGGCCAAGTATACCAAAGATGTTGGGGGTGGAAACGGAGACGATCCACACCAGCAATGCCGGTTGGGAGCCAGTATGGGCGATGGACAACTTGGCCGTCATGTCTATTCAGTTCCTGCTGCCAAACCGGGATGATGCGATTATCTGGCGAGGGCCGAAAAAGAACGGCCTGATCAAGCAATTCTTAAAAGATGTCCAGTGGGGAGAGTTGGACTTTCTCTTGGTCGATACCCCTCCGGGGACAAGTGACGAGCATCTCAGTGTCAACACATTCTTAAAGGAAAGCAAGATCGAAGGAGCGGTAGTGGTGACCACGCCGCAGGAGGTGGCCTTGTTGGATGTGAGAAAGGAGATTGATTTTTGCAGAAAGGCCGGGATCAGGGTATTAGGAATTGTGGAAAATATGAGCTTGTTTGTGTGCCCAGGCTGCAAGCATGAGAGCAAAATCTTTCTCGACCACACCGGAGGAGGCCGAGGACTGGCAGAAGAGTTGGGCATTCCATTCTTGGGGAGCGTGCCCCTAGACCCAAGGATAGGAATCGCCTGCGACTATGGGGAGAGCTTCTTCGACTCGTTCCCCGACAGCTCGGCCTGCAAGGCGCTGAAGGGGGTGGTCAAGGGGCTGGTAGAACAAATTGGGCTAGATCCTGAGGTACTGTTGCCGGAAGGGGATGGCAGTAGCTAAGAGACAATACTTGTCCTTGTTGTCGGCACTGTAAATCTATACAGCATCTGCGTGTAGTTAGATAACCGGCACCTACTTTGGATAGAATTCGTGTAGAACAACCTTGATACCCATATGTCAGAGGCATACAAAATTCATAATTTGCTACAACCCTGAATGAAGACTATGACATGTCTAAGCCCATGACCCTTCCAACGCCAGCTCTAAAACATCCGCATGTTAGGCACCGAGTTTTTCCGGGATCTCCTCCAGCTCCTCTGGGGTCTCTAGATCCAAGATCTTGGTGACTTCGCTCGTGTTTCGCATGAGCTCCTTGGCACCGGCGTACAGCATCCTCAGCTCGCTGTTGCATGTGGTGGGCATGTAGTAAATCATGACGTATGGTACGGATAATCTCCCGGATGGCTAAATATGTATGGTTAGCATATCGGACATATGCTTGATGGAATCACAAGTATGTGGTGTTTGGGAGGCCCATACAAGAGTTAGAGGGTAGCTCAGGAGGATGAATCGGGGAGAGTGGTCAGGGAGGTCATCGGCGATTTCATCGAGGGATTTGTAGACTGTGCCATCTTCATCTTGGCGAATCTCCTTGGTTTGTTTGTCGATGAAGTCTAATGTGCTCGATCAGCAAAATTGCGTGGCACCTTGCGAGATCAGGGAAGATGTACATATCACGGCCTGAGGGTCATTGGAGCGTGAGGTGCTGAGGCGGAATTTGCGCAGATGCTGTTTTGTTGAGTCGGAGAAGGTGTAGAGTGAGGAAGACTGTGCTCATTTATGATAAGCTACGAACTAACGACATATTTTACACGAAGCCATCATGAGGGCATGAGAGATAGGGGCCCGGGTAGGTAATAGAGGAGGGGTAGATACCATCTTGCCGGCTTGGTTGAGCGTGTAGTGATGAGAATGAAGCTGGGATCAGCAAGTGACTTATAAAAGACGCTTCCTGTGACCAAGGGCGACAGCAGTGGTGGTGAGAACGCGTGGGGTGCTCAAGGGAGGTTGAGTTGAGCCTCAGTGGAGCTCACATGCATGAGATACCAGTGCCCCGCACTACGGTCCGCACTCAGCTGCCTTAAGTAAGCCCCGCTTTATCGGGAATCAGTAAACCGCCAGTGGACGTCACTTGCAGGTTTGTAGCCGACTCCATCTTTCTTAACAGGGCATCCCCCCAGAGAGCTTATCCAGTCTTGGAATTGTGAACCTATTCCCGAGGTCATCCGTAATTGAGATTCCGATCCTCTGTGCTGGTCAGACGTTCCAAAATCGGAAGCAATCCCCCCTGCTATTGGCCACAGACAATCACCCACTCCGTGCGGTGTACCTTGCTCGCTTTACCAATTCACAATCTCTTGTCCTTGAACTAATCACCATGTTCTCCCGGCTCAATCAAGTTGCAAGGCATCTTTTACGTCCAATGCCAAACTACGGTCATACATCTGCTGCTGCTTCGTCGGTATCGAAACGCAGTCTGTCCGACTACCGATATAGCAGTCTCGATGCCTCAGAACGCCAAAAGAAGAATATCGTCACAGGGGCATGTCTGATAATAGGGAACGAAATTTTGAATGGGAAGGTATTTGAGCCAGTCGTTTACTTCTTTGCATCTGTTCAGCACGCAGCGGCCGTCGATAGCTGACATATTCGATATGTGTACAGACCAAGGAGGTAGGCTTCCCCAAACATGCTCAGGCATATTTTCGAGACTAACCTCCATATTGACAGGCCAACTCACATTACCTTGCAAAATGGTGTTTCTCCCTAGGCATTGTATGTCGCCCATCTTCTCTACTCGACCCATACTTACACCGTCATCTCAGAGCCTCCAGAGAATAGACATCATTCCTGACGTGGAGGACGATATTATTGAAGCGGTGAGACGACTGAGCCATAACTATGATATTGTCGTCACCTCGGGCGGTATTGGCCCGACACACGATGACATAACCTACGAGTCCATCGCCAAGGCCTTTCACCTGCCCCTCGTGCTTCACGGAGAAGCTTACTCTCTCATGAAGAAAAAGACGGCCGAGCACAGGGATCCGGTACGGGCTGCCTTCAACTTTGACGTTCCGTCCAAAGAGCTTGATGGAAAAAAGAAAATGATCTTGCTGCCTCATGACTCTAGTCGTCCAGTGGAGGATCAGGCGATTCTCGCCTGCCGAGACAAGTATTGGGTTCCTGTCTCAGTTGTCAATGGAAATGTATACATCCTGCCAGGCATACCTGAACTCTGTACTCACCGCCCTGTCCTGTTTTCTCGACACTCATGTACTAACTAAAAGCACAGTTAAGCACCTTTTGGACGGCCTTACACGGCATATCAAGCCTCGAGTGCAGAGCAATGGCAAAATCCGCGTGACCATCAAGACCCTCCAACCGGAGAGCCAAATGGCGGATTACCTGACTGGCCTGGCAAAGAGGATGGCGCCAAAGGATATAGATGTTGGAAGTTACCCCAAGTTTCAGGTTGAGAATACGGTTGTGCTTGTTGGCGAGTATGTGCAGCTCCCCTGTTGGCGGTTGTGAGAAGAACGGTACTGACAAGACAGCAGGGACCGAACCGAACTTGAGACAGTTATTCCCGAGATATTGGAGAATCTGGAAGGGACTCTGGTGAGCATCGAAATGCCCGAGAACCCCGATGAAGGAGAGACGGAGGTTAAGGCTCCAGGTGGCGAAGAAAGCTGAGAGTCCGATGTAAGTCACTGGTGTATTGGCCTATGGAATTGGGTGGTTCATGGTACCTGTGGCAGGGCCAAGCCATGTATTTTCAAGTCTGGCCTCGAATGATTTGTACCCCAATGGAAAGAATCATGGTCTTGCGCCTCAAAGTTTCATTGCTTTCGAAGGGGTATGAGACAGCAGAAGAGCCTCAGAAGATCCAGGGCAGATGTACGGTACCAACACTGGGCAACTGCGTGTGGCGTGCATCAAGAGGCAGCCAGGCTCATCGAAAAACGTGGGGTGACGAGCGGAAAGCGGAAAGGAGAAATGAAAGGGGGGACGCCACTCAATCGAACCCCTTCCACACGCATTCTAGAAAAGTTCCAGAAGAATTTTTCACAGGCTACATTAGTGCAACATGGGACGCTCCAAGCGAAATGTCATTGCGAAGCGATGCGTCTTTGCCCTAGAGCGGATCGGATCAGTTGTAACTAAACATTCGATATTGGTGGTTGCTTCGATCGGCCAGGAGTCCACCGAGGGCGTTCATGGATGCTTTACGTATCAAGCGGGCTATGAAGACAGAACCATGCGTACGGAGTAAGTGGTTGGCGCCTGGTGATGATGTTGAGATGAACTGCGGGTTGGCCAACAATTTCGGTGGTGAGGACCCACGCTGTGGACAGAAGAACTAGACACCAGAATATCAAAGGCTCAACACACCCCTCAACTATCATTTAAAGTCTCTGGACAATCTTTAAATGCTGATTACTTTCTATTCAAAACATTTGAACTATCTTTGAAGTCTCATTACCTATTCAAATACCCAGAAACTATCTGTAAACGGTTTTATTATTCCCAGGAGCAGTCTCTAACTTTCTTGTCCACGGCGTGGGACCCTGACGATGTTGAACTTCTTGTCCCCACTGCCCCACCTACCTTATCTCGCTAGCTTGGAGCTTGGACCAGGGTTGGTTTTGGAGGGGTCAATATTCAAGGTAGATCCAGGTTCTGTTTGGCCCAAGATGACGAGAAGGTATATAAGTATCCTGGCTTTACACTCAAGAGAGTGTCCTACTGCCATCTGTGTTTCTTCAGGGCCACTTGAATCAACTGCCTTTCGCGGGGTAGCTGCTCCGAGTCACTGGAACCGATGGCAGGTCGACCGATGAATGAACAGAACCCGAGAAACCTTCCCGAAGCGGTTATATAAAAATGTGGGGATTATCACTTGAGACCACGCCCACCCACTTCCCGCCGCGTCCTGGTTCCAACCGGCGATCCATTTGCAGCATCAGAGACCCCAAATCTCTTTGATGGTTTTCGATTCTCGCCCAGCAAAGGCAGAGCTGCGGCACAGCGCAACGCAAGGGAATATGATCACTGGTGCCGCCCACTGCAGGAGGCACAATGCTGAAAGTCAAGCCAAGGTGCCTGCTGCAAGTTGGAGTTGCTTTGGAGGGGATTGGGACACGATGAGACACTGGTTGCAATGTTATCCCAGGTTGTTTTGTGTCTAGCAAGCACATCGCCCTAAGTAAACAGGCGATTCCATGAGCATCAAACTTTTCCGTCCGTAGTCGCAGTCAAGTCGGACTTTACAAATCCCACCGAAAATCAGTTGCCAGTGAGATTTGTAGTGTACATCGCTGAAAACGGCAGCAATTCCTGACTGACTAGTTCGCGGGGTTGGGCCAGGGCCTGGGTTAATTTACCAAATGTAGAAAAGAAGCCGGGGGGGGATTGACGGGCCTAGGAGGACGATTCTCTGTCGCTGTGTGAACTGAGGGCGGGCAGATGGATGACTGAAGAGAAACATTTTGAACATACCATGTGGTAGGACAATCTTGACCTGACGGCCGGAAGAAACTCGAGCGGGCAAAAACCCAGGTTTTGCCAGCTTGTGGGACTAACTTCAAACACCACGTTGCGGCACGTTGTTGACCTGCAGCCGCAGGAAGGATGGGAGTCTGCCAGAGCCTAACGAGACAGGACCGCTCACACAGTGCGTGTTGTTGTTGAGATGCACGCCGAAGCTCATCCGCCCTCGGAGATCACGAGGTTGACGGCTCTGGGCAGTCTGATTGAATGCAAGGGAAGAATACATCTTTACAGGGCTCAGCGACGTCTTCTAGAAACAACGTTGCAACCCACTTCCTGTGGCCACTTTGCAGGCTGGCATTCTCAACGACCCAGATGGAAAAGCTGGGTATATTCTCGTTCCAGCTGTAAGACATGAGGCAACAAGGCTCACTGACTCTCGGGCTCTTTTCAGCCCTATATGCCTAGAGCTGGGGCTTTTGCTAGTACATATAGATGTCAGTGACGAGAATGGCCATCCAACCACAGAGGCTTCCCTCCAATACTTGCCGTGTCTACGAGAAAAACTCAACACTAGCTAATCTCTACTGTACTGCGTCAAATTGTGCAGGGCTAGCCACTGGAAAATCGAGAGTTGTGACTCGCGAATCGGAACTGAGAATAACCGGTTATCGACATGGTGTGCAACCATTCCTGGCTTTTTCAAACCTTTTGTGGGATGATGGTGAGGGGGAGACATCATAAGTTGGCTCTTTGATTTCATATTTTGCCGTCAAGGAAGTTGCTTGCTAGAGGGCCAGGGGCGCTTATTCCTACCGCCGGTGTGGGACCGCAAATGGCGTCAACGTTCTCTACTTGTGTGATGCTAGTCTAAACTTCAGGGGCATTATTGCAAACAGAATCCATACTCACGATAGGAGATCTGCAATTGCTGGGAGTATTAGGTCAGACAGCTTTTCTTCATACAATGTGAAGAGATCAAGACGAACTATATCATAGCGCTTGTCATCACAGTGTGTGAGGGCGGCCGATACTGGACGCAACAAGGCATGACCAATCTGAACCGTTCGCCCAAAAAGGACAAGGCGAGTTAACCGGGGTGGTCTTGGACTGTTCTGACCCTTGCACGGCACCATCGCTCAAGCACTCACTTCGCCAATCAGAAGACGCGAACGCCTCCAGCCCACCCTATCAAGTCGCCCCCAGGGGAAGGCACACGGACCCTTCCTTTTTCTTTGCTTCTCAGAGCGGTCCTTTGGTCCAGGCGCTGTTGCTTTTTCTTTTGTGCCCGCTCCATTGCCCGCCGTGCCTCTGCCTCTCTTCTTTTTACCTGGTTCCGAAACCTGCTGAGGTTGCTTGTCCTTTATGATCTTGATTCAGCTGCCCAAAATCTTAAAGATCACCTCAATACGCGTTGAAAACCTCGTCGTCCGACAAAACAAACCGCCCGGCCACGCGCAGCGCAAAGCAGCTTGAGCCAACCGCTAACACCAGCACCAGCCAGTAGCAACCCCAGGCCCCCATTGCCGATCCCCACTCCAGGGGCGCTCCCATTAATTCGCCTGGCACAACAGCAACTGTTTTCTCCAGCAGTGCTACATCTTTCAATCCAGTCCACCTCCTGGGATCCCCTTTCCAGCGCAAACCGCGAATATCCCACGACGGTCTGCTCGACTCCGTAGCCCGAGAAAGCAGCGCCCCGTAATTTCGACCCATTCTCTTGAGAGCTTCCGCCCTGGCATCTTTTTGAAAGCTCAATCCCCGACGCCCGTACCGCGTGATCCAGACCTCCTGTTATCGGTGTCGCTCCATCTTCTCTCCAGCACCCTCAGTCCACAGCAATGGCTTCCAAGGTTGGTTCTTTCAATTCTGTTGAGATGGCGAGCAGCGCGCTTCAACTGCGATGATCTTGTTTGGGTTGATAAATTGGTTGCTGACGTCGCGCTTTTGGTTGCTTAGTTTACTCGAGAGTACAAGCTCGTCGTGGTCGGCGGCGGCGGTGTCGGCAAGTCCTGCCTCACAATCCAGCTTATTCAATCGCACTTCGTCGACGAATATGATCCAACTATTGAGGGTGCGCATACTCATTTCATTTTTCCGCATCCAGTTGATGACCGCGACCAGGTCGACTAACTGCGGCGTTGCAGATTCGTATCGCAAGCAGTGCATCGTTGATGATGAAGTCGCGCTGCTCGATGTCCTCGATACCGCCGGCCAGGAGGAGTACTCTGCGATGAGAGAGCAGTACATGCGTACCGGCGAAGGGTTCCTGCTCGTGTATTCCATCACATCCCGCGAAAGCTTCGAAGAGATAAGAACCTTCCAGCAGCAGATCCTTCGCGTAAAGGACAAGGACATCTTTCCCATGGTTGTGGTAGGAAACAAGGTCGATTTGGCTAGTGAGCGCAAGGTGCCGCAAGAGGGTATGTTTGCAAGATTCATGTGTGGTGTTTGGATACATGTATTGACTTGCTTTCACAGAGGGCGAGGCTCTTGCTCGCGAGTTCCGTTGCAAGTTCCTCGAGACTTCAGCAAAGACCAACACAAACGTCGAGCAAGCTTTCTACGAGGTTGTTCGCGCCATCAGACGGTACAACCGTGAGATGCAAGGAGGCACAGCTTCGGGCAGCGGCCTCTCCCACAACAGCCAAGGCATGGGCAAGATTGATGTCGGTGAGGATGACGCCCAGGCGGGCTGCTGCGCCAAGTGCATCCTCATGTAAATGGGACGCCGCAGAAGACGGACACACTGCCGGTCTCTGGGGAGACCTTATATAACGGCTAATAATGCATCGGGGAATGGAGTTGGTGGGGCTTAAGGCAGATGCCATGGCCTTTCGGGACGGAATCTACACATTGGTGGACGGGTATCCAAGTCATAATGACTTTGATGATGCCCATTTTCGGCCATCCAGAGATGACATGCTTGATGTTGCTGATGCTGAAGGGGTGGGCGCAAAATCTCTTTTCGAACCCACATTGCGGTCTTCTTGTTGTTTTTGTTTTGGGAGTTATTTGAACTAAACCTGGCGATCCTATTTGGGTTTTTATGCTCTCAGACACTTTTGTAATCCTTTCTTCTATCTTTCTTACATCTCATTTTTCATGCCAGCGGCGGTCAGTGGTCAAAATGGGTTATCTGTTTACCTTAGCGTGCAGGTAGTTTATGGTGAGAGAATGTGATGATGTTGTGTTGTTGCTACCGGATTACGCGCCCTTCAAGGCCCCAAGGCTGCACGTATCCATCGATCAACAGTGATCATTGTCGGCGCGAGGCGAGTTCGGTTCAGCTCCGGCCCTCCCTGCAACACAGTCTGGGATTCTGATTGGTATTGTTTCCTTCGAGAGACCAAACCAGCTTGGCCTACCTTGAGCCTGAGTTGCTTCAGTCCTGGCATTACCGGCATGTTGGTCCTCTCGCGATAGCTGGCAAGAAGATGGAGGGGAACTCTGTCTGTTACACCGCATGAGGCCGTGATACGGTTCCTAGTGATCCATCTATCCTCGCGTGCGCCTTCTCCTCTCAATAGCTCGCACAAGATTATAGCTAGGAGTCGGATAGAGAACAAGATAAGGCGGAGGGGATAAGCCCACGCCGCATCTCCCTCTCACGCACAGGTCTAAACTTACCAACCAATAATTGCATGGTACCGAACCACCATCGGCTTCCTTTTGGAGCTCCTTGGCTAGGGTAACTGCGATGCATATCTGACCGGCATATGCCGAGCTGAGATCTGATATAAGAGCACCCAACACCAACCGTGCCTCTCTGCATTCCCAAATCCGGTGCCCACATGTGCCGAAGGACCGACTGAGCGTAGCTTTTGCCATCATTTATCACCCACAAAAGTTCTCTCGGAGCTGCTCATAAATGACAAGACATTAGCGGTTCTGGGTTAGGGTTATCCTCCCCAAGCAACCCTGAACCCCGTCGTCACCTCGCAAACACCTCTTCATTGCCCGATGTTTTTCTGAGGGCTACCATGGCCGTCGCAAAGCCAACAAACGCCCGGGTCTCCCAGGCAACCGACATCCTCCTCTCCCCGACCAAACCCACACTCGGACGCTACCGCGCCTACATCCATGCGCGCAACCGTTTCTTCTCCGCCTTTCACCCCAAAGGCCGGTTCTTGAGGATCCCCACCCCCTCGGACAACCTCCTCTGCGGGCTGTACGCCATTGTCATTTCGTTTCAGCACCAGCACCCGGGTCTGACACCGGCCCCTACCTTGGAGCACTTGCTGTCTGTCTGTCGGGGTTGCGGTTTTGACAACGAGGGGAATCTCTCCGGGGATCAGCTCTCGCTTGTTTTTTCTGCCTGGGGGGACAAGACAGTTTTTGATGACGGGGGGGAGCCGAACAGGAGGAGGTGTCAGCTGGGGTATTTGAGTCGGTACAATGGGCCTGGGTGGGAGGACGAAGCAGAAAAGGGAGAGGATGTTCCAGTCATGATGGGGACTAGGGAGGTGGATACGGAAGAGGAAAAGGGGGATATCCTGAGGCTGTGGGTTTGGAATGATGGCGGCTGGGCTGGGGGTGGGATGGGGCATTGGGAGGGGATCAGGAAGGTAGGTGAGGAAGGGGATGATGTGTAGGTGTTTGGCATCTCGGTGCTCGCAAAGATATTCAGATGGGGATCACAATGAAGTTTTAGGGGATCTTTTGCACGTAGGTATGGTCTTCTCGTCCACTTCTGATGCGCAACAAGGTAAACAAACTCAACCACTGCAAAGACAGGTTATTTTGGTTTATGCTCTCGACGTCAGCTGGCAGATATGGACTGGGTATCAGGGTAACGATTCGGTAATTCTACCTAGAAGCTCTATCTTGGTTTTATTGATATTCCACCAAAGTCCGCTGAATTGAGTGATAGTTGCCGCTGTTGCATATCGAATGTTTTTCATTCGCTCATAACTTGGGTTTACTGAACCGTTTAGGTCAATAGAGGAACCGCCCTATCAAGAAGGCCCTTCTTGTGGTTGCAGAGGTACTTGTGACCCTCCTTGAGCTTGCACTTGGCTTCGAATGTGGTTCAAAACCAAGCCTGGAGACTGGCTCTTTTGTTGGAGTCGTCGCTCCCATAATAGTGGCTGGGCATGCTGCTGGTGGTGGCCAAAGCCTGTTGCGTGGTTTTGAGGCTGCTCTTGCTGCCAAACAAGACCTTGTACGCGATCTTAAAGCTGGTTTTGTTACAGGGGGGAGATTTGGGGTTGGCTTTGCTCCTGGTGTTGTGTATCTCCCGCATCCTGCCTTACGGGCTGTGGTGTCGGTGCCGTGCTATTCGTGTCCGTTTCGAACATTGTGAGAATAGTATCAGGATCTGACAAGTCTGACAACAGTTGCATACAAAACGAGATCCAGTCAGAAGCTTTGTTTGAACCTCCACTGTTGTTTTTAAGCAGAGGAATTGCCGCTCTCTCGATGAGCGCTTCAAAGTTCCAGCGATATCGAAGCGTACCTAACCGCTTCCATTGCTCTTTTGGGCAAATTCTTTTGGTCTTGTTGGACAGCTCAGCCGAATTTAAAAGTGTCCGCTCTACACCATCATTAGTGAGCTCGTATAGATAGGCTTCGTATGGCTGTGTCGCCGACGTGCTGCGCTGTTCAGACTGCTGAATCTGAGATGCTGAGGTTAGAGCTGGAGCCGTGGGAGGATTGAATTCATATAACAGAAAGCAGGGGTGTTGAAATGGTTCTGCTAAGGTGATGTAGAAGAGACTCTTGGGTTTGCTGGAGATGTCTAAGAGATCATCTACCTCCTCCTCTCGGGGCCCTGTGAGCCTGAGGACTTCGTCCCCTTGGTTCACCGCGGCACTGCCCATTCATTGCCTCGACTCCCTCGGAGGATGCTTTTTGGTTGTGGGTGGAATAGTTGACGGTGGCCTTGGGAGTTGTTCCGCTGACGCGGCGTCAGGCTGGAGTTTGGGGTGGGCCGTGGGCGTTGTTGAGTGAGCGGAAGTCTTTTTGGCTGGGTTTTGACGTTTCTTCGCGGTTGTGGGGAATTGAGCTCGGCTCCGTATGAATGGTAGGTTCAAATGAAAATCTATGAATGCAGTTTTATTGCGTAAAGGCCATGGGGTAATCAAGTGGGCTGGAGACTGCTTGAGCTGTAGCCACAAAGGTGCTTCGTGACAAGTTCAGCTGTCATCTTTGGTGGAAGTGAGGCGCGAAGAAGGGTTTGGAACCAGATTGCGCCCCCGTCGTCATCCCAAAAATTATCTGGTCAGCGGTCTTTCCATGTTTCCTGTTGGCTCCTCCCATTTCACTCCTTTCCAATCTTCGTTCCTGCCATGCCCATATGACCTACTTCCAACTCGCCGCGTGTCTGTCGCTGCCTCCCCTTTCCTTCTATCCCCAATCCTGCCTTCCATGACATCAAACACCTCATCCCAGTATTTTCTCTGCTCATGCTATGCACAAAGTTAGTTGGTTTGCAACTTGGTATCAGTGAGAGTTGTATTCACCTTCTGGACCTGTCTCCTCATCCATCGTCCCAAACTTTCACACAGCCTATCAAGAATCCACTCTGCTTCAGTAACGTCGGCGAGCAGAGGGCTATCTTCACCAATCCAATCCCATTCTGTTTGTTCATCCCTCTCCACCGACTCATCGCTTTCTAAAGAAGACAAGGCGGTGAATCGTATCAGCTTCGTGAATCTTTCCCACTCGCCATATGAGTACACCTTTGGCGGATGGGATCTCAGGTCGTGGGCAACAGCCTTGATGGCAGCGGATAGCTCTTTGGCAAGCTCATTGTCATCATACTTCTCCTTTTCCAGCACCCGACTCCCGTCTTGCTGCTGACCAAGAGAACGCTCGGGGTCTATGTCGCTGAAATGCCGCTCGTCACGGATAGGTCTCTCTGGACGCTTGCCTTTTTCTGTGTCGACCTGTTTCCTGTTTAATAACTTGGCCAGGGTAGAGTGACGAGTGAGAAAACTTTTGAGGATTCCCTTCTTGGGCATGATGGTCCAATCTGCCAGAGTAAAGGTACCCCTGTTGATAGCCATGACAACGGTTTGACTCATTTGCTGAACCAGGACTGTGACAATGGGAACCGCGGTGATGGACCAGACAATAAAGAACGGCTTGCCAATGTTGGACTTGGGGGCGAGATCACCATACCTGCTCAATAATTAGCTTGGGAAACAAGTCACAATGAAGATTGGCCAGGATATTTACCCGATCGTCAAGATTGCCACAAAGCAAAAGTAAAGGCTGTCAAAGTATCTCCATTGGGATATCCGTGTTTCAGTCACCATGAAAACCAGAGCCCCAATTGTCCAAAAGGAGAAAAATACCAACAGTGCCATCCCAAGCGCCCATGATCTGTGTCCAAGGTCAGCAGTCAGTCTGTCACGACAAAGCAAAAGGGGCCTACTGTTTCCAGTGTTTTGTCTCCTCCTGTATCTGCCTCATGACATCAAACCTGTCCTTTTCCTCCTCCAACAACAGTAGTTTCTGCCGCCGCTTCTTTCGTCTGTCGCGAAGAGCTTCTTCTCCGCTGCCAACCGCATTTTGGGCCTTGCCCTCGTCAAATGTAACTGCTCTTCCCACAATCTCCAGGCGCCCGAGCTGCATTATGGATGCCCGGCGGGCATATTCTGAGGCGCTCTCTGCCAGGCCTCCTTCGGCAGCTGCTGAATCCGGCCTCACGGGCGGCAGGCCTAATCGCTCTCTCAGTTCCTTTTCACTGGTCACTGTTCTCCCGACAGTCGACTCGCGTTTGTGTTGCCGATGACGTTTGATGATCTTGTCCGCGCTGATGTTGGCTGCGAAGCGCGTCAGGCTGCCAATGACAAGACCCAAGAAGATGACACCGATAATCTGGAATGCAAACAGAAATCCCCTTCCCGAATCGGTTTTGGGTGCGAAGTCTCCGAACCCCACAGTGAGGATCGTCTGATCTTCGTCATCAGCAAGGTTCTGACTACGTGCACCAGGGGACCAGCTGACTTACCACTTGAGAGAAATATAGGGAATCAGCATAAGTAAAGCCTTCCAACGCGCAAAACACTCCTGCACCTCCTGCCAACCAGAAGAAAAAGCTCATGGTCTGGAGAATCAGTGTCCTTTGGTCGTCATCTAGCTCAAATTTTTGTGGATAGTGTCCCTTGAAGTAGCCAACCATGTTAACCATCAGCATGGCACAGCTGAGGACGTACATGAGCGATGCCAGGACGGAGTGCCAGAAGCCCTGAGAATATGCTTCACCAGGCGCCACAGGTGGTGCATAGATTGCCATGGCAATTTCCACGACTATCAGCTGTGTGCAAAATGGACATGTCAGAATATCGTGACATAGAATGGGTGTGTAAGTACCTACGATGAGAGCCGACAAGAGCCAGAATACAATTGATAAAGGCAAGGCCACTATGTATCGTACTCGACGTGTGAAGTTTAACAGCAGAAACAAGTGGCCGAGGAGGCCAAAGATGATGGAGAAGATGTTGGGGATGATTTCCCTGTGGATGTGGTGAGCGGGAATAATTTCTTTTGGAAGGGGGTATAATCTCACCAATTTGGATCAGGTATACCCCAAGCGGCATCATCGGAGCCATGGTTGTCGCTGAATGGCAAGCCATTGTCAGGCAATGTGAATCTCCATGGACTCACCAAGGACACGATGGACAAGACGTTGGAGAACGGCCCAATGGTTGCAGCGATGAGTGGAATGGCCGTCGAAGCAAACCACCACTTTCTGCCACCGAAAGGTCAGCTATGTGCACCAGAAACATAAACACAATATAGAAAACATACTGTGGCAAGTTATCACTTTGTCCTCGAAGCTTTATCCGACCTCCTGCAGCGGTTCGGATTGCGGCAACCGGAGCCGGAGCTGATGGTTTGTTGGGCATATCTGCTCGTCATATAACAGCTTCGTGTTTATCTCCCACAGGGCTTGTTGTTGACGATAAACCTTGCATATAAACATTGATTTGGAGCGCCAACGTTCGACGATGTCCTTGCGGAAAAGAATGGAAGGGGAACAGGGCAAGCCACCGATCACTTTCTCTCCAGTCGAGCGAGATCGCTGTGGGACTCCATTGTGGTCTGTATACTTGAGGTTGACAGCACCATGAGAAACCTATCAGCAGGCTCATGGGTGATTCGGAAGGGTATCACAGTTGCGATGTAGGTACCGATGGTACACGGGGGAGCGAGTTCTCCTTGCACAAAGACAGAACTTTGTCGGAGTCTGACCAAGTCCCTGACATGAAGCAGCTTGGCTCCATGCCTCTCGCCCACAGGATACCGACTCACTAAGTACAAGTGTTTGACATTTGTCCATCCACCACTTCGGATGACTCAATAGTCGTGATCTTGTCATATGTGTGCGTTACTATACATTGTCGGGCAGGCTGGCGTTTGTGGCTTCCTATTCCATCCGATTGGACTTCCGGAGTGGAAAGTATGATGTATATTTGGTGTTGCAGAGAGCCTTGTGCTCATGGCCTCATGAGGTTTCCCGTTCCTGCCTCCATTCGTAGTATCATGATTCTCCCACAATCCCAATCTGGAGGTCCGCCGCCACTTCCCTTTGGGGCCGTGGGTTGAGACAACAGGCCCAATCATCCACTGGATGTAGCGGTATTTAGGGTAGTTACTGCCCCATAAGTTGGTCCTAAATCAGAGGCTGATTCTGGCTGTCTCATCAAACTATGGTGATTTCGACTTTGATAATCTTCCCAGAATTCTTTCTTGCATTAGCCATTGCAAATTCCCACTCTTTCATGAGGAGAGTCTACAACAAACTGGATAAGACTTCACATCTTTTTTATGTCATTCACATGGGGGATACCTACCGAGCTTGGATTACAGGACCAGTTTTCTCACGTTCGTGATGACATTACCAAGATAACTGTAGCTTTAAAAACTGGGAGATATGAACTTTTCCAGATAAGAGTAAAATCCAGATATTTCGCCAAGTTTTAACACCCCAAATATATTCATGAGACTGCCGGTGTTGCTCTCCCTCATCTGGTGTCAGTTTGATATGGTTTGTGATGATTCCGAGCAAGCACGACGCACTGACGTTCTACCTCAACCTCAACAGTGCACGGACAATTTACAGTGACGTGAATTTGCAGGCGTGCACGGACCCCGCAAACCAGCCTATATATTTCACAGTCCCGGCCCCACATTTACTGGTTTCCTTTTTTCTTCTTCATACTTACCTTGGCCAACCTCCGGGAGATCACGAATTCCTAGGGGTAGGGTGACTAACCTTCATTGCACATCGAGGAGTTTGGTTGTCTTTAATTGCCCTTCGGGGTCGTTATGGCCGCAATTTTTGATGTTTACCTCTCTTTTTCATTATGTACCCGACTCTGTTGGGCCATGAGGAAGAAGCCTCTTTTTTTTTGTGGTGATGTAAATCAAGGTAATCCGTAGCCCCGAAGATGATTGTGTCGGTTCACAACTGAGTTGGACTGACGAACGATATGGTCGCAGAAACTATTTCAAGCCGAATATTTCCAGCGGCCCCCGCCTTGGTGCAGGCCGATCACCAAAGCGCAAATCACGTCCTTCTGGGCGGTCCGTGACTCCGTCTCACCAAGGCATCTTTGGCTTCCGGCTTTGACCACTCTCGACGAGATCACCGAGGCATTGCACTTGCCAAAAAGTCCAGACGTCTGTCTAACTTGAAGAAATTTGTTTGTTCAACATGCTAAGGCCCGGCTTGGAGACCGCCGGGGAATTCGCAGTTTCAGATTGTCATCGCACCAGGGCACCGGCACACAGGTCTTTGCTTGAAGAAGGATCCGATCTGGCCTGACCTCGCTGACGGGCAGAGCTGTTCTGACATTTGCTATCCGAATAGGGCCCTCCCTTACATTCCTCAGAGCGGCGCGGCATGGAACGTGTCAAACCGCGCCTCGTCTCACCCAGTACCAACGCTCAAAACCACAGCGGTCCTCTTGCTCGACCAGTCGGCTGTGCCTCAATACGAACCGTAGATCTGCACATTTCTTCTCCCGTTGTCAACTCCAAATCAACAACCAGAAGAAGTATCATGATCATTGTGGACAATCAATGATCGAAATCATGTCGTCAACAGCGCCCTCACCACCGCCTGTGCCAGAGAAGACGCCAGTTCGACCCTATTATGCGCCTCTGGTTCCCTCCCCACTGAACCCGAAGAACTGCTTCCAAACACCCCCCCCAACATCACCACCAGGATCTCCATCTCCCAGAACACCACCACCTAAAAGACCCAGTCTCCGCAGGCCAGCCTCCCAGACGAGCCCGACTCAGATCCTTCTTCGTCAAAAGGCCGCCGCCGCCTTTAGGTCAGAGAGCCTGATCAAGGCTTACAGCAGCAACAACAACAACAACAACAACTACATCTCCCTCGGGAGCAGTCGCCGCCACGCCAGCAGCCGGAACCCATTCCTCAACATGATCCAGCACCAGAACCTCACAACCGCTGATACCATCGACATTCTCTATTCCCTGGATATTGACGATGATGACGACACCAACCCCACAGGCGACCTCGGTCTGATCACGCCAGGCAACAACACCAGCAACAAGCCACTGCCGCCAGTCCCCATGCCCCCTCCTCTATTTTCGTCTTCTTCCCCAGGGCAGGACCCCAACAGCGACAGCCCACCAGAGCGAGAAGACCATCGGCTTCAAGAAAAAGATGATCTCGACCTCCTTAGTTCAACCCCCTATTACGAGGACTACGACTACGACCACAGAGACAAGGAGGAGATCGACCTCGAGAACGGCTGTTACTTTGAGCGGGAAAGGGCAACACTACCCTCGGGAAGGACAGCCTCTTTTGACGACTCGGGAGGGAGGGGACGATCGACGCTAGGGAAGGCAAGACGCGGTGGTGGCAGTGGTGCTGAACACAGGTCAGGGGTCACAAGGCTTGTGATCCACCTTGGCCGGGGGCTGGTGATACTGGGGATCGTGATCTGGTTTGTGCTGCTTCACGGGCTTTTGAGGACCTTTGGCGGGGCGAGGAGGCCTCCTCCTCCTGACTCCAGCTTGGGGTCTGCTTCTGATTTGGAGGCATAGACATCGATTCCATTCTTCTTCTGATGGCGAGCCTTTTTTTCCCCCCCTTTTTTTTCTCCTCTTGTTCCATTTCTTTGGTATCGGACTCAACGGCTGGCGACAACTTGGGGGCTTTTTGGTTCTTTTTCTGGTTGCATTAAATAGATCAAGAAGGTTGGGGGCAGGAGTCCAAAACGGCGGGGGAAGGACCGGGCTTGTTACGTTTTGTGTACATATATTCAGCATTTTAAGTTGCATTACAGGGGCGCGGGTTTTCTGTGGCTTCAGGACACGGCAGCTCAGGGTATGTGTGGTTCACGAAAGACGTCAAGATCACATTTTCACAAACATACACGCCGTTTCTGTCTTCCGTCTTCCGTTAAAGTTACCATGACCCACCGGAGCCTTGATTTGCCAACTCGCTAGGCGTGGAACCGCTTAATGCAAACTACCTGAGCAAAAGTAATGGGACTGGAGAACCAGAGAGCCCATTTGGACTGTGGGCGACTGATTCCTTGCTACTTAGGGTGCCATCATGGATGAAAAAGGCTACAAATGCACCTGACCAAGCCCAACCTGACCCTCCCAAATCCCTTGCCCGACCCTCAAAAGAAAAACTTATCAACTGTTTACTGGGCGTTGATGGCTAAAGCCGAACCTTGCCCGGTTTGTTGTTTCCCTGTCGCTCCCCATATCCATCGTTCTGCGAGATACAAACAATTTAGCAACTCCGTTCCCCATCCACCTCTTTTTTCGCTGTCCGGTTGTTTGTTTCCTCTCTATAAATACCCTCGTCTTCGGCCCCAGCAACCCGACGAAGTGATATTACGCCAGATAACCGAGCTCATCGTCCTCCAAGCGCTCGAGGTACTCCTTGTCGAGCAAAATCTCGATACACTTCTTGATATCGGCAACCTTGGGCACAAAACGGGACCGGATTTGGTTAATGGTTTCGGAAACGAGCTGCTGGTGCTTCATCTTCTTGCGGGCCTTCATGATGCGGACAATGGCAGACTAGGTGTCCATGTTAGCATTTGATTCGTCCTCTTGGGACCATGGAAAAATAAGAGGACATACCTGAAGCAACAGTTTCCTGTCTTCTTCAATCGTCTTGTTCGTCTCTGCCTCCTCCTGCTTCGTCTCGCTCTTCATGCCAACGTTCAGATTGACCCTGTACTTCTTGTTCTTGAAGTCGAGGTTCAGAGAATACGTATTGCCAGGCCCCACCTTGGCACCAGAATCACAGGTCAGGACCTTGGCTTTGAGGCAGACCAGGAGCGCTGGATCCAGAGATTCGCTGTTGAGCTGAGTTGTTTGCGCAATTTCCTCATACGTGTTTTGAAGCTTTTCGTTGAACAGAAGCAAGATGGCCATCTGATACACAGATACTGAAAATGTGTATGGCATCTTGGCGTTTCGAACATAGTTCGCCTTGATGTCTCCCTTGCAAAGCTGCCACAACCAGGTGAGCTTCCGGCCATCGTGCTTGTGCTTATAGAAACGTGTGAAGCGCTCGCAATCTTGCGCAATTTCCTCCGGTGGGTTGAAGTTTGTCCCCGGGGCAGTCAGGGGCCAGAAACCTGTGCCCAGTACCGAGTAGGTAGAGTCCAAGTTCTTGCCCTCGATGCTGGCCTGTACGTGCCCCTTGAAGCCAGTATTCAGATCTTTGGAGATCTGCATATCCTGGAACATGCGCTGCAGCTTGCTGGTGTACTCGAATCCGCACGCCTCCTTGAGCTTGCTGATCATGCTAGTCTCGGCGTCATCGGACGACGAGTTGCTGTGAACCAACCGGCGAGCCAACATGCGAGAGTAGAACTTTTGAAAGACATCTTTGTCCTCAATGTATTTGAACACAGTCATGATCTGCGCCAAAGTCTCCTCCAGAGCACCATCTTCCACACCAGTGCTGCTCTTGCGCAAAAGGATATCGGTATACTTGGCCAGGAGCTCCGGCGACTTGTTGGATCCAGACTTGCAGACTTCATTGCGGTTGACGAATTCCCTGCACGCGTTATCGAGGGATCTTGTAAACTCGGCCTCATCGTTGAACGCGCGCTTGACCAAGCCTTGATACTGCGTGTGAATCTCAAGTAGCGCATCCACGTAGACCTTGGGCTCCAACTTGTCGGCATCGGAGGCCACCTTGGCGACAGCAGCCAATCCGGCCTTGCGAACGTGATTTTCGAATTTGGCCCGCAAGGGGTCGAGGCCACCAGCAATGCGCGAAAGCAAACTGTACATGCGCGCCATGTCTTCCTCCCTGTCATTATCAAGGAGAACCTGAAACTCGTCGCGGAGCAGATTGCTGTGGTCCTCAATGAGCACCTGGTTACAAGCCTTCTTGAGCTGGATAATTATGTCCCCGATCAAGTATAGCTGCACTCGGTTTTCCTCCTCCTCCAGACGTGCCTCGGCTTTCTTCATGAACTCAACAACGCTGTTCTCGGCAAGGAACTGCTTGCTCTCGTTCGTGTAAAATACTTTGGTCGCCTCAAGGAATGGCTTCTCGAAATGGAAGCGATAGACGTTGAGCGTGGGCTTGTGGGAGTCGTTCTCGTCGAGTCCCAAGGAGATGAAGGAGTCGACAACCAGTTTGATCTGGTTGTATTCGATGGTTTCGCCGTTGCGGTGCTTCTCCACCAGTTTAAGGACCGAGTCCATGACTTTGTGGACAACTTGGTGAAAGAGGACATCGCGCCATTTGACGAGGTGCAGGGTGTAGACATCGTACACCGACTTCTTGCCCTCGTCCATCTCCCGCTTTACCCAGTGGCGGTTCAGGTACCCGAAGATATGGTGAATGTACTTTGCGGCGTTGGTGTAACGATTCCACTCCCGAATGTAGAAGGCTAGAAGAGCCTCTTCAGTGTGACTCTTCGATTCCTCCACAAGACCCGTCAGATGCTGTGCCAAATACTCATTGAGCAGCTTGTACAGGTCCTCTCCCAGTAAGTGTGCTACAGAGCCAAGTCAGCAATTCAAAGCGTCTAGACAACCAACGGAGACACTGACCACCTCTATGAGCTCCAAGCGAACCAGCGTTGAAGCTGACAGCCTTCTGGCTCGTGCAAAAATTGTGAACCGTTCTGGAGATGCATAGTCAGTGTCGAGAACGTGAGGGCTCGGTAGGAAGGGTTCGAAACGAACGTGTAGAGTTTCATGTACTGCCCGCGGCGAGGTTAGCGATGCGCCCATTCACGGATGTAGGAGGGAGACATACGTCGGCGAGGTTCAGGCCGCTGTGGAGGTTTGTCATGATGCCATCGATGCCCGTTCGTAGGGTGAGCCATCTAAGTCACATCAGCAGGCGTTCCTTCGCATCGGGGCGGCCTGGGCAAGACAGGCTTGGGCCTGGACGTACGTGCTGTCGACATCATCACGGGTGTGAGAGGCACCCGAAAACGCTGGTGGAGGCATCTTCTGAAAAGTATTGAAGTCTCCCACGGAAAGACAACGGTGGACTAGACACGACGGCGAGGTGTTCGGCGAGGTGGTGTAAGTTGGTGTGACCAGGATGGATTAATTGACAGCCCAGGAAGGACGAGCAAGGGCTCTGGTTCAAACGGCAGGACGGGGTTGTCGCGGCGGGCAGGTGCGCTCTGGATCGGGGGGAAGCCCAGGAATAAAAGAAGGATGCCGTCGATTCGCCGGTGCAAACTGTTGATTCGCAGATAGAGGGCTTCGTTCGCAAGTGAGGCCTTCGGTATGTCTGGTCGAGATTCTGCCGGGTCCTGGCCTGGTGGACGTCAGTTGGTGCCAGGCAGCCGCTACCTGAAAGGCCAAATCGGGTGTGGGGCAGCCAGAGGTGCAGTGGGCGTGGCGGGGAATAGATTTACTGTCAGTCGTAAGGTGGGCAGCGCAAGAACTTCTGCGAGATTTGAGTTCTCTGAAAATTGGTGAATAGTCTGATTTTCTGCAAAATGTGAAGGGGACTACAAAAAAGTCCCCACCATTTGCTCCCAAAGATCAACGAGGCTCCAGGTTGTTGGCAACCTTTGGTGGCGTTGGCGTTCGTGCCAGCATCACCTTACACGTCAAAAAGTGCTACAAATTAGTAGGTTCTGCATACTGGACACTCTAGGTGCAGACATATCAGATTGCTGTACAAACTCCCAAGGTACCCAGAGCAGACTACTTGCAGCATTTATAGATATATTTCTGTTTCATGACTCCAGGTACCTGCTAGGCAGAAAAACGGCGTTGTCATCGCCCAGCATACTGGCTTTTCTGTCAACGGCATGGCACTTCAGGCAGGAAACTCAAGGTTCACCATCCACCTCGGTCTGTCCTGCGCGAAACTATCCAATCCTAATCACCAAGGCACAGTCTGATAAACGATAGGCGTCAGCAAGCGCACGGACAACGGTAGGCACACCAGGCAAGAGTCAGAAAACAACTTGGAACAACACTGAACAGCTGTTTTGACGATTCCGCTACCATTCAATCTCATCCAAGACTCGACAATATTCTAGAAAGTAGATTATGTTGTCCGATCCCGTGTCGAACGCTGAGGGTATACTGCTATCCTTCCCAAGAAAGAAAAGAAAGAAAAGAGAAGAGAAACCTTTCCCGCCCAAACCCAGCCCCCACATTCCCACCTCTACACCCTTAACTTGGAAAAATCTCGCTCCATGATCCGAATCTTGCCTCTCGCCATCTGAGGAGCTCACTCATCCCAGATCCCTATCTACGTTCGTCTTCGCCCCTTCCCAGCTTCTGTACGAGGCGGAATACGTTCACGGTGAAAGTGAAGCTCCATGATATCAAACCGACGGTCTGAAACGCAGCCAACGCTTGACTGTATTGGCTCACCTGACGGTCCAAGGAGTTGTGAAAGACGAGGGCCTCGAAGGCCAGTGTTGTGCTTGCGGATTTGAATATAATGAAAAACAAGTCCATCAGGACAAGCGAAATCTTCTGTGTGGCTGGCCGCAGTCCCAATGGCTTGCCAGTGTATTCATCCCATGTCATGTAGCCGATATAGGGGACCGCTACCGTATCTACCACGATAGCGACAATGGACTGTGTCCGTTCCGAAGTGTTTGTTTCCGTCTCGCCGTTTTCTATTTGGAAGATCTTGGCTGAGAGGGCGAGAGCCACTATGGAGGTGAGGAGAACCGTAAGGCGGAAAGCCAAAGGCACCAATGGGTGTTGTAAGATGACCCGCCAAGCTCTCTTGTAGAGCAGTTTGTTCCTTGCGGACCGGTTTCCGGCTGAGTCGAGAAGTCGTGGCGGCTCAATGGGGTTATCGAAGCTGGGCTGGAGCTCTTTAAGCACCTCGGGGTCAACGATCTGAGCATGTTCCCCTGGAAGATGGCCGTATCGAGAGGATTGCAGATAGCTTCGCCATGGTGAGTTGGGTGTTGCCCGGCTATATCGAGGCACAATCACAGGCTCGGCTGAGCGCAAGTGGTCCCATTTCCTCCCTCGCTCCGCAGCATCTTTGCGCAAAATGAATTTTCGTAACCTTGCTCGCGAGGTCCTCGGTGCCTCATCAGTAGGTAACACGCCTCCAAAATCGTACACGTAGCCATCTTTGGAGATCCGTCGTTGGGGCTGGCTGGGGGAATGATTGTGGTGAGATTGCGCGGCCCGGGGAGGGGGGCAGTCAAGTGCGCGGAGCTGGTCTTCGGTCGGCGACCCGTACCGTGCTTCGTAGGAGTCTATCCATGCTGGAAAGTGTCAGATAATTCATGGGCTGGCATTGATAAAGGAAACATACGTGGCAGGGATCGCGGTGTATGGTGTCGAGTGGTGTTGGAAGCGGCAACGCTGCTTCGCGACCTGAGGGAAGCGCGAGGTTCAGAAACATTGGAGCTGGAGCGCGGGAGGCCCGCAGATGCCATTATCAAAACGATCGAGCAGAGGTTATTCAACTCTGCCGTCGATCTAGAGGAGCGTCAACAAGTGGGGATGAAACAACATCCAGCGAGCGAAGTCATTCAATCAAAGCGATCGGGCGGTCGAGATTGCTGGCGAGCATGCAGAAAAGCGATCAAAATTCCAGAATTGCCAGCGCATGGTCAACTCGGCGATGACGGCGGAGCATTCGATAGTGTTTTACTTAAACACACGACACATGTTGCTTCTCCTGCGAGGTCGAGTTCGTCGAGACCATCTGATTGTAACATGCGCCGTGGTTGGCCTGGAGGGTCTGTGTTTGTTTGTGTGCCGCTGAGCACTGGCTTGGAAGCGCTGGCTGGTATTGGGGGACTTGGCGGCTGTGGGCTGTTTTGCAAGTTTGGGTAGCACCGCGCTCGCTGTTATCCCTGCTGGCACGGGCCGCATGACCTCTTCACTCCACTCAGCTGCAAAGACAAGCCGGATGGAAGCTATGACGACAGTGTGAAGATATCCGATACCCTTTCTTCAGCAGATAGTCTAGGTACATGATGAAATCGCCAGTATGGGAGACCCTTGACCAATAATACTACAGCACACTGGAGTCAGGTTTCAATATGTATGTAGCCCACGTCCACCTCAAGGCAATTGGTATCTCAGAAACAATGGGTGGTTGGGCGAGTGCCGCTGCATCAGGACAGTAAGTGGAGTCTCTAATCAAAAGCTCACAGTCGGACATCAGAGCCGGGCAGCGGCAAGCTCGCAATGTTCATAACGCTGTCAAGAGCCGCAAACCGTCTCTTCAAGGTTTGAGAGAGATCCAAGTCCTTTTGTACCTGAAAGCCATAATTGGAACCCCTTGGCAGGCCTCCAGTAACGGCAACGCAAGCAATTCGCCTCCCACAGTCCCGTCGCGTTATCCCAAAGGGTCTGGCTCGCCAACAAGGATTCGGATGCTTAATCAATGACGGGGACTGGAACTCCACTGCTCGTGCAAGCGGGCTGGCCCACTAGCTAGTGTAACGTCATCCAATGGGAGCTCCCTAAATCACAAGGAACTGCGTCACTGCCCCTTCTAGCCCACGAGAAGCTTCAAAGTACCCCAGTCAGCATAGAAGAGCTCAAAATTGTTGAAGAAATCGTCAAACCCAGCTCCAGCTCCAGCTCCAGCTCCGTACACTAGGGAGAGTACGCGGTCAGCCTGTCGACTTGCCACCACGAAGAGGCCTTGCGACAACAAACTCAACAAAACTGAGATTGACCATGGGCGGCCGCTGGCTCGGATTCTGGATTTGAGAAGGAGCAAAAAAATCCCATACAAAAGCCCATTCGCTTCTTTCTTATTTTTCGCCTTTACGCAGCACAGGATTTTACAAAAGACGGAGCGGTGCTTCGGGACGAAACGAATTTCCTTTCAGAGGCAACCCAGGGCAACAGCAACATTTTTTTTCTCCCGCGCGCAACACTCTTGACAAGGGACACCCACCAAACTACGGCAGGACGCTACGATGCGTCTTTACCTCTTGCCCATCTCCACGAGACGGACGCTGCTTTACTGCCAAAAGCTAGACGCGCCCGCAACACAGAAGCAGACGTGGGGGGATTGGCTCCAGGGCAAAGCGGCGCGCACATGGTCCGACTGGGAGCAGAAAGAGAAGGGCTGGCAAAAGAAGGTCGTCAGCTACGGCAACTACGCGCTCCGCCGGATCCCCTACGAGGAATGGGGTCTCAAGTCGGTGCCCCCGCTCTCCCAGCGCAGGAAGCAGGTCGAGCTGCGGGGCGATGAGAAGGTCGAGGTGGTGTATCCGAAGAGCCTGTTGCCCCTGGGGAAAGTCTCCAAGATCCTGGAGGCCTTGGCCACCGAGAGGGAAAGCTTGCACAAGCAGAGGTTGGCGTGGTGTTTTGTTGGCATGCCCGTCACGATACCCATTGGGCTGCTCCCCGTGTACGTGTACGCCCCAATTCACCAGGGTTTTGTTTTGGCCTGCTGACAACCGTGAATTCAGAATCCCCAATCTTCCCTTTTTCTATCTCATCTACCGTGCCTGGTCTCACTGGCGTGCCTACGCAGGAGGGAAGCACATCCAGTTCCTACTCAAAAACAACCTCCTAACCTACACCCCATCCCCCGTGGTGGACGCTGTATATGCCGGTCAAGAGCAGCCGCTGCCGTCCACGCCAGAGCCAACCACCAGCCCGAACGCGGAACTGCTCGGTAACGAGAAGGTCCCAGGGCCTGAGAATCCTCATCCAGAGGGGGAGACCATGCTGCTGAATCAGGCCAACGGGCGGAAGATGACCCAAGCGTTGGACCTACCGCAGTTGGAAATCGAATTGGAGAGGGCCATCTGGCAGGTGGAAACGGCGGTTCAGCTCAGCAAGGAGGACATTGCCGAGGAAAATTCAAGGGGTGGCGATGAGAAAAAGACGCAATGACATGGTTTGACGAGACATTCTGGAAGGGCGACGAGTGTCAATGTTGATAATGGCTGTATGATTTTGTATTTACTACCTTTGTTCACGCAGCGAATAGCACTGGTGCATGGGAGATAGAGCAGGGCATGCATGGATCAGAAGCCGGCGTTCGACGAATACACGATACCCACTCAACTCGACTCTATGCCAGTACATGAGTGTTGGAACAAAGCCTTGGGACTGTAGAAGTGCTATGTCTAGAAGCCTAAGCAGCCGAGTGAGATATTTCAGCCATAATTATACACCATTGAGGAGCAAATTTGTAAAGGAGCGCCAAGCAAGTATGCCGTTATTAAACAAAGTATTAGGTATTCCATTCATTCCAAGGGGACTGTTCATCCAAGGCTATGGCTACAGAACTCTATGATACTCCTTCCTTTCCAATTCATTTCCCTTCATCTCTTCTGTTTCATCTTTCCCAGGCAGATTGGGCCTTGGCTGCCTCGTCCGCCGCCACCCTCGACGGAAGCGGTGTTTTCTGAGCTTCCTGGATCCCCTCATCATCACTACCCTCGTCTTTGGCAACCTTGACCACTAGTGGTCCATTTCCGTTCATAGGTCCTGACTTCTTCTCCTCGGAGACTGACGATGACACAACACCATCGATCCCTCCTGGTTCCTGATCTTCCAGAATTACGCTCTCCTGCGATAGCGGTCTGGATTGTCGGGTTGCGACAGGTGAGTCAAACAAGCTCTCCCCGCTGATAGACGAGCCGGCCACCGAACCTCTATTCCCGGCCGCAGCCAGCGGCTGCTTCTCCTCCGGTAGTCGACTATGCGTGGGGTTTCTCGCTTCAGTCTTGGTCTCCTTCTCAAGCATACCGTCGACAGAGGTCGCACTCCTTGTGCTCATCTGTGATTGCCTGTTCTTGTTCTTCACCCAGCCCGAGGTCCAGCCGCCTCCGCCGCCGTTGCTACTCTCGGGAGGACTGGCAGTGGTGGGAGTAGGAGGTGTTGAACTGCCGCCGCCCCAAGCCTTCCGCCTCTTCTCCCCTGCCCAAGTAGCCCAGCTGTTGACAAACGCGCCCGCTTTGCTGCCTACTGATTGCGCAGCAGCCTGTGAGCTCTGTGTTGTTTTGGAAGCTGTCGAGTCAGGAGAATCCCCTCTGTTTTCGGCTTGCTGCTGAGAAGCTGCCTTCTCTTGCTCAATTCTGGCTTCCTCGGCCTTCTTTCGCTGGGCTTCCCTCATTGCCTCCATGTCCGCATACAATTTATTAAAGATGTTGCTGGCCTTCTCCTTTCCAGCCGCCAAGTTCCGTCCTAGGGCCTCCTTCCCCTGCGCGAGTTTCTCATCCCAATGCATATCTTGTACCTGCTGCGTTATCCTCCTCTGAACGTCTTCGATGGTCAAGCCTCCAGCGCAGGGATGTTTTGGTTCGACAATATCAAACAGATGTGAATCAGTGTGCGAATTCCAAATTCGGTAGTTCTCCGTCTTTGACCACGCTTCGACGAAATCAGAGCCGAAGTCGGTGGAAGGATCGCCTTCAATATAAGGGAGTAACATCCGGGGGTTGTTGGCATGCTTTGCGAGGTGGTTGTGATACTTGACAGACGATATCAAAGAAAGTAAGTACTCCTCGAACTGGACGCGGATGAATTCCTCGCTGCCAACATAACCCATAGTTTTCGGACGGCCGGGGTTTGCCTCGTCCCAGGTATCATTGACGTTTTGGGTTATAAAGTCAATCCAGCGGCGGTCTGGGGTGGAGAGCTGAAGAGCCGCCTTCAACGAAGTGGACGTGATGTTGATGGTGCCCTCGTCGAGGTTAATGAGAATGTCGCTATACCGATCTTTCTGCTGTAAAAGTAATGAATTCGTACTGCCCACTATGTACGATTTCGTTCCAAAGTCTGCCAGAATGTCGAGCTGTTGCAAGGGGGTGTATGGTCCAAACAAACTGCCCTGTACTCTGTGTAAGTCATGAATCGTATTTGCGCCAGGATTCTCATTGACATACCTTTGGGAAAATCTGCAGAGGCAGCCCCATATATGCCAGCAGGGAATTCCGGTCGCTAGTCCTCAGGCTTGTTGGCTGCTGGAGATTCTGCTCGTAGTTGTTCAACTCTGGTCCCGCAGAGTCCTGCAGGTTGCGCAGCAATCCTGGGATCAATGATACCAGTGAAAACTGAGTTAGGCAAAGCCTCTCACATCTTGTTCCAAAGAACAGCATCTAACCAGCCCACTGTCAGCGCAACGATCCCCAAGTGTTGAAAACCGAGAATACACACCTTTGGCTGCAACAAACAGCATTTCAACAGCACTAATGTCTGCCATTTAAACTCCCTGACAAGCTCCCTCAGACTCAGTCCAAGATATTGGTCTCTGTCCTCATCCTCGTTCATCATCCCCCTTTCCTTCTCATCAGCCAAGCTCTCCTGGAACCTTTTCAGAATCTCCACATCTGTAAACTCCCGCTGCGTAAACCACGCCTTGGTGACCACGCTCAGCCTCTCCCTAAGCATGCCAAAGTACTGTGGGCTGTCTGCAATCACGACCACGGCTTTTTGCACCGTCGATCTCGTCACCTCGGCCGGTCTGTTGAGCAACAGAGAAGCGTCCATCTGGCGAGTGCATGAAATCCCAAACAGCGAGGTACCCGCCCCCCCATCTTCCGCAGGTTTCAACAACGTAAAGTAGGAGAAATCCTCGGTCAGAGCATGCGCGCCGTCGCTGAGGGCCATGAAAGGCAGCAACCCCCAATCATATTCCACCGCCGGGTCGAACCCTTCTGGCTCTGCGCCGAACCATTTTTCGACTTCGGGGCCGCGAGCATGGTGGAAATCGACTATGCAGACTAAGGGTGTGAAATGCGGTCTAGCGCTCGCAGCTGTGGTGGGTGTGGGAGGGACAGAGGACGACATTATTACGGTATGACGCTGTTGCTAAAAGCTGTTGACGCTTTGCCCGAAAGCTATTAAATCGGTGTTGCCATGAATTGATACTTGACAGCTGCGCTCGAGGTCAGGAGAGAAAGAGACAAAAAGACGGTATGGGATGACCCGAGAAGTGTGAATGGCGGGGCAATTGGCTGGTGCAGCTTGGGCAAGGCTTCGAGCTTTCCACCCCTTGTCCAGTTATGCTGATTTCTGAAAATGCAATATCACCAAGGCTGTGCTGGTAGTAAATACAGTGTTGCGTGCGTATCAGATACTCGTGCTCGCCCGGGCCGTCGTCGTCGTCGTGTATCGGTGGACTATTTTCGCCCGGTTTGTTAGCTGTAAGGAAAGTGACGTGCTGTGCTGCGGTTGAGGTTGAAGTGCCGCTCCGCTGCCAGCGCATCAAATCTCCCCGCGGCAGGCAGGGCGGTTATTGATTAGCGTGATCCTTTAGGCTTAGCGCTCTGGAAAATGGGGATCTGCAAATGCGAATCGACGTGCCAAGACCTGCGAGTCGATGTCCATGTGGATGAATTGGGATGAAGGGAATCAGGTGAAGTAAAAATGAAATGTAGAGATCAGACCATAAGCTTTGACTTTCTTGATGACCAGTAATTTCATTCACAGTCCTTCAACCTGGCTCCCTCGCTATGGCTTGCCGTCTGTGAACCGTGCTGCCCTGGTTGACAAGGCGGTCAACATCACAGCAACCATTGAGACGCAGGCGCCGCCGGCTACCAAGCGACGTGGGCAATGGAAAAAAGTATCTGGCAGTGTAATGTAAGGGGGCTTCTTCTCGGGTCTCGGGATCTGCCCTGGTCGGATTAGGCTGCCAGTACACCATGTGTAGGGTCAGTGGTGAAACACTGACTACTGTTCATGAAGACGCAGAGGCTGGAGACAGTCAATTGAAACTGGAAATCTCGAATAACCCATAAATGCAGCCGCTGGCCAGCAGTTACACCTGGCACGATATCAAGTCCCAAAATTGGATACCAAACATTGACCCGCATTGGATATGCAAAGCTGATCCCGCAGTCCTTTACCAATCGTATAGGCCTCAGCAAAACATTCCCCAGCCAGCATGTGGGTGTGGAAGCCGTCGATGCCGACGTGTCCTGCATTGCATGACAGGGAGCAAACAGATCGATCACAACATCTACAGTTCTTGGTCTATGGTAACCAGAGATCCAAGTCACCGCTTGATCGGGCCCATATGTTGCGGAGGACCGGCCGCTGAGGTTGGGAAGTTTCATAATTGTATAATATATACCTTAGTCATAGGCACAAGACACACACACACACACACACACACACACACGTAACTTGAATGGAACTATATCTTCATTTCCCCGTAGAATCAGGTTACCTGACTGACTGCCTGACTGATCAAGACTGCCTCTTTGCCCACGATCCCTGCTGTGGCATGGGTTACAGACTTGCGCTGTTGCAACAAAGTCGAAATCATGGTCATCATCGTTAAAATCTGCTAAGTTCGGCTCCTCTCATGTGAACCCCACAACCCCCATCCATCTAGACACGCGCCTTATACCATATCCAGCAAGAACAATGAGATAAAGATATGAACCATCCCTCCTTTCGTGTACTGGTCTCCCGGGTTCTTCCTGTTGAACCTTCTTTCGAAAGTGAATTCTCCAGCAGCCGCTATGCCATGCCCATTAAAACTCGCCCATTTTGTTGCTTTAGACATGCAGGTCACAACTCGAGACAGACTCCTCAGTGAAAACGCCGAGAAAAGAAAAGGTCACTGAAAATAACCCACGAGACATGGCTGTCGAGTTGGTAGCAACCATCACACAGGACCACCCATATCGGCACCTGGATGCTCCTTCTGTGTATTACCCACCCTGCCGGATCCCGATTCCGAGCTCATTGACCCGCGAATTGACCCTCCATGGAAACACTGCCGGCCTCGACGTTGTGATAGTCCAGAATTTCCGAGTACCTGTTGTTAACGAATAGCGTCAGTTAACCAGGTCCCCAATCCCCAACCTGAGACATTGGAATAGCTCACATCATTATCTTCCATGTGTCAACTGGCAAATCAGCGTCGTTGAAGCTCCAGTCGAACTTCTCCTCGGCAACTGGCTCATCGGTAGGATCGTGATATGGTGCCAGGTATTCGTGCGACAACGCCTCGGTGGCCGTTATCCGCTTCTTGGGATCGAACACGAGCATGTGCTCCAAAAGATCGATGGCTAGTTCAAGTTAGTATCCCTGCGTGAACGATCAACGCGGGGGGGAACACATACCAGCAGGATCGGCGTTCTTGAATTTGTTCTTCAGCGGTTGTCGTTCGCGCTTGGGAAGGGACTTGACAAATCTCAGGGTCTAATAGCTCCAGTCAGCATTTAAGGCCATTTTGTTCAAGATCAGCTGCCCGTATGGCTGCATGCAATAAGGTCCACGTACGTTCTCGCTGGCGATGGTGTTGATAACATCATCGGGGGGCGTGCCCAAGAGTTCAGTAATGATGGAGAACTGGTTGACATGGTCCTTTCCAGGGAAAAGGGGCTTGCCCTCAAGCATCTCAGCGAAGATGCAACCGGCACTCCAAATATCCACCTCAACATCATACTTTTGCCACGTGAGCATAATCTCGGGTGCGCGGTAATATCTCGTCGAAACGTAACCCGTCATCTGGGGGTCTTGAATGCGAGCCAGACCGAAGTCGCAAATCTTCAAATCGCAGTTTTCGTTGACCAGAATGTTGCTTGGCTTCAAATCGCGATGGACAACGCCGGCCGAGTGCACGTATTTCAGTCCGCGCATGATCTGGTACAAAAAGTACTGGATGAACTGCTTTTCAAGAGGTCTAGAGGTGAGGAGGCGATGGAGATCGGTGCCGAGCAATTCGGTGACGAAGTAGCTGATAGCAAATCAGTTCCAAGCCCAATAATGCTGCTCCCGTTGTTACACTTACATATCTTCCAGTGGAGAGATGAAGATGTCACTGAGGGAGATAACATTTTCGTGCTTCAAGTGCTTCAGCAGCTTGAGCTCTCGGTATGTTCTCTTGGCAAGTACGGGAGTGCTGAAGGGCTTCATGATCTTCTTGATGGCGACATTGGCGCTGGTGAGCTGGTCTTTGGCGGAGCTATGCGCACATTCCTCATCAGTACAACTCGCTGACAACAGCACAAACTATTATCGGCCGGGAGTAGCTATTCGTACCAAACAAGTCCAAAAGCACCCATTCCAACAGGTTGGAGATCCGAGTACCTAATCCCGCGTCAGAGCACACTTCTTGAACATCCTTTGAACACAGCCATACGAACCTCGAGGTAATCTCGAAGGTGGTCCCAAAAATCTGAGCACGAACGAATTCAGCCATGGTGGGCGGGTTGTATTGCGTTGTCGAGTTTGTCGAGTCGAGTCGAGCGTGCGGTGGCGGCAACAATGCAGGAAATGTGGCGGGGAAGATAGATGCCGGAGGTGGACAATCGTGGGCGCTGCGCGAGATTCTAGACGACCGGCAAGCGAAGAATGTTCGGGAAGCGATCGGCGTCTATTTGGACGGGCAAAAGCGGTTGTGGACAAGAATGCGAGTGCGTCGAAGTCGTCCAAGGAAGAGAGAACAGCGGGGTTGCTCGCTAGGTAGGTGAGGCGGGGGGCGAGCAGAACACTGTGCTGTTGACGGTTTCGTCAGGTGCGGGGATTGGGTATCTTGAATGCAGAGGACAAATTTAGCTGCGCCCGGAGGGATTTCAGGGAATTGCGCTGGAAAGAGGCCCAGGAAAAATAGGCGGGTCTTTGGTGGTAGGTTTCAGTGGGCGGGTTCAGTGCGCGTACCTGCAGTCTCCAGCAAAAATGATGAAACTTCCAACAGAAAAGAGAGCTGACGGAGCTCTTGATCGAGACAGGCCGGGTCGCTTCTGCTGTTACGCGGCAACTGGTAGTCTTGTATTCGCGTGGTCTGGGTGTGGCACGCTGCGATCGTTTTGGTTCAGGATGGGGGCAATAAACCGGAAATTCTGTCGATGGAGCGAATGAAATGCGCTGCTCAAAAAACCACTATTACTGACGAATGTCCTGCTTGGCAACCTGATGCTCGACAGTTTCCGACTGTTCGTACGGATTTGGGGTCTCGAGCCCTGAATAGCGAAATGTCTTTTTGCACGAAGGGGAGGAGGCAAATAATCGCCCTGACAGACGACGACGACACAGTCAAATCAAAATGTTGGGATCGATCGTGGAGGCGGAAGTTCGTGTGCAAAGGAGAGAGGAGAGAGAGAGAGAATAGGTCCAGGATGGTCGATAGTTATTATTCTGGTGTCAGGGGGAGGGGGGAGGGGTAGATGGTCATGTATTCAGGACAAGACAGGCTGGCACCCTTGGTGTGGTTGCAAGGTGGGATGGCAGCGGAGGGACGTGGATGGATGGGGCCGGGATGTGACACGCGGGGCCTTGCGACGGGGAGAACAGGATATGGATCTGAATCTTCTCAAATTCCATGCTTTGGCACGCCCACTTTCCCGTCTAACCCATCCAGATTGGAGCGCCAGCTATTCATCACATCACTTCCAGAGGTCCCTGAGTAGTAGGGCCACTAGGGCGCATTGGCTGCTAAGCAGTGTATGTTTTGCAGTGTAATCAACTAACTACCTTACCCATCTTTTCAGCGTTCGACCTGACTGGGATTTGCATGGAAGGTGTCTATCTGTTCCACAGGCGCCGCAATGAACCTGGCAGCGTGATCCTTGCCTGCCCTACAAAGAGCTGAGCTCCATCAGCCCCTCACTTGTAGTAACTGCTCCTTGGGCGCAAATGCCTTGCAATACCCAGCTTCGACCTGCTCTGCACGAAAAGTGAGGATTTGTAGGGTGTGCTGTACCCACACTGTCGATTGGTATGCCCATGGGCCTCAACGGTTTCGCCAATCCGGCAGCGCCATCCCAAAGTGATCGAGGCATCGAAAACAACAGTTGGGTGAACAGACAGCAGCGAGGAGGGGAAGCCAAGACTATGACGTAGGTGCGTGGTGGGGTTGTTGCAGCCCTTGTCGCAGAGGCTGTGGGGTCATGTCTGTTCAGCCAATCCTGCGATTTCCACAGTCCCCGGTTCTCGTCCCGGCATCGAACAATTTGGCGTGCGATCGATGCTCGTCGAAGCAGACATCTGGCGGTCTGAGCAGTCCGTCTTCTCATGTTTCTTGAAACCCATCACGGGGTCCGTTTTCACAACCGCCGCTGCAAACTGCCCGAACCACACATCCCCCAAACCCAACTGTGACGGACATTTCGCTCCGGAGAAGGCCGGCTTGTACCAAGTTCCATCGTGCGTGCTCTCTGTAACAAACCCAATTGCATCCCATGCCTATGTCCAGTGACATATGCTGGAGAAGACCCTGTCATTTCAGGCACAGGGAACACAGCCAAACACTTGGTATCAACCACACTACTACTACACCATGCAAATGCATCGTCATTTTCTCTCTCTCTCCCAGCCATACCTCCGCATCGTCACTTCTAGGGATTCTCAGGGTCCTGACAATTGCCCGTGCGCCATTCCCATACACCATCGAAATACGGAGTACATTGGTACATTCTTCCCCATACTGTGATGTGATGTGCATTTTCCACCCCCTGTGAAGCTTCCCGGCCCTCGACAATCTAGACCCCAAGTTGTCCAAGAATGCCTCATGATCATCAGGGGAACCGCAAAGCAGAAGCATGGCAATATCTCCCGAGAGGCTTTAGCAGGCGCCAGAGAGACTGATCAGTTCATCTTTTCAAAATAAGCTTCTCCCTCGTACCATTCCCACGGGACGTATATCCGCACGCACCCGAGCTACCTTCCACCTGCTGTTCTGCCCGAGGCTCCTTTGTGATAGAGATGTCCCTCGCCATCATCTTTGGGCTGTTGGTGTGTGTACTTGGGTAGCCTAACCATGCGCAGTCTTCTGAAACGTCATGATAGCTAGCGGCCTACTGCCAGGACAGTCCGTCTCCCAACAACTCTAACAACCCGCGGCATCAAATGACCCTGCATGTTGGATAACAATGGGATGTCCAACGGCTTGGGGCTGGGCGGGGAAAAACGCAATTCGCAGCCGCAAGCGGGGCAGGGACAAGCTCGAGACTACGCTATCTCATGCACAATGACGTCGAAATCTCTATTGCCCAGCCCGGACCCTGGTCGCTTGGCGGGTACGGACAGGGTGACACGTAGAACCCTGGAAAAGAAAAGAAGGGGACCCTTCAGCCGTCATGACATTTGGTTAACCCACGAAGATGCAGCGAGGACACACCTAACGCGAGCTGAGTTCCTCTTTTTCATTTTGGATGCGATGCCGAGTCTGCAGGTCAAAGTCAGCTCGCCTCTTTTCAGTAGGTTGACATGGGTTTGGGGCGTATTCATCATAATAATGGTTGCAAAAATATATGAGTGATAATTCTCGTCATCATTATGTTAAGAGTTCCATTCAGCTGCCCACGGATAAATCGCATCAGCTGGAGTTGGCTGACTCGGTATGTAATGCAATTGGCATGGTTGGGCACTTGCAGTTGTTGTGGATTCCCAATTATTTTCATACTGCACACAAACAACCTCCATGCCCACTTGGGTCATCACGTTGGGCTGGCATATCAGCAGCTACACTGTGGGACTCAACAGCAGCCCAAATGGCCATGAGTCCTAGAACAGAAGACCGCAATCAGATGAAAGAACGGCAAACTCATGGGGCAGAAAATATGATTCAAAGGTCTGTCATCTCATCATTCCAGGCCATAATCCATACCACCGACGTACTAGGATTGCTGCCATCAAGATCTTGACGACCCAACCGCTCTTGTTCGTGCCCGCATTCTACTTGCTACCACGCCCAATGAATGGCAGCTTCTGATAGAGGTGTTTCTCACCATGCTGTTTCCTCTTTTGGCCTGCCTCTGCCTTTTTGAGTCCGGGGAGGACGACCTACGCTCCTTCCTCCTTCTCCACACGGAGAGGCTCGATGTTCCAGATGCCCTCGGCATACTCATTGATACAGCGATCCGAGCTGAAGAAGCCCATTCTCGCTACCGATGTGATGCACTTGGTAATCCACTCCTCCTGATTCCGGTACGCATCGTCCACCAACGCTTGCGTTTCAATGTATGAGTGGAAGTCGTCAGAAACAAGATAGTAGTCGCCGTGGTCCCGGACAGCCGAGATCAGAGCGGCAAAATCTTGTGTGCTGCCGAAGGTACCCTTCTCGATTTCCTGGAATACCCGGTTGAGATCGGGGTCGATCTCATGCGTGCCGTACGTGTGTGCGTGGCGGAGATCCTCAACATCTTCAGCAAGGTTGCCGAACAAAAAGATGTTGTTCTCCCCGATCTCGCGCGTGATCTCGATGTTGGCACCGTCGCAGGTACCGATGATGAGACCACCGTTGAGTACAAACTTCATGTTACTTGTGCCAGAGGCCCTATAGAGATTGGTGGTTAAATTCCGTGCTGCGGCAATCAGGAAAGGCATCACTTACTCAGTACCGGCAGTCGAGATGTGCTCGCTGATGTCCGAGGCAGGAATGATGATCTCGGCCTTGCTCACGTTGTAGTCCTCGAGGAAAACCACCTTGAGCAGGTCGCCAATGTCCTCATCGTTATTGACCACCTTACCCACACTGTTAATCAAATGGATAATCTGCTTGGCCATCCAGTATCCCGGAGCAGCCTTGCCGCCAAAAATGGACACTCTTGGCTGCTGCTTCTTGCGCTCCTCGGGTGACATAGCCTTGAGTGTGAGGTAACGATGGATAACACCAAAGATGTTGAGCTGCTGGCGCTTGTACTCATGAATACGCTTGACTTGCACATCAAATAGGGCGGTTGGGTCGACGGTGACGCCCGCGCTCGCCTTGATATGCTTGGCAAGACGCTCCTTGTTGGCAAGCTTGATGTCGGCCCATGCCTTGCGGAAAGCCTTATCCTTGACGTACAGCTCGATCTTGTTGAGCTCATTGAGGTCCGTCAAAAAGTCCTTGCCACCAGTCTTGCTCGAAATCAATTCGGACAGACGGGGATTGGCCTGATGAAGCCATCTGCGAGGCGTGATACCGTTTGTGACGTTGGTGAACTTGTCGGGGCCGAAGATGGTCACGAAGTCCTTGAAGATGGTGGTCTTGATGAGATCCGAGTGCAGCTCAGCAACACCATTGACCTTGTGAGAACCCACAATAGCGAGATGAGCCATGCGAACCATCTTGGGCTGCGACTCCTCAATGATGGAAACGCGGCCCAAAAGATCGCGCTCCTCGGGGAATCGGCGCTCGACACTCTGGAGGAAGTAGAGGTTGATGTCGTAGATGATCTGCAGGTGACGGGGAAGAAGATGTTGAATCAGGGGAACAGACCACTTCTCGAGGGCTTCAGGGAGCACAGTGTGGTTGGTGTAGCCGAAAGTGTTAGTGACGATGTTCCAAGCCTCATCCCACTCGAGACCCTCCAGATCCAGCAGAATGCGCTGGAGCTCGACAACCGCGAGGGTTGGGTGGGTGTCATTGAGCTGGATGGCAACCTGCTCGGGGAACTCTTTCCAGGGGCGCTTGGACTTCTTGAAACGACGGACAATGTCGTACAGCGAGGCGGCAACCCAGAAGTATTGCTGCTTCAGACGCAGCTCCTTTCCGCGCTCAAGGTTGTCGTTGGGGTAAAGCACCGCCGAGATTGTCTCGGCGCGTTGCTGATCGGCCACAGAGCTTTCGTAGTCACCGTTGTTGAACTTCTGGAAGTCAAACTCGCCACTGGCTGCTGTGCTGGACCACAACCTCAAGTTGTTCGTAGAAGGGGTCGCGTAACCAGGGATGGGCACATCGTAGGCGACTGCCTTGACGATCTCACCGCCCTCCCAGTGGGCAACGGTCCTCCCGTTCTCATCAGTCGACTTGCGAACGTGGCCAAAGAACTGGATATCAACAGTAACATCGTGTCTAGGGAACTCCCAAGGATTGAAGTCCAACCAATAATCAGGAACTTCCACCTGGTACCCATCAATGATCTCCTGTTTGAAGATACCATAGCGATATCGCAAGCCGTAACCCCAAGCTGGGTAGTTGAGACTGGCAAGACTGTCCAGGAAGCAAGCGGCAAGGCGGCCCAAACCACCATTGCCGAGAGCAGCGTCGTGTTCTTGTTCAATCACATCCTCGATGCGGAAACCAAGGTCGGCGAGGCCAGCTAAACAGTTGCTGATCAGCATCGTGCTCAAATGCCACACCCATTCAGAGCCCACTCACCCTTGGCCGTATCCTTTTGTCCGATATTGAGCATAGCGTTGTCGAGAGCCCTTCCCATCAGGAACTCCAAGCTCAGGTAGTAAAGTCTCTTGCTGTCAACGAACGTCTGGCGCTGCTGGGTGCGGTTCCACTCAAGGATAAGGCGATCGCGGAAGGCGAGACTGCATGCCGAATAAGCTGCAGATTCGTCGCAGTTGAACATGCTACGAGCGAGCGTCGTCTCGACATGACGGACGACCTCGGACTCGAAGCCATCTTTGTCCTTGAAACCGCTGACCTGATGCTTCAGCCAGGCCTCACGTTGCGGCTCAGGGATGGAAGCTAGATGCCAAGGAGACGTTTGTTAGCACATGCACCTGCAGGTTCTTGGCACCCCGCCTGTCTCACACAAGCCCTTGGGAATCCGTGAGGGGCAATCAAACAGGTGGGGGAGCTGCTTGCGCTCATCGCCCGACCATGAGAGCTGTCACCAAAGCTCCCGAGACATGAGCAGCCCCTTCCCTCTCCATGAGACAATTGGCTGGAAATAGACTCAACATACCTTCCACACTCTTGATCTCTCCGGCACCGAAGCCGGTAAAGGTGCGTTTGTGCTTGGGCCGAGAGATGCCCGCTGGGCCGACAGAGCCCTGGATGTCCACAATCGGGGCTCCCATGGAGGGGCGACGCTGTCTGGTGGGGAGGGATTCGGACGCCATGGTGAGAAGAGGCTTCCAAGTTGCCGGACTAGAAGAAAATGTCAGACACCTTCAAGTTTGTTCCCTTCAGAGGAGGGGTTCGAAGTTTAAAAGAGAGGAAAAGGAGACTACAGGCGGCAAAAGAGCCAAGGCAGGTCAGGCACGCTTACGTAGTAGAGGGCAAGTCGATAAGATCAGCTCAGGCTTGAATTGGGCGTGGTGGGGTAGCTGGCTGCTCTGGCGTGTCTGGGTGCCACTGTCTAGCAGCGAAGCTATTGGCGGTCTAGGCAATGGGGCGGGTAGATGAGGTGGTGATGGTTATGTATAACGATGAGAGAGGAGCGGCGGGGAGTGCAGGACAAGAACCCCACACAAGAATAGTTGTAAGACGGAGAAGAGATGGAAGAGAAGAGAATGAGACGACGAGGAGCTGGTGGGAAGAGCCTTCCATATAACTTTTACGCCCGGTCGGTCACCAACCGTGTGAGCCAAACTTAGCAGCAAAAGCTCCAGGAATCCTGCTCCTGCCTTCCTGCACAGCGCCGTTCGCATTCCCGGATCCATGCTGTCCTGTTGTGGATGGCACCCGACTGAGGAGAGAGGTCCTTGTGGACAGAACTGCATCCCCTGCCCATGCACCACCCACCACCTCCACCACCACTGACCACCACCACTGACCACCTCCTCCTTCCTGCAGCTTTTCAATATGGGGAGCTTTCTGGCCCTTTCTTCAAGGTGCTTGTCTGCGACTTGATTGGCTTTCCTGGTGCATTGGTCCTCCGCATCTCCTGCAACTCGGCCAAGTCACGACCTTGGGTCGTGCCTGTCTCCCTTTCAGTCGACATTCTGCATGGCCGTTGACACGAGTTGCGATGTCATTGTGCTGCTCCGACCAGGCCGAGACGTCGTTCGGATGCGTAACGCGGGGTAGGTGATCTGGAAGAGCCGAGAGCCATATCTCTTTCCACCTGGCGGATTGTCATCAACTCGCAAGTGGAAATGCCACTGGTTTGTTGCGGCGTGGGGCTGGGACACAGCTGCTGTGATGATTGATTGGGCTTGGAGAATCCCCCACATTATGCCTGAAACTCTGCATCATCATTCTTATATCTAAGGGCGGTAGCATTGGGTTATCCTGGCATTCCCACGGCTTGATAAAGCAGATCGAGATCGTAAGGCCATCATCATGTTAGGCATGTGCTTCATCAACCAACTGAACCGGCGCCAAGCATCACCAACACACCGAGCCTGCAGTCTTCAGCCCAACTCTACTCCACTCCGAGCCCACCCAGACTGCCCTGCTTGACGTGTTGCATCATTAATGTCTTATTAGTCGAGATGACAGACTTGAATACAACGTCGTTCAAGGCTAACATCCCAAGTCATGAGGAGATCTCATAATTGGGTTGATAGGGTGGCTATTAGGTAGACACCTTCTGCCGAACATGAACACCACTCTCACTGATCTGGAAGTATGCTCGTAATATGGCAGAAACAATGCCAGCCAATTTGACTGGGACTCTTTGACCTATTTCTTCGAGAGCTGTCAGAAGACTTGTGATAAAAAGCACGAAAGGAACATTTTCATACAAAGAAAGGGTGGGCAAAACGTGTTTCAACCACACGGCACGGGACGGGCTCGGGAGACCCAAACACCAGGCAAGGTGCCCATGTCTTTGAGTACATCAAAACAAACATTGCGGCTCGGGAACATCAACAAGGGGCTTGCCATGCCTTGTGACCTTGGACTGTTATTGTTAGAGCGAAACAATATCCCGCAGAGCCATTCCCAATACGACCCAAAAGCACCGGACACTCTGACCAAAAATATGTGGTTTGGCGCCCTCTGAAAGTATCGTATACATGAAATTTTAATTCTTCACCCCAGCTCGTTGCAGACAGCTCGAAAGGGACTTCGGGATCTAAGATCATCTATTTAGTTGGTATGGATAGATAGGAGGACAAGACTAATAAGGTGTAGTTGGAAAGGGCACGGGTCGTCTCAGACGCCCATCATCCCTCGCTTTTCACTGACATGTCTTCAGGGACCTGTTTTCTCCTCCTGAAGCTCCATCCTTTTTTGCCTTTTCCGCCTGTCCATCCCTCGCTCCTGCTCCGGAATCGTAAAATCAAAATAAAAGACAGAACGTTGCTCAAAAATAAAAGTCGTCGTTTCACCCATGGCCTTGTACGCCGTGTCATATGCAGAGGAAAGCCCAGGCTGAAGCTATGTCGTGTGTTGTGAAGTGGGTTCGGTGTCCAGGATATCGGGTGAGAGGTTTTTGGTGAATTACAATATTCCTGCAGCTAGATTCCCCGATAGAGGGATCTGTACATTATCAATCAATAAGGAGAGATTCGAGTGTCGCTATTTGCTGACTTTCCTCGGATCGAATCGTGCCTGTGTTCCTTGGTAGGATGGGAGGGTGATGCTTTCGGGATCAACAGCTGCCAGGCACAGCAGTCCTGAAATACGCCCGATCGTGCGGGGAGTACGCCTCCAACTCTGGAGGATGCATGAGGGGGCATCTATAGAATACCAGAATCCTTCAGCGCGTTGTTCAGGATCGTCTCCTTAACCGCAGCAAAAACCAGACGGATGTTGCTAGTATCTGTCGCTTGTGTCAAGCTGATCGATCGTTAGCATCATAACAAAAGCAAAACGACGGCGGGACAGAGAACAACTTACTGAGGGTAGAGATTTAGATGCGCCCTGTTCACTTGGTTGAATCTCCAGAGCAGATACTTGGCTGCCTTGTTGACGTCGTTGCCTCCCGAGTAATCGGGGAAATAGTTGCTGAGTGGAGATCGGCCCAGTTTCTGCTTGAAGATATCAACCTTATTCAAGAACAAGATGATACTCGTGCGCATAAACCACCGTGAGTTGACTACCGAGTCGAAAAGTAGTAGTGACTCCATCATACGGTTCTAGAGATCCAATTAGCATCACGGAGACATAACTTGATGGGCCACGAATCGCGTACCTGACTGCTTTCTTCTAGCAAGACCTGATCGTACTCGCTCAAGGCCACACAAAAGATGATGGAAGTGACGTTCTCAAAACAGTGGATCCACTTCTTGCGTTCGCTGCGTTGACCACCCACGTCAAACATGCTGTGAACTGTCAGTGTTGTTCCAGGCAAGATTGGCAGCATGAAAACTCACTGAATACTGAGTTGGCCCATCTTGAATCTCGTCTCGTAGATACCTGTGGTCTTCGTTCTCGCCCGAAGCACATCCATCTCATTGGGGATGTACTCCTTGTGTGCGATTCTTGCAGCCTCGTCAAAAAAGCTGCCGGTGAAGTTAGATACCAGTCCGTGCCCCTCGGTTCAAACACAAGAAACTCACTATTCCGCAGAGTCCATCAAGTAAAACTCTGTTTGCCTTTCCATGAGTTGCTCCTTGGCCGGGTCGTTCCATAATGACTGGATCGCCACGCTGACCTTTGCGTCAATGGTCTGTGGGTTGGTATCGAGGGAGTAATCAATCAAAAAGTCGAGATGTCGCTTGTTCTCGTCCAGTACTGGCTCGATGTCGAACTGGCGCATGGCGCTGGCGACCGATTTGGCGCATTCCAGCAGGTTTTTGAACACGGTGGGTCTGTAATTCTTGAGCTCCTCATGCGAATAACCTTTCAGGTGGATGATTTTCATCTGCTTCACAATAGTTGACTTGCCGCTCTCACCAGAGCCTGCGTGTGTAACAAGTGGTTAGCAAATGGAAAGTCGCGACTTGGCGGCTCGCGCGGCGAAGCAGACAATTGACGTACCAAGCAGTAGAATCTTGCATTCTCGGCGCAGCCGTTTTGAATCTTCCTCCAGATCTCTGTCAATCTTGTTGCTCCTCTTCCGCTGTTCCGATTCCTCCCCGCTCGTGCTCATGCACGACCCCATTGTGACCATGAACCTCCGGGGACGGTCGTTGCGAGTGCTGGATAAGGTCGCGGGCGACAATCGGCTGGCAGTAGAGAGGCTGGCCGCGGCAGTGTCGGCGGCGGCAGCAGCTGAGAAGGCGCGACGGCGGGTTGCTGCCGCTGGCGACGTGGGCGCTCGCTTGTCCTTGGATTTTCCCTAGAAACCCATAGGCGCGGGCGGTCGTGGCTGTTTGCGATGGCTGCGAGGTGCTGGGTGATGGATGGATTGATAGTGTTGGTCGGTGAGGGTGAGGGTTCGGAATGCCGAAATGCCGTGCAGAGAGAAGCCGTCTCTGTTGGGTTCGAGGTTGCCTTGTGCAGGTCGTAGAACTGCCTTGGCCGGGCGGAGAGAGGTGGCCTTGGATCCCGATTGAGAGAGTCGAAGAGGTAGCGATGCAACAACACAAAGACCCGCCTCGGACCCCCTCCCCAGCTTTTGTATGGGGCCTCAATGGAGCCTCGAAGCTCAAGCAAGTCGAGGGTCTGATTCGGCAACAAGGTCAGGCTGGCGATAAAAGGCGAATTGGTGTTGTTTGGGAGGACCAGTCGACCGACCGTGAACTATTGTGTCGCTCCTTCCCTTGGTTGTGTTGTTTTGGTTTCGCTTTCAGTCGGAGCGCTGTCAAACCGTTGACCGTTGCGTTGCGGGAGAACGGGACTAATAAGCCGTCACTTGCACTTGCTCCTGTCCTTATCACGCACTACTCAAGCGTGACTGGTGTCGGTGGGGACAGGCCGAGATGGATTGAAATAGCAAAGGGCGATACAATGCCTGATATCCTCGTTATTTTGTCGAAACCACCTGAGATGGTGATGACAGAAGGAAAACTGGAAATGCAAGCACCTGGAAACGGAAGTGGAAGCTGGCAGAGGACCTGGACGGGAGCACGGAGCACAGACCGGGGAGCCTTGAGGTGGTGGAACTGGAGTTTTTGCTCGCCCTCTTTCGCTTCACCACGCTGGCGCATTTTACGGCACTGTAGCCCAGGCGGCAGCTCCCCAGGGCAATTAGACAGCGCCTGGGGGGAAAACATGGGGTCCCGGGCTCTTCTGACAGGCCAAACATGAGATACCTCGAGATGCGACACACCGCACTGCAAAGAGAAGGTATCGAGTCTTGGTGTTCCAGGGGCCGCATTGGCCACCGTCTCTTCACCACAGGAGAGCCTTGCCGGCCGTGCTCCGTGGCCCACCAGGCTGGTGATGGGAACGGGTCTTGCTGGTAACGCAGATCTGGCCCCACAGAATCACGAAATGGATGCCGTGACAAGTGGGTGCGAGATCCAGCATGGGAGCTCCAGCTCGACGTGCCCATCCATCCAGGTACAGCGTCGTGAGTTCCAAGCCTTGTTGGACGTGTTGAGAGGCCATTGTACTTCCACCGGGTGTGTGTTGGACCGGCCCAACACACGCTCCACCGCAATGAAGCTGTCAACGGGTACCCGTCCAGAAATAGCTGGATGGGGACGATGGATGCAAGTGCTGGTTAGTGCACCGCCAAGGCGCTGTATTAAACCCATTTCAACATCCCTCACAGTCCGCTCCTTCCATTTGCCGTTCTCAGACACTTTTGATTTCCAAACGCGCAGGGGTCATAGATTAGATTGCCTGCTAACCTTCTTCACCGGCTCTCTGCATTATTTGACCTTTTCGTCGACGGGATGAATGCGTTTGTCCTCTGTTGCTGGGTATGGAATGGCAACAATGACGACAAGCAACAAAGGAGTTTGAGAAGAAAGATCTGAGCTGATCAGGGTTCAACCACGTGGTCCCCCTTGCCAGCATCTCACCACTGGATATCAGCCACGGATATCAGCCACGGACCTCTCGCCCCGGCGCCACCAACTACGACCTACACTTACTAGTCAGGAACCACCACACCACTCTCTCAACGCCTCCTCACCCTTTTATCGCGAATCCGCCTCTGAGACTATCCGCTCCCCGGATCGGCCATCGTGCGGTGAAGTGTTGTGGAGATCAGGGAGTTCTTTTTTCACATGGTGTCTCAGAACCCCCTATTGTGTTCAGCCCCCGTTTCGACGTCTCACTCCACAACCAAACCAGGTATGAACCTCAAGATCCCAACTCCCACGTGTCTTTCCTTTTCTCTGCCGCCTTCCCGTGCCCCGGAAAATCCATTTCTCGGAAGCTCACGGACGACAAGATTTCCAAAGCAGGACAAAGATGCAGGGGTGAAGACGATTGGAAAACCGTTTCTTGCAACTTGTGATGCGGGAAGAGCTGTGCCTCGCATTGGCTCGCGACCGACTCGGCTGCCATCGCGCTAGCTTCTCACCTTGGCGTCTACATGCATTGACAGAGACAAGTTGACACTCTGTTACAGTGGCTTCACACTCCTCCCTCTTTTGCATTTTCCGAGCTGCCAGATGCAGACACCGATGCCGAGAACCACAATGCAACCTTGCCAGCCAAGCTTGCGATCGCGAATATGTTTTTGGACAACGTATAGGGCAGAAAAAGAAAACCCTACGGCGCAGTGCTTGGGAGCCCAGCTGAAACAGGCCATTTTCTGCCTTTCATCCATCATCTGCCGTTCACCGCTGGACTTTTGAGTGATCTAAACGCCGCGTCTCCTGCATCCGTCCGCTCGCGCCGGGAGTGCACTGGAAGAGGCAGCGAAGTCAGCAGTCCAATCGGTAGCAAATCCCCCGATGCGCTGTAAGCCCTTGCCGCAAACCTGCACGCCTCGATCTAGGAAATACACCAATCAAATTCTGTGGTAAAAGAGCCAGGAGCCAGAGGGCACTGTCTCATAGGGTTGCTTTTTCCTTCTGCGACTGCATAATTGACGCAGTTATACATGCATAAGGTTGGTTGATGATAGTTGGTGGGTGGTTGACGCAGAAAAGGGGGCAGAAAAGGGGCTTCAGCTGTGGTTTGAAGAGCTGTAGCAACTTAGAGAAATGGGATATTCTATTCGCATCCACCGTCCATGAGGAAGGTAGCCAACAGGAAACTGCAAGTAACCTCCAGCGTAGGATGAGTGACGTACTTGATAGATCGCAAGCATGATCGGTACGGATTATTCAAGACATCCCATAGCACACTTGACCCTCAGAAAAGCCTAGAAGAAGAGCGGCTCGCTGTAACATGTTCAACATTGGATAAACAATTTAGCCCTCACAAACTTAGATACCCCAACTGTCCACCCGCTGCCAACGCCCTTCCCAGAAGCCCCGAAGAAAACCCCGCTGTTCACTCCGCAAAACTAAAGAACCTAACACCGTTTTCCGTGGACAATAGGAAAAAGAGGCTCCTGCATGAGAAACCGCAGCAGGCAGCTAGATAAGCATCGAGTGCGACCTGATGCCCTTTGGCCCCAACTCACTGTTTCATTTTGTTAGCGGAATTGTGCGTCAAACTCAATGGGGCAGAAAGAAAGACTTACTTATAGTCCACCCTGCTGAAGCTCATACTCCTTTGTGCCTCTAGTCCGGCTGGGTCCAAGTTGTGAATGCAAAAGGCCAGGCGCGCTGCTACCTGCGCACCCAGAAACATGGCTTCCTCGAAACCGTTCTTGGTCCATTCCGCCAGATAAGTCGGCAGCGTAGCCAGCTTGATGTTAGTGGGTGTCTGGCTGTGGAAATGATGGCTTGTCTGTAGCTGACCGTCTGCGCCCACAATCTGGCCTTGAAGGCCGCCGGGGACGCCGAGGCTGGCGGCGGTGGTGGCGGCTTGAAGCAACGGGTTGACGCTGCTGCTTGTGGGCAACTGGCCAGTGAATGAACCAGTGGGTGTCTGCGAACCAGTTCCGGAAGGGGTGCCGATGTTTGATGGCAGCTCCGAGGTGAACATGGTGGCAGAGGAAGGGGAGATCAGGTGGCGGGCTTGAAGGGTTTGCATGATATTGTCCTTTAGGCCACGGATGCGCGCTCCGTTGCCGACAAAGACCAGATTTTCCCAGCAACTAGGGCGCATGTACATTTCATCGATGCCCTGTACGGTGTGGTAGATGGTGGTGACAATCCGATCGATTTCCTTGCGGTCCGCAAACAGGAAGCGCTCTAGGCCCACCTCGATATCACGACGGACCCGGCGGGAGATGCGCTCTGTAGCTGGAGCAGCAGCAGGGGGTTGAGCTGCTGCTGGAGGCGCCGCAGTATCAGCAGCAGGTTGCGCTTGCTCTCCTCCTGTCTTCGCGGCAGGTTCATCGGGTGTCGTTCCTGCATCGTCAGTCGACGCTGCAGGGGCAGCACCAGAATCGGCCATCTCGACGTCCTTGGACACCCCGTTCTCTGCTGGAGCGGAGGCTGAGGGAGCCGGTGCTGCAGGGGGCGCAATAGGGACATCCTCAGTCACCAATTCTTCGTAGTGAAATATGGTCTTGGTTCGCTTCGAATTCGGCAGTCTGGCCTTGGCCGCAGCAGCGGCATCGGTCTCCTGCCCCTTGCCCTTTCTGCCAGCCTTTGCCTTCTCCGCCTTGAGCTTTTCCTGTTTCGCCAAAAACTCACGGGTTTGACCGCTGACGACCAGACTGGCCACATCAAGCACGCCTTCCTCATTAACCACCTTCTCATCGCCATCGATACCCAGGTCATCATCAGCGCCCACCACAGTGGTGACAATCTTCGGTCCTTCTGTCGGCGCAGCCGATGATGTCGCTGTTCCGTTGCTGCCAGTCGCGGATCCCCCCTCTGTCGGCAGCTCCATAAGCTCCTTGGACTCGGCGGCATAAGGCAAGACCTCACAGACCGGGCTCTTCTTCAGTTGCTCCGCCATCTCATGATCAAACCCCTGCTCCTTCAGCAGCTCCATCAGCCTCTTGGTAAAGAACTCTCCGCCGCTGATTCCCCTTTTCCTCTCCTCGTCAGCCTTCTCGCTGTCCCTGACATTCCCCGGCCCAACATCATTGTGTCCAACTACCCTCCCTTCATATACACATGTAACGTCCACCTTTTCGAACCCCACATCCACCACTGTCATGTTTGGCCATTTGAGACCGTACTGTGTCGCCAATCCGCTGTGAAGCAGACACAGCGCGGGGGTCTTTGTCTTCTCAAACACGTAGCGCGAAATCACCTCGCAGTCCGCCTTTGTCCACTGCGGACTCGCCATCAGCATGATTGGTGTGTTGTGGTATGTCGTCGTCAAGGCTTGGTGAACGTGTTCGAGAAACGCCAAAAACGCCTCCATGTGCACAATGTGGCCTGCCTGAATCGGATAGATGGCCCCTTCCAGTGAATCAACATCCTCCACCCAGTCAAAATCGTCCTCGCCTTCTCCCTTGACACCGGCCGTGGTCTTGGGTCGCTTGTACGTGTGGAAGGGCCTAAACTGGCCCTCCACTCCTGGGTCAGGAAACATGCGAGTCGGAAACCGGTGCTGTGGTGGTGTGAGCTCGTTGCATCCCATCTGAGCCAGTGTTGTCTGGGAGCCGGGGCAGATGATGAGGACCTGTTCCTCGCGCCATTTGCCAGTTGAGCCAGACATTGTATGTTGTTACCCCCCCTCCTCTTAATTAGATCTGAACTGTAGCTTTGTATCTTGTTCCCTTTCTTGGCCAGCAGATGGGTTCCTCTCGACCGCGGCGTGGGCTTGCGTTCTCAATGGGGGAGTGTAAACCAAGGAGCTAAGGCTGCCGGTCAACAGAATGCAAACATCCAACTCGGGTGGTGGGTATCGAATTGGCGAGAACTAGAATTGGCGGTGCGTCACAAACAATATTCAAATCGCCTGCCTGGTCGAGACGTCGCAGATATTTCAATGCGCCAAAAATCAAAGCTTCGCGCTGTGTTGCAATTTGTGTTGCTGGAGCTGAGCTTCAAATGGTGGGAGAAGGCGCGGCTGCGGGACACAGACTGACAGAGAGGCACGACTCGGAGCGCGTCGTCCTGTGCAAGAGAGCTCTTGAAATTTTGGGTGGGGCGATTATGTAAGTCACATGCCGCCAGCAGTACAACCCCTGAATCGGTGGTGGTTAAGCACACGCTACATTCGGCAGTCTTGAACAGCAACTGGGTGCCGTAGTCTGATTTGTATAATATATTGAAACAGCTTGGTCCCAGCTCTGATGCCTGAGAGTATCATTCATCATGCCTATACTGACCCATCTGAGCCGTAAGTGCCAAAGCCGTAGTTAGGCCACCCCCATAAACATTACTAAATACAGAGATTCCAAGGTATGTCAAAATCGCCCAGTCTCCCAGTCCACTCGTCAAGCTCCCGCTGGCAGTGAACCATGACCCTCTCCACCAAACGCCCAAGATCGATGCGTTGAATTCGCCCAAATCCATCCCAGTTCCACCCAAGTCCTGTAAAACGCCCAGTCATGAAGGTATCAGCCGTTGCAAAGAAAAACCACCAACCCTACCTATTCCGCACATTTCCCCCCAAGTCTCGGCCTCGGCTTAGGCCTGCCGGCTAAACAGAAGAAAGGTGCATGTCCTATGACATACAAACATGACCACCCACGTATGTCCCCTTTCACACTAACAAACGCCATCAAGCGCCGTACCGCCATCCGCTCAAGAAAGAGCGACCGAGCTTCCTTCTGTGCTACCAGAAGGCGAGATTATTCTTAGGGCTTTCGCGCCATTCGCCGCCTTGGTCTCTTCCTGAGGATGTTCAGTGGCGCTGAGAAACTCATTTTCCGTAAGGGGGGTCCGCGGTTCTCTTTCACTCTCCTCTTCCGCCGACGAGGGCAGTTCAATGTTCTGCGGTACCGGTGGGACCTGGTCGCTTTCATGACTCTTTCTCTGTTCCAAGTTGGTCTGGACTGCAATGGCAGTGCTGACCGATGACGAGTTCTTTTGGTGGCGAGGGCTGTTGGGGCGTGAGTCGACTTTGATCGAGTTTTGCTCCTGACCGCTGGTTGAGATGGCTTCGTCGATAGAAACATCGCCAGCAGTATCAACATCCTCGGCGCGGGACGAGATCGAGAGAAATGAGTTGCGAACGGGGCTTCGAAGTGACGACACGTCACCGTACTCAGTTTTGCTACCGCGAGACACACGAGCCGGACTCCTGGCGGGAAGAGGAGGCGGAACTCGTTTTGCGATGGTTACTACATTGGCGCCTTTGGCTTGGATAACCTGGGTGACTTGCGAAGTGCGAATCGACGAACGTGTAGGCTGCGCAGCGGCGGTAGCGACCTCACAGATGATAGGCTCCTCCTCATCCTCTTCGTCATCTTCGTCGTCGGCATCTTCGTCGCGCTCGTCATCCGCCTCTGGGAGAGATCCGGTCGAAGTTGCAGGGGCATTGGCATCCCTAGAAATTGTTTGAGTCTCCTTCTCAGCCACAACCTGCGTTTCCCTCGCCTGCTCTACGAGCTTCTCCTCCTTGACCTCCTGAATTACTTCCATCTCTTTGAACTCTGCAATCTGTGCTGGGGGTACCTCCGAGGAGCGTTTCCGGAGTCTTTCAATGAAGCTTGTGTCAACTTTTGTGTAGTCAACTTCCTCAGGTTCAACAACAGTAGGCAGCTTGTCGGACATCGCGTCTTTCCCGTCATCGCTATTTGCGCGGCTAAAGCTGGTTTCAGCCTGGCTCGTCACGTCCGTCTGAGTGTAGGCATCCGTCACGGCGGTGGCCTGTGTCCTCGACGACATGCAGCTGCCTCGGTTGCTCCTAGAAACGAACGTCTCCATGCTCTGGCGGCTGAACCGAGCAAAGACAGGGCTTGTCGGACTGGGGTGGTATTCGAACTGTGTGCTCGTCGGTCTCAACTTGGAGCCAGCTTCGCGGATCTCGATACCGGCCATTTCAAGGCCTATAACGCCAAAAGGGTCCGGGTCGTTGGCGTCGGGAATGCCGAAGGAGAGGGTCGAAGGTGTCGTCGGGGGCATTCTGGGAATCTCGATGACCGCATCTCCGGGAGCCGGTTGCTGTGCTAGCCACTCAAAAAGGGGCTTGTCAAAATCAGTTCGACCCTCGGCAGCCTTGATGACCTCAAATAAAGGACGCATTTCCGGGATAGTCTTGGGGATGTTGCCAGCAAGGATGTCTAAAACCGAAACATTGGCGCTGTAAAATCTTTCGTTTTCGTTCGTCCGTTCTGTGACCAAGGATCCGTCAAGTGCCACTGCTTGATGCTTTCCCCTAGCCTTCACATACGTCAACACAGTATCACCAATTTCCTTCCACTTGATTTCCGGTTCCGGGCCCTCCATGGCAGTTAACGGCCCCACAGCGAGGCTGACGTCGTCGCCCAGCATCAGTCTCGGGCGGGTGAAGAGCTCCAGGGTCTGGACGCTGTTGATGACCAGAACGCAGTCGTATATGTCGACACCGATCACAAAGCCGAGCTCGGCTGTGTGGAGTATTATTCCAGATGGAGGTGACCATGTTCCATCAGCTTTCCGAGCGGTGATGAGACCAGCGCCACCGGAGCCCGACATCCAGAGGCCGGATCGCATGCAGGAGAAGATGGCGATACCAACGGCATTCTGTATTATTCGAGGCGGGATCTTTTTGGTAGTGTATATCTGTGCAGACTGCGATGGGGGATCGGTAGGTGGTGATACGGTTCGTATTGGTTGCGCTTCTGGAAATTGAAACCCATCGACTAGTTTCCCGTCAGCTTAAATGAATAACCATCCATCTGGAATGCGGCGTAGACCCACAGCAGAACGACTTTAGTATTCTAGCAGCCTTGTCACATTCCTTGTCGAGCGTTGTCGGCCAGTATGTCTCGCGATCGAAACGGGTAGGTGTCTTGCTCGCTGCCGACGATGTGCTGAGACGATGGGCAGGGACGGCGATCTTTCCGGCCCATCCAAAAACTTTCCCAAGAGCCCCCGGTGTTGAAGCCGGGGCATCCGTCACCGCTGTCGATGCCGTCGTCCTGGTGCTGCTGATACTGGCTTGCCTCGGCCGCTCCCACGAGGGGAAAAAGGACGAAACACGCTGCATGGTGGTGGACTGTGGCGAGCTTGACGCCGACCAGGCCTTTCACCAAGCTCGTCTGAATAGGGGAGGGAGGGGGAGACTCGCGAACGGACGATGGTGGGAGTTTTCAATTTGACCCAGGCAAGAACCTGGAAAACCCAACCAGATCCGACCAGTGCCGAACCAAACAATTCCGGGCCAGTCCCGGCAGCCCGACTGCTGTGGACAAGTGACGTGGGCGATGATCACGCCAACCGAGCGCGCAGCTTGGAAAAAGCAACCACCACAAGGGACGCACTGCACAGGAGTTGACGGCCCTGAATGTGCAACCAGGGCTTGGACGGCCGTTAGCGCGGAACCTGGCTTGAAGATTGTATGATGCAAGGCAAGGACATAGGCATGCTCCCGTCCATAGAAGGGAAGATATGCTAGAGGCTTTGGGAACAATCCGACTGCCATGTATGTTCTTCAGTCCTCATGAATATGGAGATCCCATCCAAGCGAACACTGACAATTGTGTGATGCTCAGGAAGAAAGCAGCTGGAGAGGCTTGACCTACTATAGAAGTACTGTCCTAACAATGATTCATGGACTGGGAGGTGCTCCAGGCGCGAGATCACGGACCAGGGTGTTTCTGGGCGGACAAGGATGCTGCAGCCTGGGACCTAGCGCTTCTGCTTGAGTCGTAGCCCCCAAAAACTCTTGGGGCTGTTTGCCAGTCAATGGATGACGAGTGGATGATGGGGGGTTGCAATGCGGATGGCGATGACACTCTCTGCTGCCGGGCCGGTGATTCTCATGCAGAAGCGTTTAATCGCGAGATGGCGGTGCCTGGGATCGCTCGACTGTGAAAAAGCATACAGATCTTGTCATTAATTTGCGTCTGGCTGAGATGGGTCTGATGATGCGGCGGCCATTGAGAGCACGTTCGGGTGTCAGCCGGGCCCTGTGTCGTTTAGGAGCGTCCAATGCCGATCTCTTGATGTCTTGGACTTGCCCTGCGCCGTTCAGAACCAAGTGGGGGGTCGGATTGGGCGGCGACGAGCATGAGCGAGCACGGGCGTGGCTGAAGAGGACAGGAGTATCGCAAGGTCGAGGCAGCCGTATTCAGGAGGGTCGATGTATGTATCAGCTGAGGTGGCAGAAGAAATGGAGAAGGGGGGGATGCAAGACACAGGAGGATGAAGAAGAAGAAAAAAACGCGAAGATGGTGCGAAGAAAGCACGGATGGAGGGGTTTGTATCCGGAGCTTGCAGTTTGCTGCAGTCAGCAAGTGGAATCTAAAGACTTTCCCAGACAACTGGAAGCGACTTAGCAAGCGAGTGCTGAAGCTGCTGGATCCGGAGCGAAATGACGGCGGGACGATATCAAGAAGGCATTCCGGAATGGCTCCATTCTTTTCAGCTTTTGAGAACACCGACGAGTGAGAAGCCAGGTGTGCTCTGGAATTCCTTGGACAAAGAATGGGAGTCCCTGCCAAGTGGTGAATAAGGTTGGGTGGGTGACCATGGTTGGAACATCGCCATTTCACCCGGACGGAGCCCTGCATTGTGCCTTTCATATCACTTGTGAAAAGGTCTGAAAAGTTCTTTTTGTTTTCCTCACCATCGCCCAACAATGTCCCGTTTGTCACCCTTTCATCTGACCGATTTTGCACTTGAACCTCTGAGTTTGATGCGATGTATTTATATTGTTCCCTTCCTGTGGGATGGTGCGTATACATATGCGCAATATGGGATCCCATACCTTGAATGCGGCAGTGGCGGAGGCTGTGAGCTTGATCTTGGATGCGAACTGTGGAGTTTCAATGCGGGCCTGCAAGACAAGCGGGATCCCACATCGAACCGTCCCCACTTTCCAAACTTTTTAGCTGATGCACTGACCACTTTTAGTCCCTGGTTTTGACCCCACTTTGGATCAAGGACAACGGAGACGACATCTCGTTCCTGAGCTCGGTAGGTGTTGGTCGATTTTGAACATCAGCATCTTGCTAAGTTTGATTCGGCATTATTTCAGTTTGCTGATGCAAAACTTGTTTTCTTTTTCTTTTCCTTTTCATTGTGCAGGAATGTTGGAGCTCAAAGTTGCCTGCTTCTGCCCCTCTCTCCACTGAAAACAGCATGGTCACTCCCAACCTCGCCCTCCCCACGAGACACCACCACCAAAGTTTCACATACACATACACGGACACAGGTACAGAAACACAGGCGGAAAATGCAAAATAAATTAAACACAGGGCATGTCCCAAGCGCGGTCAGTCCTCAGCCACATCCGCCTTCATATGCTACTGAATGAATGATCTGCCTGGCCGACCGTTTTCGTCTGCCGTCTGTGCCTTCAGCTCTCGGCCGGTAGTCTCGTTGACCCCGCGCGGTGCGCAGTTGGGTTTGTTCAACCATTGAAACATCCTTGCCTGGAGTGATTGCACGGACCCCAGGATGCCTCGATATTGCTGCCCTCACTTCAGCCCCCTCGCATTGTTTGCTTTTTGATATGCTTCGGTTGGGGCCGGGTTGAATCAGTTGGGTTTCGGTGCATGTTGCGGAGCGACACTGGTCATGAATTGGGTGTTAGTCAGGGGCAATAGGTAGAAGAAAGGGAGCATCTACCCGACTCCAGGAACAGAGTTCAGGCATCAGAGAGCTGTAATCCGTACGAGTAGAGCCCTGAATATTCGCCGATGAGTGTGAAGCATTCTCATGTCTCCCGCTTGTCTTTCCACCTTAAAAAGGCGCCTCGAGCCTTGGTATGCGGGTTATGACTATGTAGGCTGGGTGATTGACAGCATCTTGTCAATACCCCCAATGTCACAATTTCACGATGGCTTACTCAAACAACGGTGCTGCGGCACTGCGTCTGATGCAACCGCAACAGTTTAGAACGGCACGGCACACAACTATTGCTACAACGTTGGGATGACAAAACGATAAGCAGCATATGGGACGAGATGAGAAAGTGGGGGTCGGTAAGTTCTGATACGATCTATGGTTTATCACTCACCTTCGAAACCTCTGGTGCAAGTCATGACGCTCTGTCCCATTGAAAAGTGTGGGAGTCTCATCTCACTCTCTATGCCAGGCACACGCCACAGTCTTCTCGAGAGAAGTGCACCTTCTCGTCAAGCACAGTGATGGATGCCTGCCCTCGGGCTGTTTGACCAACCATTATTGCTGCTTCGAGTGTTACACCACTTCCATGCCTTGAGTAGTGAATAGCAACACGTAGAGGCGGTGCTGGTCTCTGCCCAGTACGCTCAGGTCGCCGCTTACAGGGTGAGTGAGTCAAGGTGTCCCATATCAAGGTGAACAGACATTATCGCCAACAAAGGCGTTGGCGGACTCGAGACTGTCCAAATTGCATGGAATGCTTACCGGTCTCCAAATATCAAACATGATTCCAGTAGGTGCTCTCAACGTCGTGGAATCTGACCAAACACGCCAAAATAAATGACAATTGCTTGCATTCTCTGTGTCTAGACATATTTGTGTAAATGTAGCCATGTTCCGTAACACCTGTCCCCCAAATAAGATACATGAACGCCTGCCTTCCTGAACCAGCCAGTCCCACAACGTCTAATGCTGTATTATGTTGTTCGCTGATGAAAACATCAAGAAAAGAAATAAAGGTACACGTTGTAGGTCTAAGATATTATCGTAAAAGGTCGTGAGGTGTGTGATGTGATTATTTACATCTTTTGAGTGGAGGTCGTGTCGTATGATTGCTGTCGTGGGCTGCTGCCTTGTCACTCCCATGCATCAGACCGAAGGGGCTGGTGAGCCAAAGGAGCTGAACGTGCCCGAAGACGTGGGGCTGGGCGAATCCACTGGGCTGGAAGAACCCGATTGACCCGGAGAACTGTAAGGGCTGGGGTAGGCGGACGTGTTTCCATACTTGATGAACATCGGCCACGGGCCCCCTGAGATCAAAAACCGCTCTAGACCCAGAGAGTCAAAGTTTTCTTTGCACCTCGAAGCAGACTTCTTATACCAGCCCTCAAATCCATCCTCCTGATGTACCGTATTCCAGTCATCGCTGACCACGGGCAGAAAATCCCAAACCTCCCTGGTGCGCGTATAAGCATCACCGCTCTCAATATCGCCTTCCAGGTGAAATCGCTGAAGCGCAGTGAGCTTCTCCTTTAGCCCGGTGAATAACGAGCGCCACCGTCCGTTGTGTAGGTGTATGCCTCCGATACTGAGCTCAAGTGGCTTAGCGAGGCCACGACCGCCAAGTCGGAGTCTCTCGAGTGTGGGGGAGTGGCGGAGTAGGAAGGACTTGAGATCCTCCTCAGAGCATGAGATGCCCTCGAGCTTCAGATCCGTGAGCCTTTTGTAGGTGAAGTCACCGGCAAACAGAGCCCTGAAAGAGAGCTCAAACTTCTCGGCCGGCGCATGATATGTGTGGAAAGCTAGACGCAGGTGTGTGACATTGTTGGCGGACTGAAGGACCCGTCCCAACCCGTTGATCGCTCTGGACCGCGAGGCAGGGCCCATCTGACGGGGAATATCAAGCACCAGATCCAGCCGGGAGAGGCCTGCAAACGTCTGGGCACAGTCGAACCATCGCTGCCGAGCATCTGGATGACGAAAGAGCTCCAGGGGTACTTGATCGATACTCAGAGACTGAAGACGAGCGTGAGGGAGCGCGGAAAGGATGGCATCAAGGTCCTTTGAGGCGCGAAGTCGGTCTTGTTTGCGACAGTGGTGATACGGAAAGACCTGATCAAACAAGTCAATGCCGTACGGGTTCTTGGTGAAGTTGATATCAACGACCTCCAGGTTAGGTAGCCGCTTCAAAGTGGCCTCGAGCATAGACTGGCGAGTGTGTAACGGAGCCACCAGGGTGGCACGCTCTTCGAGCTTGTGATAGCGAGACCAGCCCTCCTGAATGAAGTCATGACCCTCGCGGCGCCTCAGCCACTGATGCAGAGAGGTGGTCTCTTGGGCCCGTCCCACATCTACTTTTGCCAAATGGAAGACCAGTGACCGGGGCTTGCCAAGAAGACGGTCATGGCGAGCAATCGAATGTAGCCTTTGAACATCATCTCTCCATTCTACTACTGCAAAGTGGTCTAGGAGGAGGTAGTCGTATCCTATATCGGCAAATTTTCGTGATGCCAGGCGGAGGGCCGTTACGGTAGGCAGGTCGCAGTATTGGTAGACGATTCGCACCAGCTCGACGGGGAGGAGGTCCATGCTGGAGGTGAAAGGAGCATGGGAGGACGAGATCGGCAAGCACCAGTAGGTCCCATATGATGTAGATGAAGGTGATGGAAGTAGGAGAAGACCAGACAGATATCAGGAATATAAGCCAACCGTAATTCAACGTGGGTGAGGTTATGGCGAATGGCAAAAGTGGCGGGCGAGAAGGGAAAAGGCGGACTTTTGATCTTTATACCGCCAAGCAGAACCGATCTGGCGGGCTGACACCGACACAACAACCTTCACATCCAGATGCAGGGCCCAAAAGATGGCGACCCAGGGGTAAAAAGCAGAAATGGAGTCAAACCGTTCCCTGCCCCTTGCACTAGCACATGCTGCTCGGTTGCCGGTGTTGCAGTTTCCATGGAATGCCGTCTCTTGGGCACGCGAAGGAGGAAAAATTCGACGGGCTTTGACACCGAAACTTTTGGGCAAGAAGTCGGTGAGCTTAAGACAGACAAGGGCGACCACGACGCACACGACAGTTGGATTCGCCAGCCTGGGCTTCCGACAGCGACAGGGGACCAATTGCATCCACAGTTGCATTAGCGGCCTGGTGCAGGCCCATGGATGGATGGCTGGCGGTGTGCAGCCTCTGCCTCTGTGTGACCGAAATGGAGGTGTGATGGAAAAGTCATGGAATGCGCCTCCCGTCACCTAAACGGAGACGCTGACACCACGTGAAAGGTCGCCGATGTGCGTGGTGAGCAAGCATCACCAACTAATGCCACGCCATTCCCGATCTCATCGCCTTCCGCACTTTCCAAACTTATCAAGTTCCCGATCTTATCAGAAGTCTTGGTGTTGTGGTGGAGTTGCTGTCTCTAACGAACGGAGCAGTACTGATGTCTCTCCTGCCGTTTGTTGCACAAGGCCGGAATGGTGGGATGGACACCTACCTACCTACTGTACCTCTTCCTCTTTCAATGGCTCGTGAGCCCTGAGAACACGGGGCATGAGTCCAGCAACCTATCCAATCCACTGGTGCTGACGAAAGCATGCCTTGGTCATATGTATCCATCAACAGTAACCTGATCATGATGCGTTACATGTAGCCACTTGCCCCTCTTTTGCGTTTAAAGTATGATTGATGAAGAAAACCGCCAGACAGACCGCACTTTGCCGCTAATAAAGTTAGGAATCTTGAAACAAAAAGGCGGACATCGACAGCAGAGGACGTTCCACAGTGACAGTCCCGCTCCTTGGGCCGTCTCGATGTCTCACCTCTGGCTCGACGCTTGTGTCCACGCACACCGAAGATGCCGCTGTTCTCTCACCTTTCCACCCACGGGTGTGTAGTGGAGGGATCTCAATCAAGGTCCAGTCAGGTCAAGGTTTCTATTATTTCTTGTGTGCCGTCGGAACACTAGACAAGACCCGGTTGGTGGTTTTAGTCCGAAAAGTGTGTTGATTGCATGAGATGTCCCAAGGCGATGCAGCCTCATTCAGAACTTGCGTCCGTATCAGGGTGTTAGACTGTTTTAATATCAGTCGGGTACCATCTCCAGCTTACAGACCTGGTGTACTGCCTGCTCACGGCCCCTGGATCGATGGGCCTATTTGGACCGCGGAGAATACATAACGAGGTATTCTTCATCTAAAGGTGAAAGCTGCTGCATGTCACACCGAATCCCCAACCCGCCCGGCGGTGAGGCGGGCTGCCAGGCACCCCCACTCGCGGCTCCGTGGCGGGGTCTAGGCACGGATCACACGCCCGCTTTTTGCGTCTCCTCTTTGGTGTTTGAAGGCAGTTGTGGCCTCTCCAGCCCACTTCACACACCACCTCCATCAGCTCAACTGAAAGTGCTGGGGCGTGTCCGGGCTTCTTGCCTGCATAGCCAACTGTCGATTTCAAGGGAGTCCAGTCAACCCTTCTGCAAGACAGGCACCTACCCCGCGATATTATTACACAGCCTCAAGCTTGAAATGTCGAAATGACCCATCAGCAACGAGGGACCAAGACGCCCCGCTCAAAAAACATAAGCCTTTTTGCCCACAAACCCAGCATGGTATTGCTATTCCAGCCTTGTGCCACGCCACAGCCGTCCGAATGGGCTTTCCAGACCTGATGGGTTCCTCGACAGCCCATCGCGGCGCGCGAAAGAGCAATAAAGTCCCGGCCGCAAACACTCCCCTCGAGATGACACCGGCAGCTAGAACTCCAAAGGATGCTGTCAGCCATGCTCTTCCAGAGTATATCGCAGAAGAGGAACATCTGAGGCCCCTTGGCGAGACAGCACCCGACCTGCGAGAGCTGAATGCCTGTCTCGACGCACTGGCAGCCGTCTTCCCCGACATCCAAATCGAAGTATTCCGAGAACTGTTGACCAACTTTGACGGAGAATCTAGGCTTGCTCTCGCTGCCGACGCTTTGCTCAAGAATCGTGCCGTCTGGGTGAAAGGCCGCTGGAGGATTGACAAGGACGGACCAGACGGTATGGCTGCCAAAGAACACCAGCAAAGGCCCGGCCAGAATGCCGCAGATATCAATCGAAGGTTCGAGCGCGTGCCACCGACCGAAGTCTTTAGAAGCCATGAGTACAGAGCTGCCGTGGAGAATCTGGGCCTGCAGGAATTCAAAGGCTTGCAGCGATCAACCATCAAAGCCGTCCTGGCTGAGCATAACTACTCCTACCTAGAAGCCCGAGAGACTCTCGTGGGGTTGGCATCCAAGTCGTGGCGCTTCACTATCTCTTCCTTATTCCGGGGACGCAAAGTTATCTCGGCTGCTGTGGCGGCCCAACACCCCCTGATCATCTATAAATCAACTGGCCAAGGGTCTATCGTCCCGACTATCAAGGCTACCGGAAGCGCTGAGCTCGACAGGGAGCTGTATGATGCCCTTATTGTGCCACTGAAAACGAAGCAGCGAGCTGAACGCGAAGCGAAGGATCACGAGTTGGCCGTAGCCATGAACAACGCCGAAGCCGAGGAGACAGACAATCTGCTGGAGTGCGTTTGCTGCTATACCGAGTCTGTCTTCGAGGAGTTCACTTCTTGTAGTGCAAACGGGCACATGATCTGCTTTCGTTGTGTACAGCACACACTCACAGAAGCCATCTTTGGCCAAGGTTGGCAGCGCAGCATTGACCCAAACACAGGAACCCTCCGGTGCCCAGCCGCCGAATCAACAGAGTGTGCCGGATGCATTCCATCACATCACTTACACCGGGCGCTGATGGAAGATAAGACCGGCCCTGAGAAGCTTCACAAACTGGACCAGCGACTCGCCGATAATTCTCTGGCTGCGACCGGTCTGCCGATAATCCACTGCCCCTTTTGCTCCTACGCCGAGGTAGACGATATTTACCACCCTGAGACTGAAACTCAGCTCAGGCCCCGTTCTGTCAACATCTGGAATATCATCCTTGTCGTCGCATGCCTCTTCACCGTCCCCTTCCTGGCCCCGCTGGCTCTTCTGGTGGCTTTTATCATATTCCTGCTCTTCATCTCCCACCAAACCTTCGGCACCAGCGTCATGGCTGAGCTCCGCGCTGCTCGTCAACGCCAACGCCGCCGCCGTCGCGGTCTCCGCTTTACGTGTCAGAACCCTCTCTGCGGCCGCGCCTCCTGTCTGCTGTGCAATAAGGCGTGGAAGGATGTTCATGTATGCAATGAGTCCAGCCTTGTCGCTCTCCGAACGCAGGTGGAGCAGGCAATGAGCTTGGCCATCAAACGGGTGTGTCCCAAATGCAACACTGGGTTTGTCAAGACCTCGGGCTGCAACAAGCTGACCTGCCCGTGCGGGTACAAGATGTGCTACGTCTGCCGCAAGGACATTGGGAACGGCGCGTCGACGCAGGATGTCGGCTATCAACATTTTTGTCAGCATTTCCGGCCACAGGGCGATGGGACAAAATGCAAAGAATGCACAAAGTGTAATTTGTGGGAAAAGGAGGACGAGGAGGCGGTGCTGGACGCTGCGAGGAAGGAGGCAGAAAGGAAATGGATGGAAGCGGAGAAGAGGGAGCTCTCTGGACCAGAGCAGACATATTTGACCGGGGGGGTGGCGGTGAACTCAACGAGGACGGGGGCTGTGGTCTTGGGGGACTTGCTGAAACGTGGGAGATGGCCCACAATGGGGGAGGTTTGTGATGTTTTGGTTGAGCAGTTTTTGAACCCTTGAGTTGTGAGTAAACAAGACGGAAGGGCATTCCAATGTAAACTGGAGACCATGTCAAGACGCAGTGTGATAGCGGAATGAAGGCTCTATTGGATATCGTACCAAGTAAAATGATAATGACGGAAACAGTCCCGTTTTGTGTGCCCATCTCGCCGAGACCATCAACACCTGCAAAATATATATACCTGATTGTACTGTCCATCCCAACTAATTGCTCCATAGGAGTTCTTCTCACCAGTCAAAGCGCGTGCACACACACACACACACGCACGCACTGAGCCACACCAGTTTTTATTCCCACAAAGCCACGATCCACCGTTTGATTGCCACCAGCACTCAACCGAGCCAGAAGTTAAAATGCTAGAGTAAACCGCGAGTAGATCAGGACATCGCGAATCCTCTTTTCTTCTGGCCTCCTACTTTTTGACCAACCCGACACACTACTACTGCCCCCTAAACTCATGAAAATGAAGGAAACAAATGACGAGAGAAGAGGTATATTAAGAGACATAATGACCCGACACAGTTCGTGCTTCATAGTCGCCAACCACGCAAACCACCCAACCCAGCAAAGAAAACAAAAAGGTCGCTTCGCTTTGAATCACAGACAAAACCAATAACAATATCCTTCCCGTGCCCCGTTTCGTCCATCCGGGTTGCCGGCTACCCATTAGAAAAAAAAAGCCAGCCCGGTGCATTTCCCGTTTCCCCACGTGTCGCTAGTACTTTTTATCTCGAAAAGGACCACAGAACCAAGAGAAGCAAGAAGAGGAGACTGACGCCAAGATCGGGAATAACAAGAACGGAACCCAGGGCCTAAAGCTGTACGTTTTATGCCATCCCTCGAACCCATCTAAACCAAGCCGGAGAGCTAATAAAAATCAAGCCGAGCAGAGCCCGTGGGCCAGACGTTTTGCTATGGCGCGGTCACTTCGATCTTTGTATCCTCCTCCATTGACTCTGGTAACGTCTCGTTGGCTGTCTCAAGGGCAGTCTCCGCCGCGGGGTTGACAACCGGTTCGGGAATGGGAACGATTTGAATGGAAACGGGTTGGGGAAGAGTTTCTTCCTGCTGATGATCCTGCTGTTCAAAGACAATCGGTTGCTCTGGTTCTTCTACCCTTGGCTTCTTGGCAGCTCGGCCGTCCTCGAATGTGTGATCCCGGGAATCCCTGGCTTCCTTGAGCTCAACTTCGAGTTCATCTAGGCGCCGCTTAAGCATGTTTTCCCTGCGGTGGCTTTCCTCCAGCTCGTTTTGCAACTGCGCATGCGCAGCATTGAGGGCTTCGGCTTGAACAGTCGCGACCTCGAGTTGGGCGGTCAAGGTTTCGTTCTGGCTTCGAGCCTGGTTGAGGGCATCTGTCAGAGCATCCATTTGTGCGCGGAGCTGGGCATCCGAATCAGAGCCGCCATTCTCTGGCTGCTGTCGAGCTTGCGCTTGCAGCTGTTGCTGTTCTTGTTCGAGTTGTTGGATTCGTCCACGGTACAATTCTTGAATGACCTCGAGTTCGCTCACACGCGTCCTCAGCTGCGAATTCTCGTCATGTCCCTGAGGCATATCTGTGCGCTCGCCATTCAGGGGTGAAGCATGGCCACCAGGCCCGCTGGCGACTTGAAACCCGGACAGCTGTTGCGCCTGAAACTGTTCATCTTGATTTCCGTACATCGGCGCCATGTGCGGGTTATACATGTTCGGTGTTCCGGTGCGTGAAATGGGGGAGTTTGTGTCGTCCATGTGGCCATTGGTCGATTTTTGCGACGGTCCGCGGGCGCCATTCCCATTGGCAAGGTCAGCGCCGTTCACGTCGGCGCCAGCGGGGAGAGCTTGGTTTTGTTGCGCCTGGGTGGGGATGCGGTTAGTGATTTGGTGGCTGGACACCTCCTGCGCTTCAATTGCGTACCTTTTTCTGCTTTGCAAGATCAGGGCGCATAGTCTTGACGCGATTGCGGCTCTTGATAACGTCGGTCTTGAGGGAGCTAGGCCGAGGTCGGCCATGCAGTTTGAGAAAGAGACCGCAGGCATTGCAGAGGACGGCGCCGTGCTCGTCGCGTCTCCATAGCGGCGTGGTCGAGGTACCGCAGTTCTGGCATGTGGGCTGTGTTGATTCACGGTCATGGTTAGCCATGGTTGCCATGATGGCGGTGCGCTCCAAGGCGATTTGACGAAAGAAAGGGGCAGAGCGATTAGATCGTGACGATAAGGCGCCTTGATAAATGCGAGGGAGGGATAGATATGGGAGGTGGAGGAGGGATGATAAGAAGATGATAAGGAAATTTTTGAACGGATCCCAAGTGTGGGGCACCAGTGATAACACAATCGCTTTTTGGGCGACCGATCGATCTGCAGACAGCGCGGGAGCCAGTGTGGGTTGGGGGCTTAGATAAGCGCAACCCCACCAGATTTTTTCACCCTGATGACATCGTGAAGAGCCAATTGGAGGGGAAAAGGGCGGCCAACAATGGACATGGGTTCCGTCCGACTCTCCCTCTACCCCTGCGTCCTTGGATTGATTCGCAAACCCCTCTGCAAGCACTACAATCGGGCCTCGGTGATGGATTGTCGAGATCGTCTATGCCACATGGGTGGAGTTGACGAGCAAACAAAGTGTGAATCTGAACGTACCAAGTTACCACCCGGGCCAGGATGGGTGCTCGCAGGCGACGTTCTAGGAGGCATCGCAGGCGCGATCGCAACAGGCCTGAGCGAAGCAAACGCGTTAGTCAAGTTAGTTCCATAAACAAGCAAGCAAGCAGTGACAGCTACGGACTGGATGAACCGGAGTCACAATGGCCTGCAACGAATACAGTTCGAATGCGCGTCTCCAGCAGCTCCATGCGCCACAAAGAAAAATAACACTGACCTAGGCTGCTGTATCTGAGGGGTGCCCGTACCAGGGGCGAATGTAGAGACACCCGGGAGCGGGTTCAAGGGCGTACTGCCAGAGGCTGTACTAGGCGCATCCGGGTGCGTCGCTGCCAGGCTCGGAGAAGTAGGCCGCGCCTCGGGCTCAGGAGCTGAGGGCAATGGTGGCCCCGATGACAGGCCTTCGGTGGCCGCGCTTTCGTCCATCTTCCAGTCAGGATGGAAGGGGATTTGCTGATTGATATCCGGGGGTGGCGTCGGCTCCGGGTGCAAAGGGGAGAGATGGGGAGGCTGTAATTGCGCCAGTTTGATCGAGGTCGTGAGAAACACTGTGCGCCGTTGAGAGGTCGCGGTCGCGAAAGAAACTTGGAGGGGCGTCGACGGAAGACTGCGGAAGGAGACAGGTTTCCCGGGGCCGGGCGGTCGGGGGAGCCGGGAAAAGAAGCGGTGCCGCACAGCGATTCGATCGGCAGTCGTGCTAAGGGCAGTGCAATGGATCGGAGCATGCGAGATGGGGGGCGCGAGAGGCAGTGGTGAATTCGCCAAACACGCGTGACGGGTGCCAACAATTGCAAAGGGAAGCGGTAGGCGGCAAAAGCGGACAAAGACTGGAGAATTCCTCGTTCTCTCTCGATCTAAGACATTACAATACTAATCAGTCTTTTTGCGCAAGGCAAACGAGGGAAAAAGCCGACATGGGGAATAAACAGAACGAACAATACAAGAACAAATCCCCTTTTCCAGTGCAGGACGATCGAGCCTCGACTTGTAGGTTCCTGTGTTACGACACGGAATTACACAGTAGCGCTAATCCAAATCTTTTTGAGTGGCTAGGGACCGACCGCTATATTTGGACGCTTGGCACGCTGATTGGCTTGCTTTGCAGCTTATCGTCCAGCAGAGCCTCGAAATAACCTACACTGTAGGTAGTGATCAAATAGTATTTGGGAGTCACATCTGAAGGGATATCCAAATAACACTTGTGATCATGTCTATGCTTTCATCCCCCTTAGGAGCGCAAAACGAGATCCCATCTATAAGTCTATACATAATACTAAGGTGAGGCTTTTCTCCTGATCCTTCCTTCACTTGTCTACATGGCAGACCCTGGAAGCAAGGTGAGACCAAGTTTAGCAGATAAGATACGAGATAGGAGCTTGGCGATAAGAAGCAACCAGCGACCCCAATGTCCATGGTGGTTTGTACTGTGTGCCAGTATCCATTATAGCACGTCAAAAACACCATACTTGGCGCATGAAGAACCGCAAGCGTTATGGTTCCTGAGCTGAATTCAATGATTGATCAAGACAGTTCATGACCAGTCAAAAGCCGGCCGCCAAGTGGCAGGACAAGCCGTCAGCTGGTCGAGCTTTGACATGTGTGCCCCACTTTCTGGCCTGCAAGGTACTGTGCTCCAAAAATTTCCATCGAAGAAAAGACAAGCCAGGATATTTCCAACATCAACAAACCGCAAATCTCGAGTCGCAGCACGGCACGTTCTTTGACATTGGCAGTAATTGTTACCACCATAAATCAGTACTTCACCACGTCTGCCTTGAATTAAAAGGATTCGCCGAATTTCTTTGCGACAATATGCCATCGACACACAAGAAGGAGAAGCCATGGGATACCGACGACGTTGACAAATGGAAGGTCGACCCGTTCACCAAGGAGGATTCGTCTGGCGCATTCCTGGAGGAATCTTCATTCATGACACTATTTCCCAAGTACCGTGAGCGCTATCTGAAGGATTCTTGGCCGCTCGTCACCAAGTCCCTGGAGAAATACGGCATTGATGCAGTTCTGGATCTTATTGAGGGTTCCATGACTGTCAAGACGACCCGAAAGGTGAGCAACCACGTCTTCAATCAACTTTACTATTATACCAGACACTGACCAGTCACATCTAGACATACGACCCTGCTGCTATTCTTAACGCGAGAGACTTGATCAAACTTTTGGCGCGGTCGGTTCCAGCACCCCAGGCAATCAAGATTTTGGAGGACGGAATGGCGTGCGATATCATCAAAATTCGCAGCATGGTACGGAATAAGGAGCGGTTTGTCAAGAGGCGGCAACGTATTCTGGGACAGAATGGCACCAGTACGTTTTGTGCACGGTTTTTTTCACCTACGGCAGCCCACAGCTGACACACGTTACAGCATTGAAAGCGCTAGAACTTCTTACCCAGACCTATATCTTGGTCCATGGTAACACAGTATCAGTGATGGGTCCATTCAAAGGGCTCAAGGAAGTAAGAAGGGTCGTGGAGGATACCATGCAAAATGTGCATCCTATTTACCTGATCAAGGAACTAATGTAAGCTGGTCCTCTTCGCCCACACACTGAACAAATTCACTGACGGTGTCTAGGATCAAGAGAGAGCTGGCCAAGGATCCCGCCCTGGCACAGGAAGACTGGAGCCGGTACCTACCAAACTTCAAGAAGCGCACATTGTCCAAGAGACACAAGCCACATGTCGTCACGGACAAGTCCAAGAAAACATACACGCCATTCCCCCCTGCACCCGAGAAGAGCAAGGTCGACCTGCAGATCGAGAGTGGCGAGTACTTTTTGGGCAAGGAGGCGAAGCAACGGATGGCCGAGCAAGAGCGCGCGGAGAAGTCGAAGCAGAAGAAGGAGGAAAAGAAGCGAGAACGCGAGAAGGAGTATGTGCCGCCGGAGGAAAGTGCTTCCAAGTCCAAGAAGAGAAAAACATCGCGCGATTGAGGTTGAGTGGCGGAGGGAAAGGGAGTTGTAATGGAGACCTGTCAATCTGGATGTTCGAATCCAGAGCCCATGATACCCAAAGCAGGGCCTGATGCTGACTGAGTTGGCGCAAATCTTCTGCTTTTGTGACTTTTTTTTGCTTTGAGGACAGCGATCATCTTTTGGTTGGCGAGTTTGGAAAAGGAACCGAGGCACTGGCGTCATCGGTTTCCATATCCGTTGGTGCGGGGGAACGTGGGGAAGGCGGATCCGGGCCCGAACTCCTTAGCGCCGGGATTCGATTTCTTAAAGGGACGACACCCAGTGGCTCATCAAGGTTGACCCCTTTCGTTACTACTGACTGCATTTATGTACATTAATTGATATCTCGACTTAAGGTGATTCATCACATTCACCATGCCTCAAAATCAGAGCCTCACCATCAAGCCTATCGAAGGTGGAAAGCCGGGCAAGGTCTATTATCCGTGAGTTTTGGCGTTCCCATGCAACTCGCTCACCAAGTATTAATAAGCTTGAAGCCTTCACCTCAACACATCACCTGTTCCCACGCCCGGACCGGGCCAGGTGCTCGTCAAAGTGCAGGCCAGCGCTCTCAACCACCGCGACCTCTTCATCCGCCAGCACCTCTACCCCGGCATCTCCTTTTCTGCCCCTTTGCTAGCCGATGGTTATGGAACTGTGGTTTCACCAAGCTCATCACCGTTGTACAACAAGCCCGTCTTGGTCACACCCTCGCGCGGCTGGATTTCATCCCCTGACGGCCCGGAACCCATTCCTGCGACGGAAACCAACAGGGAGGAAAAGGAATGGAGTGTAATCGGCGGGTCGGCTCGTTATTCTGATCAAGGAACGGCTCAAAGCTTCATCGTGGTGCCCGAGGAGGAGGTATTTCCTGCTCCGGGCCACTTGACATCCGCGGAAGGGGCTGCGCTGCCTTTGGCTGGGCTGACGGCGTGGAGAGCGCTGATCACAAAGGGGGAGGCCGAAAGAGGTCAGAATGTGTTGGTCACGGGGATTGGCGGAGGTGTCGCGCTCGCGGCTTTGCAGTTTGCGGTGAAGAAGGGGTGCAATGTTTATGTTACTTCGTCGTCGCAGGAAAAGATCAACAAGGCGTTGGAAATGGGCGCCAAGGGTGGGGTGTTGTATACTGAGGCGACTTGGGAAAAGACACTGCTGAAGCAGCTGCCCAAGACAAGGCCGTTTATCGATGTCATTGTCGACGGGTCGGGAGGAGATATTGTTGCCAAAGGAATCAAGATGCTAAAGCAGGGAGGCAAGATTGTGGTGTATGGGATGACAGTGGGACCGAAGATGGAGTGGAACATGAATGCCGTGTTAAAAAATATTGAGTTGAGAGGCACGAGCATGGGCAGCAGGGCTGAGTTTGGGGACATGGTCAAGTTTGTGGACGAGAACAAAATCAAGCCGGTTGTCAGCCGGGTTGTGAGCGGTGGGTTGGAGAACATCCAGGGCATCGATGGGCTGTTTGAGGATCTCAAGGGTGGCAAGCAGTTTGGCAAATTGGTCATCCTGGTAGACGGAGAGGAAGAAGGGGCGAGGTCACCCAAGTTGTAGGGATGTGTGCAACTTTTCTGTATCAATCTCTAGCCTTTTTGCTGATGATTTATGCTGAGCTCAGCTCTTGAAACGCTCGCGACTTTTGTTTCCCTAATGTTCAGGCAACCTTCCTTCAAATCGTCCCACTACTTACTATCCCCATTATCAAGAGAATGAATCGCCGCGGCGACACCCACCCACTCCTCCAGACTCCTTACATACCCATCCGCGGCTGCGTCAGCTAAGCTTTCATGACCCCAGACCACTACCTCGTCAAACTCAGCTTGCACCTCCAGTTTCCCGTGGCTATCTTTCTCGAGATCTATCACATCTGCCTTTCCGTTCTGATCTGGTAATGATGAGATGGCAACAACACCTTTGTATCCTTCTGGCAATGCGACGGGCTTGCCTCTTAGCTTGCGGCCGCGGAAATAGGCTTCTTTGATGCCTGCAGAGAATGTTAGTCATGGATGAATAAGACCTGGAAAATGCTAGAGGGCATACCTGTTGATGATGTTGATGTTTGTGGGTCCCAGAAGGACTGTGTTGGTTCGACTGGCCCGGTATGATGGATTTTGCAAGGGAGAAGGTGGACCGTCGTTCTCTTTGGCGAAGAGGAGGCAGAGCCAATGTCAAGAATTGGTTGCGATGTTCCCATTTTGTAGATTCGATCAAAGAAGGATGAGATGGATATCCTTTCTGGTGTCTTTGAGTGGGATGAGTTGAAAGGAGCGCGTCAACAACGGAGAGTTTAATTGAAACGCGATTGGAGACGCGTCGCATGTCCACCAAGGTTCTCAGGTGGGGCGCCCTGACCCTAACCCGGCCGCGCATTTGATGCCCCTGACACAGTTCCGCCATCAACGTGAAAGACAAACTGGTTCCAACACAGGAGATTAAATATTTTGATTGATCTCAGTTACATATGAGTAAACTCTGTCTTGCACTCACACAGGACACTGAATATTGGCGGGCTTGCGGCAGTGAAGAACGACAGGGGTGATGTGATGATGTGATATAGCCCTCAACAGATATGAGACGAGCAGTTCATACTGAGAAGTGGCCCTTCCAATTATTTTACAAGATGGGCTTGAAAAGCTATCCTTCCATTTGCCTCCTGTGACAGTATATCGACCCGCCACCTTAGCAAAACCCCTTCTCCGCCGACACGAACCCCATTTAATATGTTTGGTGGTGACACGTTCGATATATCGTGCATGTTTCTCCAAGAGCGGGCAAGGTCTCGCTTTGTGTCGGTATTCTTCAAGTGATCGCATTCCTCTGCTGTTCATGGCGGCCACATGCGGTTCGCGATGAGTGTCTTCGGAAGAATAATACCATAATATCAGTGGCCTTAACAGACTGGGTCATTTCCTGTCAATCGTCAAAGGCGGTCCAGATAAGTTAGGACACTCCTGTCAGGCTGGGGACAGCCTTACATTCTGTTTCCAGCATTGACACTTCCAACAGCCAGCGTCAACTGGTGATCTACAGATGATGTCTTTCATATTCCGTGGCCATTCACTTTCTCTTCGACTTTTTGCCCTTCCCTGCTTTGTTCGGCTTCTGTTTGGTCTTGACATCTTCCGGATATCGGTTCGCGTGCTCCATGTCGAAGGCCGGCTTGTGTTTTCGAAACAACAGCATGGCCACCCTTGCGTCTTCGATACTGCTGTGCTGGCCCGTTTGGATCTCCAACCCCAGAATTTCCTTCGCCAGTGCTTTCAAAGCAGGCTTGGGTCCGTTCCCGTACTTCTTGAACCCCGAAAACTTGGCTGTATCCCGTATCATCTTCATTGGATGATCAAGGTCAAGACACTTGAGATCATGCTTGACATCGTGACCGACAACTATCCTGCCTTTTAAAAGCTCGGCTACTTCAGCCTGAACTTCAGAAAACGGCCGGGCATCCCTCATGTGTTTTGGCGCGATGCCAGACACGGCAGTTCGCCAATCCGTGACCTTTTCGCGCTGGAGAACGTAGGAGTCGTAGATTTGGGTGCCATGGAAATCAGTTATTGAGACACGGGCGAGGGAAGAGTCAACGCCACCGGGACCGAATCCGACCATTTCGCAGTCTATCGCCAGGTATTTCGTCCTATCCAATGAAGCTGTTGGGGAGAGGCCCTGGTTGGGGTGGCTGGGCAAAGAGGACAGGAGGGTGGGGGAAATAGTGAGGTTGTAAGCTTCCGACAGTGACTCCTGGGAGATGCCATGGTTTTGCCTCAGAAACTGAATAGATGGTTGGTTCGTGAGAGGGGCCGTCGAGGTGACTGGTTGAGAAGAGACAGCGCCCATTTTTTCCGTTGAACTGGTTGCCGAGGTCGTATTTGTTGGTTGTTTCTTCGGGAAGGAGGATGTTCTGGTCCTTTTATTTTTCGGCTTTGAGTCTTGATCATCAGATGCTGACTTCCTCTTCTTATTGTTGGCAGGGGCTGAGGGACTGGCTGAGGCTGATGAAGAGGATGCTGGTTTTGAAGCAGATCCAGCTTTGAGGCGTGCTTGCAGAATCTTCCAATTCGATGAGAGTTCTGGGGCCATGATGGCGGATTCGAGAGTTGGTAATGTTATTTCAGGAGCATCCAGTCGGGATTTATGAACCTCGACAGTATTGATGATGTTCTAGGTGTTGGAGTTAAGTGAGGATAAATACATTGAGATTTGCACCATGAACGAAAGTGGACCAGTGAGGTGAAGTTTCGAAGGGGTTAGGGTTGGCACCGCGCCTGCTTGAGATTTAAGCCAGGGACTTTTTGAGCAACAGCCGCAGCCATCAAGGTGCCTGACATGGATTGTTCTGGGCCACTGGCGTGGCGCCAGAAATTGTGGACCGTGCCCCAGAAGTCCATCTTTTGGAGGGGCAATTAATTCACTGCAACAGCTCTCAAATCCTAAGCTGAACTGCAATCGAGTACTTCGTAGCCGAGTCGCATCACGACGCCCATTAACTTCCCATCAATCTCCGACAGCGCGCATCGAAATTCATCATGAGTCCTAGCGGAGAAGCAACCGCCGGCCGCGATGAGCCACGGAAAAAGGGTATCGCGACAGCAGACACTCTTGTGTAGGGATTGCTCCTTGTTCATATGTGTGTCGCATTCGTGGCTGGCTGTACTGACATCTTTCGACAGCGCTGGATGTGTCGCTTATGTTACAAAAGATGGCGAACCGCGTCGCGCAACCATTCTGGGCATCAGGGAGACAAAAAGTGGGCGCCAATGGTATGCAAACTTCGACAGCTTTAACAAACGTCTCGACGAGTGGGTGCCGCAAGCAAGGATAAACTTCGACAAGGAGGTCGAGTGGCCGAACCCCGAAAAGGATAAACCAAAGGACCCAAAGAGCAAGAAGACAACTGCCGCAACATCCAAGAAGTCACAACCGTCGAAGAAGAACCAGAAACGAGTCAGTAAAAGGGAACAGTCGGTTGCATCCGAAGGCCAGACGCCACACCCCTGGACGGAATATGTCGAGAATGGGCAACACAAGGATAAGAATCAGGAGACGGAGGAGAAATCCATGGGGAGTTTGGAAGTGGGAGGAACACCTGGCGTTCTTGGACCAGACGAAATGGAAATCGACGAAGACGAGACACCAGCCGGCGCAGCCAAAAAGGACAGCCTCGGCCCTTTTAGTCGTCAGCAAGAGATTGAAAAACTCCGGACGTCAGGGTCCATGACTCAAAATCCAGCTGAAGTATCACGGATCCGAAATATCTCACAAGTCGAGTTTGGACGGTACGTGTTGTTTCCATGGTACTTTTCGCCATACCCCGAAGTGTTCAGCCAGGAGGAGTCCATTTTCATCTGCGAGTTCTGCCTGAGCTACTACGCGGACATGAAATCTTTCTCAAGACATCGGCAGAAGTGCACACTTCAACACCCCCCGGGAAACGAGATCTATCGGGACGACTTTGTGTCATTCTTTGAGATAGATGGCAGGAGGCAGCGAACGTGGTGTCGGAACCTGTGTTTGTTGTCAAAGATGTTTCTTGATCACAAGACACTTTACTATGATGTCGACCCATTCTTGTTCTACGTCATGACGACGAGAGACGAGCGAGGGTGTCATCTTATTGGATATTTTTCCAAGGAAAAGGAAAGTACGGACGGTTACAACGTTGCGTGTATTTTGACGCTCCCACAGTATCAGCGGAAAGGCTATGGTCGTCTTCTGATCCAGTTCTCGTACGAACTTTCCAAGATTGAGGGCAAACTTGGATCACCGGAAAAGCCGCTCTCAGATTTGGGTTTGCTGAGTTACCGCCAGTACTGGTCAGAAAACATCATCGACCTGCTGCTTGGCTTTAGCGAGAGAGATGAGAAGTGCACCATCGAAACCATTGCACAGCACCTTGCCATGACGGCGACCGACGTTGAGCATACCCTTCAGGCACTAAAGATGCAGGTCTACCATAAGGGTGAGCACAAGATCGTGCTGTCGGACAAGCTGGTGGAACAGCGGGCCAAGAGCAGAGCGAAACAAAAGAGACTGATTGATCCTGAACGGATCCAGTGGAAGCCACCCGTGTTTACAGCATCATCAAGAACTTGGGGTTGGTAGGATGATCCCAAACTTAGACTTATGTGGTTAGGGGTAGGCTCAATGGGAAACGAGGGCTTGCCAGTTCAACTTATTCTTGAGAGCGTACCAGCTGCAACTTTGGAAATACTTTTGGCACCCTCTCGACAGGAAAAACAGTCAGTCTACGCGACTCGACTTTCTGAACGCGAGGAAATGGACTGGTCAGAGTAGTAGAGAGGACACGCTGTGTAAAATAGGTAATGTAGATGATTATACGACAACCAATGATGACGGTATACGCATGTATTGAGTACCGTGTGCAGATTATATGCATATCTTCATAACGGGGCAATTAAACAGGCCCCCACACTCGCGCTACCCCTTTTTTACTAAATCGCGTGTCTCGCGTTTTCTCGCGTTTCTATTGACTCGGTGGATCTTCCGTCTCTATCCCTGACAACGCAACTTCTTTGCGACAATCTTTCATCCCAGTCAATTTTCCCCGCCTGGTTTTGGTCGCATTTACAACCAAACAACCCAACGAGCCACTACTTCAGCTGTGTCTCTTACACCGGCTGTAAAGAGACGATAGACGATTCCACTTGTACGAGAAACGAATTCAATAATAACGAAAAATGGCAACACCATCAGCCTCCAGTGATGCTGGGTTCATGATGTCGGATGGTCTTTCGAGGACACCCCGCGCCGGCGGGAGACAACAGTTCCCTTCCAGCGGGAGACCTCTTCCTTCGGAAAGTCTGGGTGCGCCCAGCGACGATGAAGGTGGTGGCGGTGGTGATGGCTTTGCAGACGATCAGGTTCCAGTGAGAGCCAGACCGACAGATCCCGCCAATATTCCCCGGGTAGAAGATAGCATTGGACGCATGGTGCAGGATCACTTTGAGAATTTTATCGAAGGGTATGTTGCCTTGTCCCTTGCAGAAGCGACCAGCACTGACAATTCAAGGATAGATTCGTCGAGACACCGACTTCCTCTGGCCAGCCTACCTCCTCAGCTGTGACCACAGACCGCTATTATGTCGCCCAAATCCATGGCATGCGTACCTATCAGTTGTCAACCCTATATGTCGACTACAAGCACCTTTTGAGCTGGAGCAACGGCGCCCTGGCCGACGGTATCATGAACAACTACTATCGTTTCCTGCCCTTCCTGACAGCGGCGCTCCACAACCAGATCGCGAAGCACGAGCCTCAATACTTCAGGGAACACAGACAACCAACCGCCTCAAGCCAGCACCACGGCACTGGTAGCAGCACCCTGGGTGGAACTGGTACGCAGTCCGAGATGAGCAGCAAGACCGCCAACCAGCAAACTGACAAGCTGTTCGCCATCGCCTTCTACAATCTCCCCCTTGTTTCCCGAGTCCGGTCAATGCGAGCCAGGAATGTTGGCCAACTATTGAGCATCAGCGGTACCGTTACCCGCACATCTGAAGTCAGGCCCGAACTGGCCCTCGCGACGTTTGTTTGCGAAGGCTGCAGAGCTGTTGTTCCAGACGTCGAGCAGACCTTCCGGTATACGGAACCCACCCAGTGCCCCAATGCTACTTGCCAAAATAGAACCGCGTGGAGGCTAGACATCCGGCAGAGCACCTTCGTTGATTGGCAGAAGGTCAGGGTGCAGGAAAACAGCAGCGAAATCCCTACAGGGAGCATGCCAAGAACGATGGATGTGATCCTCAGAGGAGAAATTGTGGACAGAGCAAAGGCAGGTGAAAAATGCATCTTTACAGGCGCCTTGATTGTGGTTCCAGACGTCAGTCAGCTCGGGCTTCCGGGTCTCAGGAAAACGGCGGTGAGGGATGATAGGGGTGCTGATGCTGGCGGGAGTGGTGTTGGTGGTTTAAAGGCGCTTGGTGTCAGAGATCTGACCTACAGACTGGCCTTCCTGGCGTGCATGGTCACGCCGGATGTGTCTTCTCTTGGTGCCTCTGGTGAGGCCCAGATTGTGGACATGATCGGCAGCCTGAACGGTAATGTGGCGGTCGAGACGGCGGATAGCTTGAAGGAGATGCAGGATGCCACGCTGAGCTCCTATACACAGGCTGAGGTGGACGATCTCCGTGCCATGGTACACAGTGATCACATCTATTCCAGACTGGTGCAGTCGATTGCGCCAATGGTGTACGGCCACGAGATTGTGAAGAAGGGTATCCTCCTGCAAATGTTGTCTGGAGTGAGCAAAAGCACGGCAGAGGGGATGCAGCTTCGTGGAGACATCAACATCTGCATCGTCGGTGACCCATCAACCTCCAAGTCTCAGTTCTTGAAATACGTCTGTAACTTTGCTCCACGGGCAATCTACACTTCTGGCAAGGCCTCCTCCGCCGCCGGTCTCACGGCCGCAGTGGTCAAGGATGAAGAGACTGGAGAGTTCACCATCGAAGCCGGCGCTCTGATGCTTGCGGACAACGGCGTCTGCTGCATTGACGAGTTTGACAAGATGGATATTGCCGACCAGGTCGCCATCCACGAAGCGATGGAACAGCAGACAATTTCCATCGCCAAGGCCGGTATCCAGGCCACCCTCAATGCTCGCACCTCTATTCTCGCTGCCGCCAACCCTGTTGGAGGTCGGTACAACCGCAAGACATCTCTCCGCGCCAACATCAACATGTCCGCTCCTATCATGTCTCGCTTTGATCTTTTCTTCGTTATTCTCGACGAGTGCAATGAGCAGGTTGATCGTCACCTGGCCTCTCACATCGTCGGCATCCATCAACTCCGTGACGAGGCCGTCGTCCCAGAGTTTTCGACCGAACAACTCCAAAGATACATCCGTTTTGCCCGAACTTACAGGCCAGAGTTTACCGACGAGGCCAAAGAGGTGCTCGTGCAAAGGTACAAGGATCTCAGAGCCGATGACGCGCAGGGCGGCATAGGCAAGAACAGCTATCGCATCACGGTCAGACAATTGGAAAGTATGATCAGATTGTCAGAGGCCATCGCCAAGGCGAACTGCGTTGAGGATATCACGCCAGATTTTGTCAATGAGGCCTACAACCTGTTGAGGCAAAGTATTATCTCTGTGGAACACGATGATGTCGAGGTTGATGAGGAGGATGAGCAGCCTGTTGAGGACGGGGCTGCCTTGAGAGCGGCTGCTGACGCAGCTTCGGGATCTGTTCCTCCTGAAGCTGATGGCGAGGGTGATACAGCCATGGGAGATGCATCCGCTGCCGCTGTGCACAAGGAGAAGCAAACGGTTTCGTATGACAAGTACATCTCCATCGTGAACTTGCTTGTCAGCAAGGTTGCCGAGGAGGAGACATCTGGAAGCGGCGAGGGCATCGAGGGCGAGGAACTTGTTCAGTGGTATCTGGAGCAGAAGGAGGAGGAACTGACTGGCGAGGAGGACTACGAGCAGGAGTTGGCACTGGCTAAGAAGGTGCTCAAAAAGATGGTCAAGGTGTGTACCTTTCAATATCACACGGTTGTGAATCGATTTGCTGACATGGGCGTAACAGGACAACATCCTCATGGCTATTCGTGGCGAAGGCATGCAAGAAGATACGGAGAATGGCCAGGCCGGACCCTCGGCCGCGGCGCAGAAGACTGTCTATGTCCTGCACCCCAACTGCGCGGTTGAGGATGTATGAGCTGGTCTACCGCATGGCGAGACACCTAGAAATCTGGAGAACGGATAAGCGCGTAAGCATGGCAGGGAAGGAAAAGCGAATTGGCTGGGAGCATGGAGTTGTATATCGCCTGGTTTTCAATGATACCTACTTTTGAGACTGTGATTCAACCGTTCCACACAGGTGTAGATGCTAACTGACCAGCGTTTGTCCCAGCTAGTTTGAGCGGGGGCGTCAAAGCATCAGATCATTGTTGCTTTTTCCCGCAACTTTTTGCGTGTACTATTTACAACCATACCTATCACCAGTAAAAACAATCTTGCCAAAACTTTTCATCAAGTCAGAGCCGGCGCCTTCGGGTCCTCCAAGCACTGATCCACCCTCATCAGCCTCTTCCCGCTCGCTTTGGCCAGTTTGATAAACTCGGGCAACAAGTCCACCGTGCTTTGGTGCAGGTAATGCATCACCATCAAGTTCCCGCCCTTGGCCAGATCGCGCTTGAACGCATCGAGCTGCTTGTTGGGAGTGGATGATTCAGCCCAAAGCCAGTCCTCCACGTCGATGCTCCACCCAACAATATACGGCTCTGGATCGTTCAGGTTTGCCGCCAGGCGCTGTCTCATTCTCGCACCTTCTGTTCCGAACGGAGGGCGAAAGTAGGACGACCGTAGGTTTGGAAACACCTGGCGGACGGCACCAATGTCGTTTTGGATCTCCCAGTCGATGGCTTGCTCGGTGGCGAGGCCTTCCATCTTGGGGTGCGTGTAACTGTGCAGGGCGATCTGGTGGCCGCGAGAGGCCATGTCTTTGTACGCTGCTGCCAGGCCGTTGCTCTGGTCTAGGAGGGGCAGGCCAACGGTGAAGAAGGTGAGGGGGATGTTGGCTTCTTTGAGGATCTTCATGACCTGGGGGATGTACTCTGGGTTTCCGTCGTCAATGGCAAAGGCGAAGGAGTTGGGGCGGGTGCAGGCGAACACTAGCCTGCCCGAGGCTAGCTTGGGCGGGATCTTGAAGTTGGACGGGATGGAGGTGACGATTTCGATCTTGGTGATTGTTGTCGGCTCTGAAGTGTAGAAGCCGCGGAGGTTGAAACCAATGACGCGCTGGAGGTTGATGCTGAAGTGGGTGATGGGGACGTAGATGTCGGAGGTGGTTGCGTAGCGAGAGGCTTCCACGGAATCCCAGGTCTCGGGGTAGGGAGCCATCGTCTCGTTGCACTTGGAGTTGTGTTGTTGGAGGGCGATACTAAACTTGTTGCTACCCGAGTACGCGATATGGAGATAGCCTCCTGTCAGGTTGCGGAGGTCGGCGCACTTGTTGGCCAACTGAGTGTTCCAGCTTTGATCAGAGTCGTTGGTACGGATTGTAATGGCGTTGTTGCCAAATGTGACCGCCATGCCCTCATCCGGACCGTGCCATTCGCCCAGCGAGTTGGTATTTTCGTTGGAGAATGTGTCAATAACATAACCCTTGGCACTTGGGGTTGCCACCTGGGTTGTTGTGCGCGTGAGGGCAGAGGGAGCTGGTGACGATGCTGGCGCGACGTACTCGGTAGCTGTCGATCCGCAGTAGAAGGATATGGGGCCGAGGATGACGCCCGCATTGAGGCCGGAAAAATAAATCATATCCAGCTTTGTCGTATCGACGCCACTGAACGCTGAAAAGGGGAAGGAGTACAGCTTCTCGGTGCCATCGAATGTCCACTTTAACTGCGCTGTTGTCAAACTAACCGTCTTGACGTTGTTTGAGCCGCAACTATCGGACCATCCCAGAGCCACTGAAAAGCTTGTGCCTCGTGCCGCCCTGACCCTGAACGAGATGCCTCCGTATCTGTTGTTGGCATTCAAACAACCAAACTGACTGTAAAAGTACGAGTTGGCATCTTTGGGGTAAAGGAGGACCCTGTTGTTGCTGACAACGACACTTGACATTGTTCCATCATCGCTCGTTGCTTGCCCCATAGCGTTGTAGCCCAAGAATGTAAGACGGGACTGAGAAGCCCAGTCATCAATCAATAAGTTGGAGCACGTTGCGGGCTGGCTGGTGGTGACTGGCGGTGCTATTGTGGATCGAGTTGCGGTAGGGACGATGGTTGATCTTGTCGGTACACCTGAAAACAATTAGATGCCTAAACAATTCACTCCAACGAGTGGGATCATACTTGTTGAACCAGGGGACGTTGGCTGAGCCACATTCCCGCATATCCATGTGATATTGCCAATCGACCATTGAACATTTGACTGTGAAAATACAGCCCAAACCCAACCGACAACAGCATCGTAGTTGGGTTCGTTGTCAAAGCCGACCAAGGGAACATTAATTGTCTGGCGGCTTCCGGTCAGGTTCTCGATGATGGTGTAGTGACTCTTGTATGTCCCGTCGTTGGCGCTACAAGACGAAGTTGTCTGAAGCTCTAGAGCAAACGAAGCACCGGCAGGGCCCTCGACAGTGAATTGCAATCCTCCATATCCGTTTGTAACGGCAGGTTGGCATTCGAATGATTCATAAAAATACGAGGTGGTATCCTTGGGGGTGAAGACAACTTGACCTGTCCCAGCCGCAATGAATTCCATTGAACCGTCATCTGTTCTCAGTTAGACACCAGAAGACAGCAATACGAAAACTAACCCACCGCCGTTTGGGGATTCAAGGTTATTGACACCGCTGGTCCATTTGGTGAAGTTGTCGATAAGAAGATTAGATGTGCAGGCTTGTGCGTTTACTCCAGAGGCAGCCAGCATGCCAGCCAGCCCGGCGGCGAACCAACGCTCGAAGAACATGTCGGGTGTGTCAGACAGTTCTGTAAATATGAAGGAGCAGGGTGTTTATCATGGGCCAAACTTCGAGGAACATTGCTTGTATATGTATTCTCCGCTTCGCCTCTGAGATGCAACAACTACGGCTAGGGATTTCGGTTGGCGACATGCCCGATCGATCCATGGAGAAAGAGGAGTTTGGAAGCTGCCCCTAAAAACGAATGTAACAAAGTCGATGGTTCAAGGACCACAGTGAAACGTCGAGTGGGTTCAGCTTATAGGGCTTACGCCATGAACACCCATTTCCTGGCAAGAAAAATAGAGTGAGGCGGCATGGATGAAGGGGTAAATTCGCAGCTGGCGAGCCAACCTTGCAGCCACCCTCGCTTACCTCCGCGGATTGCAACTTCGGATTTCTTGGTGAGCTTGTGCGTTCTTGTGAAAGCTTGTCCCAACATTGCCGCTCAGGGCCATGAACCATGATGTGGAGCGAATATCGAGCTGACCTAGCAGCATCAAGAGATGGCGTATTCGAGCATACATAGCCTGGCCATCTCGTGTACACACAGCAAAATCGCCAGTGTGTAGCAACAAGAGTCATCGTTCCGCTTTCCGGCTTTTTCGGGCGTCCTCAAAGGAACAACACCAAATGTGCTCCAAATGAATGCTGGCAGCTGTGAGCAAGTTTGCCAGTTTGCCATCCATTCTCGCTCTCAGCGCCTGATGAAGATGTTGGTGGACGTTTAATTTAGCAGTGCGGAGACTTCTCGGCACTCGCATCGTGGCAGCCAAGAGCTTGGCACGCAGATCCCGTACTGCCAAGGTCCTGGGGTCGAGCTTGGATCCAGGGGTGAGGCCCAGGTCCCTTACAGATGGTGTGATGGCGAGGATGGTTAATCAAGAGAGCATCAAATGGGTCGGTTCGTCGGCACGATTACCTGGAGCTTCTTTGCGATGGATCCTTTTTCTGTTTGAACGTTACTTCGAATTTTTATATGGTTTCACGCCAGCGAGATGGGTATTCAGCCGAGTGGCTATTTTCTGCACCTCAGCTCGTTCCAGTCGGCAATCGAGAACTTCAAGGCTGGCGGCGGGGTTTGATTGGAATACATGAGCAGTTCTGTCGATAATTCACGCACATGGAACAATCCATGGCGTGTTTGCCGAGCATAGGTAGGCTGCCATGCCTAAAGCCTTGATCCAACAACATACATCAATACATGTCAAGCAACACAAGAAATGGCATTCATATCCTGATTATCGCCGTGGTAAGATGTCGATGCATTTCGGGGCCTTGTGTCTTTGAGTGAGCGTTTCTCTTCCGAGCATAGAAAAGGAGCCCCCTCTTCACAAGACCCCAATGCCGCACCTGCTCAATGCTACATATAGTTCTCAGTTTGTATTTATATGCAGTAGAAGGCTCATGTTGGCATACCTGGTAGATACCAAGCTGTGGTTCAAAGTTGCGTCATCTTGAACTGAGCAATTGACATCGTTGACAAGGGCCCGCTGTGGAGTGTGTTATCTCCACGTGATGATACCCGCCCCGCTGAAATGCCACCCAATTGGCCCAAACACACTTGGAACCCCACTGCAGCAGTCACCACCAATTGCTCCGCCGACAACTGAACCCACTGCACTGAGGAAGTCCCAGTCTCCAGATTCGATACGCATCCCGTGTTTGCGACAGAGCCGTACTTGTCATCTAGCAAACATTTGACATTACCCGAGTTGTGTCCGTTCTCAACAGTTGTTCCCAATCTCAACTCCATGCAACCTCACGAAGATGCGGTCCAAACGCCTTCGCCGGTCCAGTCCCCCCCTCTTGCGGCCTCCTCCATAATGCGATCTCTCTCCGGGTCCCAAAAGCCACGCCCCGGTGCCTCCTCCATTCTTTTTTCGCCCACGACAGACCCTCTTTCACAGTCGGAACTCTCTTTGCCAATACGCACAAGCAGTACGAGCCGTCGTCCCCAGTCCGCCTCGCTCTTTCGGTCTACCATTCTCAACAACACCCCACCTGGCTCGCCGCGAGATGCCTCCCCAGCTTCCACCGTACGGTCCACCCGATCACCAGCCCGCACGATGACAGGGTCAATATTCGCCGGAACAGCAGGGTTCAAAGCTTCGCTCCTCGATACAGGGGCTGCTGATTCTCCCGGAGACCCCCTGAACCTGGTGTTGAAGAGCTTCGTACCCCATGTCGCAATACACGCCAGTGAGGATGTTGATGATCTGGTCAACGCAAAGGGATTTGAGAAAGGGCTGTGGGAACTTCTTCGTCCATTTGGGGAGCGGGTCATGGGAAAGGTCAATGTCAGGGATAGCAACGGGGTATCGAGAGCATGGGAGGACTTCTCACTCAGATTCACCAAGTTCGGCGATCACTCCAACTTGCAAATTCCAGATGCGCTTGCTGGGTTGAATGGGTCAGAAAAGCAGAGCGGCAGGGCGAAAGAGAGCCTGACAACGGATGTAGAAAAAGTCGTGGAGCGACATCTCAGTTTTGCCGAGGAAGCCTTCAGAGGGACGATGGAGCCACAAACACCAACAAGGATGGGATTAGACGTGGAAGCAACGTCCCCGTACTATGCCCTGTACCTTCGACGACTACTATCTGGCATGCCACTTGCGCCACATGAATCTTTCGCCCACCCAGTTGCTTGTGTTATGGCCATCAGCTCTCGGAATCCAAACCCTATCGAGGCTTTACACCGGCTTTACACAGAAACGAGAGAAGGGGAGAAGCGGTACCCCGTGTGGGTGGATGGGGAATACTTGCGGTATTACATTTTGGTGCATGACGAAGAAAATAGCGACATCAGCAAATCCATGGCCCTTTTCGAGCAGATGAAGAGAAATTTCGGCTTACATTGTCACTTGCTGCGACTAAGAAGCTCTGAAAGCGCTGAAACGGACGACGACAGCATACCATTACCAAGGAGCGACTGGATGACGGCAGCTGAGGAACTGGCAGATATTGAGGAGAGCGAGACGAAAGAGGACTTTGAGGACCCGACGCGACACATTTTCGAGTCAGATGCTACAGCAATACGGACGTTTGTCAGGGAAATGGCAACACAATCTCTGATCCCAACCATGGAGCGCAATATTTCAGTATGGAACGATCAAGTGGCCTCAAAACGGAAAGGAATCAGCGGGCGATTCATGAGCTTGTCAAAAAGATGGGCATTCGGCGGCTCAAGTCGGTCATCTGGGATAGCAAGCTCATCAAGCAATTACGATGCGTCGGGATACTACAGACCAGACAGCCCGGAGGCTATCATGCGCCGATTGGCAGACTTTGCTTTCATGCTTAGGGACTGGAAGCTGGCCATGTCGACATATGACCTCTTGCGGACTGATTTCCAAAACGACAAGGCCTGGAAATACCATGCGGCCGCCAATGAAATGGCAGCTTTTGCTCTGCTTATCATGCCACAGAACATGTCATCCAAAACCCGCATCGAGACAATCAATCAGATGCTTGACAACGCGTTTTATTCCTACCTGACACGATGTAATTCATTGTATGGAGCCACACGCTGTATAGTACTCGCTCTAGAATTGTTGCGGCTCAGAGGTGGGTCGGGGATAGACGAGGCTGTCAGATGGGGTATCAAAGTGCTCGAGTCGAGGTTAATGGGCAAGATTGGCGACGCACTGCTCAAGGAACGTATGGCAATCTGCTACGCCTCCAAGTCAGGGGCTGGGTCTCAAGCATGGGGTAGCAGGCGGCGCAAGTCGGCCCTCTGGAGCGTGCTCGGTGCTGAAGCCTGGGTCGCTCAGGAAAAGTACATCCAGGCCCAAAAATGCTTGAACGAAGCCAGAAAGATGTATTCGCTGCTGCCAGGGGAAAACGGGATCCAGAGGTTCGAGGTGGCAAGCGACTTTTTGGCCATGTTGAATGATCAGGTCAAACAAGGGTTGCAGGTTGACTTATTAGGGCCCGAGGAGAGCTTGGTAGATGTGGAGGAAGAGACCTTTGATCATGACGATAGACGGACGAGGAGGACGAGCATGATCAATCCTCTTGGAGGGGCGACCGCTGCTGGAATGGAAACGGCGCCTTTGCAGAGTCAGGGAGATGTAAGCGGCCCAATTAAGGACGGGTTTGGTTAAGGTTACCAGAGGCTGGCTGACTGAAGGAATGTCTAGTTGTGCAAAGAAACAGAGAATAGAGCAGTGATATCCCCCGACAAGTGATTGCTCTTGAAAGCTTAAACTTGACCCCTGAGTCCTTGGCCCCACTGCTTGTTGATTGATGCCTGCCGGAGAGTGCTTGGCACCGCCCTTGTGACACGCTGATAAGATAAAGAGAACCAACAGAGTCCCCTGCACGTCATTGTCCACCACCTGCTATCAATTAAACTTATCGCTGAGCTCAGTTCGAGGGCTACGCCTTTTCTTTCGAGACTGCATCTTGTCGCAACAGTTGCCTGAATTCTGGTTGCCAGGGTTGATTCGGCGCAGCCCCTCTTTGGCGCGGTTCATTTTCTCTAAACACGGGCAAGTGTTTACACCGCTCGTTGCCCTCCTTCCTGTCAACTACGACAAGCCGGTCGAGTCTCAAAACTAGATACCAATCGAGCCACACCAATCAATACATCCAGCCAACATGTCGCAAAAGTCCCAGTCCCTACTCGATTATCTAGTGCAAAATGAGCCTTCCTTCCGCAAGTATGTCTCGCGTGTTTTGTGGCCTAGGTTATCCTCGTCTGCTAACAAAATATGCCAAAGAGCCCGCCTGCCAGCCCTCTACTCCTCCTTTGCAGCCCAGCGAACTCTGAATCCCGACGGCTATGCTGCCAACCTCTTCGCCTGGCGGCGCGCCCTCGCCAAAGTTGCGAAATCCGGACTCGCACCTCCACCCACGTCATCCAGCAAACCTTCCCTGCTCGTATTAAACACAGACGAGAGGCTAGTAAGTGCCTTCGAGACGAAACAGTACGGCCGCCCACTATCACTGGGGCTGGTGATCAAAGAGGCGGTGGAAAACAAGGAGTTGGTGCCACTGAGGCAGTTCCTCGAGCAGAAGGAGAGCATCTACTCCCGCTCTTGGTCGGTATGGGGATTAGCGGGGTGGGTCCTCAAGACGGCGGGTGTGACTGATTTCCTGAAGGGTAGCGGGGATAAAGTACCAAAGGGGCAATTTGTCGTAGTGGAAAATGTCGAGGGGGCAGGCAAGGCTTTTGGCGAGGGGATCAAGGACAAGGAGGGGCGGTTCGAGAGGACGTTTACCAGGGCGCATTTTGCCAAGGTTTTCAATGATCAGCTTGTCGAAGGGGGCAGGGAGTTGTCAGATACTGATATGGATGTTTTGCTGGTTTTCTTGGCGAGGGATAAGCAAATGATAGACTATGATGGGAAGACGGTCAAGATCAGGGATGGGGAGGGAGAGCCAGAGGGCTTGACGGACGAGGACGCGTCGATTGCTCAGCTCAAGGAGTTGCTGGCTTCTTTGACGCATCAAACGCTCCTTTTGTCCAAGCGGGTCGAGGAACTGGGCGCACAGGCCAAGGAGGCGGTCACGAAACAAAACAGAGTGGCGGCGTTGGCGGCGCTCAAGAGCAAGAAGCTGGCCGAGCAAACGCTGGAAAAGCGGTATGCCACTGTCAACCAACTGGAGCAGGTACAGACTCAACTCGAACAAGCGAGCGACAATGTCCAGATTGTCAAGGTCATGGAGTCGTCATCAGACGCTCTCAAGAGCACTCAACGGCCCAAGGTGGGCGGCGTCTGAGGGGGTGGAAGAGGTTGTCGATCAGGCTCCTGGGATGCAGATGGCTGATGCCGATGAGTGTCGTGCAAGATCCTTGTTCCGAGGCCAGTGGATACAACCTGTGCTGGATGAGGGCGGAGATTGACGATGAACTCGCCGAGATGGAGAGACAGGAGAAGGAGAAGGAGAGGAAGAAGGTGGAGGAGAAGCAGCAGAGGGAAGCCGAGGAGAGGGCGAAGGAGGAACAGAAGGAGGCGGAAAGACCTGCGGAAGAAGCTGGAGGCCATTGGCGAAGTGCCTGGCAGTGCTCCTGTCAAAGATAAGGAGACGGACGAGGCGGAGGCCATGATGGGTAGGCTTACTCTCGGTTAATGATGTGATCGAACACGAGGTTTCATGGCAATCCATGTATGCTAATTCGAATCTGCGTATACTAGTTCATGCTTAATGAGAGTTGTTATGTGACAGCATGTCGCCATGACTCACTATTACACACGATTTATACAACCATTCAACTTCCCCACAATTGGGGGTTGGATTCTTTGAGTAGGGATTTTCACAGATGGCATAGGAGTTCGGTAGCATGGCGTTGTTTTGTGTAGGTATCTCATCATGTATTACCCTGAATATGATTGTTTGGAATCACGGGTGTCAGGATATCATGATGTTGTGAGAAGAGCTGGAGTCCCTATCAAATACCAACAGGATCAGGAAATGACAATTGTGTTTTTTATTCCTTTTTTGGGGGGTTTTTTCTTGGTTTTTTTTTTTTTTTTT
>NW_001914851.1:1001037-1153299 GCF_000226545.1 Podospora anserina S mat+
GGGGGGGGGGGGGAGGGCTTTTTAGCTATGCTCGTTGCCTCGTCCCAGCCACCAAAAGTGATTATTACTACGTATCTATAGGTAAGGTAGATGCAAAGTGGATGCGGCTAAAATCTATGATGCTGAAGCGGAGAAGGTCTGCCAAACCCACCTCCCACATCACAGGTACCCCCTTGGTCTACCGCTTTATGCCGCGTGTAAAGTTTTGCTCCCCATCTGTGCTAAAACAACATTCCTCGCTCAACCAGCAACTGAAATCAGATTATATTCTTCTACGAATGTACTACAACACCCAGCCAAGGCCAGTTTTGTGTCCCTTCTACTTGTCGAGCCTGGGTAGGTCAGTAACCTCTTGAGCCGTTAGGCCAGTGTCTATACTCCTCGTGTCGCTCGGGTATGGGGGCTGAGGGTAGCGTTGGGTTGGCCGAGCCATTTATGGCTGTTGATAGTGCGTTGGTTGGGGTTGATGTTGCCAACGCTCCGGGTGAGAGTATGACGGGTGTGGTGGCGGTTGAACCGGTAACACTGGTGTTTGTGGCAAAGGGGCTGATTCCGCCGTTGATGGTGTCGACGTTTTTGGTACCGAAGGCTGTGGGACTGATGAGCTTGCTTCTTGTTTCGCAGCTTCTTCGGCAGCAGCCTCTCTGGCCTTTTGCTCAGCAATTTGCCTACTTCTCCTCGCGTTCGCAATCAAGTCTTTAAAGGAAGAGTCGTGCTTTGCCGCCCAAGCGCCACCATCAAAATCTTTGTCCTTGATTTGAGCGCCTGTGCTGGCTGCTTTGGAGCTGGTGGGTGCCATGGTGCCTATAGTCCTTTCCCACACCTGCAAATCCTGAAATAGAGCCCCGCGGGTCTTGGGATTGGCAGAATCGCAGTTCGCATTCCAAAGTGTGAGCCACTCTCGGTGTCTTGCTTCGAGCATCGTTCGGTTGCCAGCAGTGGACAGACCCAGCTCTCGCATGATTTTCCGAAGAGCCTGATCCTTCACCATAGAGTATTGAAGAGTTGGGAGACGCTCGGGGGCCTTGGCAGCCGCGGCTGGTGGTCTCTTGGAGGGTGATCGCAGGGCAGAGGTGATCGAGCGGCTGGCGGCTGGCGTGCGTTTTGGCTGAGGCTGAGGTTCACCTGGACACGAGGTGTCAAGATGTCTGTCGACAAGAACTTCTTTCATGCGCTGTTCGCATATAGGGCACGCGACCAGTCCGTCATCTGAGAATCAGTTAGCCTTGTCCTCGGCGGCTAGAACGGGCCCAACGTACTAGGCTCTGGCACATATTCATCTTCCCCATCATTGTCATCTTGCAGGTCACCCTCCGAATCCTCAATAGTCAGTTGACTGGATGCTTGTGGTTCCCTTGCCTTGCGATTTCTCGTAGACCTCCTTGGCCGTTTGCTTTCCTGAAACTCGTCGTCGGAGTTGTCCACATCGGTCGCTTTTCTCTTAGGAGATATCGGTAGAGCCGGCGTTGGCGTTCTTGCGAATTTGAGAATGCTATCTCGGACTCCCCTAAATGCTTCGACTGCCTCTCGCAGGGCACCGTTGCCCCGCAGTTTGGAGAGGTCGACAGTCTTCCGGCAAAGCGGGCATTTGCTATCGGCGGTAAGACACCTCCTAATACAAAGCGAACAGAATGTATGGCTGCAGGAGGTAAGCATCGGTGTTGTGAAGAAGTCCTTGCAGACATGGCAGCGGAGTGCCTCCTCGACGGACTTCAAGCTGGCGAGCGGCGTTCCCAACCAGTCAGTCGAATCTGATACCTCCACCTCCATCTAGGCTAATGAATTTGAATTAAAAAGATTAATCCAAGATCGGCTGAACGCTGGTGGACCTGGAATGTGTTGCCGCGCTGCTGCTGCTTAATTCTGGAGGTGAACAAGGAAGGACAAGGACAATCCAACACTCTGAAAGCTGCAAATGGTGATGCGCGACGCGACCTATTCTTTGCTGAACGCGACGGAGCCATTAAACTTAAAGTGGGTCCTGGTTGCCACACCTAGCAATTCCCTTGAAGATCGATCAATCCAAACGTCAATACCCTCGTGGATATCTATCCTCTCTTTCAAATTGTTTCGAGTCCAATTCAGAAAACTCAATGTTGCTTCTCGATGACTTTCACTCTGATGTTCCAAATCTTGCTGCTCATTCCTGAAGCTGCAGCCAACCCTAGATGTGTTGGTCTTTCAATTGCCCATTAACCACTCGACTCGTACCATACGCATGATGAATTCAGCCAAGGAACCATTTTCATAGACGCTGGTCTGTTCACCATATGCGAAGCGTTATTCTTTGAGACGCTACAAGATACTGGTACACCATACAAGCACATGTGGACTGTCTCATTATTATCGCCATACTCCTATCAGCTATCTTCTACTAAACCTGGCACCGCACTTGCTCTCAGGGTCTGCCATGTAGGCAACACCAATTTCCCCGCTTCACGTCAAGTTCCTTTGCAAGGGGACCTTATACCAAAAACGAGTCTCTATCCGGACTCGATAAGAGGTAAATGGCACTGCCTCGTCTCAGAGGCGTTGTTTTGACTTCATCGTTCCCTCCAGCGGTTGCTGCAGATTTAAGCGTACCATGACCTAAGTACCGGTAAGCTCAGCAAAATTGCATTATCTTGGTAATGGGCCAGCAGCTTCTAAAAGATGGATATCAAATCTGGATTGTTGCTGGCGCGCAGAGGCACCGTTAACATTGAGGCCTAACGGAGATCAATTCAGGATTGTGGTGGACGCCTATGTCCATGGGATCATGTTTGGCGAAGGGTTGAAAAAGGGAGAGCTGAAAGCGATAGAGCTTGCATGATGTGCTATCTTTTAAGGCCTTTAACCAAGTAGGTGCTAATTTCCATGTCCTAATGAATAGAAATAGAAGTTATGGTGTAAATATCAGTCCTGTACATAGCACTGGCATGCAACCCGGAGAAAAGGTTATTGAGTGCAGATGGGCAAAGAAGAATGAACTGAAACAGGTCCAGTGCCCCGCACGTGAACAGGCGTCGGAGTTGAGCGGGAGGACCCCACCAAAATGCTCCAGGTTGCACCTTTCCTGTTTTGGAGGGAATCAAAACAATGGCTAACCAGATCAAGACGACCCGCTCTGCAAACCCACAACTTTCGCAAAGCAACCATCAATCCTCACCCTCCCTTCCCTGATGGCTCCTGGTAATCCCTTCTGAGTCTTACAATCCACCCACTTCCTCGCTCTTGTCTTCTTGTTATTTTTGTTGCTTCCCTTTCTGCAATTGTCCTGTACGCCCTTGGTTGACCTTCGAGACGCGCCGAACAAGCCCAAGAGCCACGAAAACGCCATACCCCATTACCGATCACGGCGACCTCACTCGACGAACAATGGCACTTCGAGGGGGCCCTCGACTTCAGGTCGGGTCGGCCGCCTGGGTCGAGGAGGAACGGAACTCTGCCCTCGACATCGCCGAGTCAGAGATAGAAGAATTCTCTTTCTCGGCGCGAAATGAGTTAGATTGGTTGAATGAGCACATGGCCGAGATTTTCTCAGAAAACCAGATGTATGGTCTTGCATGATGATTTAGCACGACGATGGAAATGCTGCTGACTACATTTGACAGGAATGTCGCTGAACTCTTCAAAACACCCGGAAAATTGCGTGGGAAAACGCCCATGACAACACGGAAAATCAGACCCTTGGAAACTCGCGTGGTAGGCAAATGTGGTTGGAGGCGGATATGACGCGTCAAATGCTAACTGGTATCTTGAAGCCACTGTCCGATGTCTTTTCATCAACACCAAAGGACGCGCCTAATTCATTCAGCAGCACTCAACGTCAAAGCCCAGCGCGATTGCCACAATTTCAGGTAGCCGAAGACAAGCCCGAGCCCACAGTTTCCAAGAGTACCAGCCCAGCAAGGATTTTAGCGCCCCCTCCTGCCCTAGCTGTTGCGGCCCCATCTTCCCTCCTGTTCACGGACTCCGGTTATCATGGCAGCCAAAGTTGCGACACGGTGAATTTGGATTATTGTGACAAGGACGATGACGTCGATATGGTCGACAGCCCACAGCCTGATGTCGAGACAGGAGATGGCGAACCCAATGTCCCCAGCGGTCTTGCAGAACAACCGAGTCCAACTCTGACGTTCGCCGAGGACGAATTTGACGCTGCTGATGAGAACGAGACACGCCAGCCTACAACCTATGCCTCAGCCAGTGGTGGCTTCTCTTCGGAAATGGGACAATCCAGCAGTCCTGTTGTGGTTCGAACTAAACTCGCAATGATGTCGCCAAGAGTACCATCTCCTAAAAAGACCGAACACCCTGCCAGGTTGTCACCCGTCAGAACATCACCGCAGAGGCAAGCGCCGACGAAGCCAGCGTCGCCCCAGAAGTCGTCTTCATCGCCTCGAAAACCATCCCCTCCAAAATCGTCGCCTGTAAAGCAGACCACGTCTAGTCTTCCGAGGGGTTTCCCGAAGCCTACGGAACATTTTTCTAGCGAAAGACACGAGGAGTCGGAGGAGGATGCCGAGGATGCTAGGTCACCATCAGAGGCCTCAAGTCCCATCAGGCCATTGGTGCGCAAGAGCAGTCTGAGCTTCGCCTCTCTGCCCGCCCGCGAGCCATTGGCCTCTAAGAGCGGCAGCCGGATATCTAGGACGAGCCATTTGGATTTCAGTCGCCCAAGCTTCTATAATCGCCACACTGGTGGCAAGAGCCTGGGCAACACCAGACAATACTCAGATGATGATGACAATGAGGACATGGATGTCGACGAGGAGCTCACTGCTCAGCTGGAAAACACCACCAGGATAGCGGAACACAGCAAGACTTACACTCAGCTGTTGCATGATCAGATCAGCATGTTGGGCAAGTCTCAGACTGCTGGCCCAAGACCTTCCAAATCACTGGCGAATCTCTTCGTTCCGCCAGCAGGTCAGACGCAGGCCAACTTGGGATCCGTTACAGAAGCCAAGCTGAAACAATCACCCGCAAAACCGAATGCACCAGCTCCTACTCCCGGAGCATTCCCAGTGGACGATGACGAGGACTGGATCGCGGCCCCAAGTAATGTTGTCACTACAGCCCCTGCCGTGGTGCCATATAACCCTCGTCCTGAACTCCGCAAGAGCCTCTCCGTCGAAGATATGGAGAATGTGGCAGGCAAGTCGTCGGTGAGCGATACTGAGCATGATATGCCCCCCAGCAGCCCCGCCACCGCTTGGAAAGCCCAAGCTAGCCCACAGTGGCAGAACAGCACTCCGGGGCATTCGAAGTCCGCATCTGTGCCTGCTTTTCCGACACTTGCGCAACTTGAGGGCGGTGATGGTGCTACTCTCAAAAAGATCGTGACGGCAACCCAGCCAACTCTGCCCTCTGTCGAAGAGGATGGTCGCATGCCAACACCCAGCAAATCGCCTACTCGCAGTGCTTTCCGAGACAACCCCCTGAAGCAGGTTAAGAATAAGCTGTCTTCCCTGTTGAGTAGCGCCAAGAACTTGAATGTAAGAAGCGCAGCCATCAGTGCTGAAGGCAAAGCTATGATCTCACCTTCCACTGTGCAGCTTGGTATTCATCCAGGACCATCTGTTGAGTCTTTCAGATCGGTAGACAACGTGATGTACCCCGACCTCACACAGCAGCTTTCATCCACTTCCCGACCACTGAGTCCAGTCAGGTCCAACAGCACCCGGAGAACTAGAGCGTCTACCGAACGAGAGAAGATCGAGGCCAAGGAGCGGGAGAAGGATTCTAGAGCCAAAGAGAAGGAGATGAAAGAGGTGAGGCGAGCAGAAAAAGAACTGGAGAAGTTGGATAAGGCACGTAAACAAGAGGACGAAAAGGCGCGCGTGTTCAGCAAAGAGCAGGAAAGACTTGCTGCCATGGAAAAGCAAGTGGCCCTGCAGAAGGACCGAGAGCAAGAGCAACAACAAGCACGTGCAGAACAAGCTCGCGCCGCTCATTCTCAGTACCGACCCCAACCCCAGGATTTACAAACACCGGCACCATCACGAAAGGCACTTCCGAAGGCGCTTCCCAAGTCGACCCGAACCAGCCCGGGAAGGGCCAACCGCCAAGCCGATGATCAAGGTCTCTCTGATGAGGGTGATGTCGATATGGCCGATGCGACCTCGACAGTCACTATGGCGATGCCCCCGTCTTCCATTCAGCGACCCACGACTGCATCGTCAGTCAGGACGCAGGGCATCAAGCGCCCAGTCAAGCCAACCAAGGAGACGCTCTCTAAGACGACTCGACAAGCGCCAACCGTCATGCGCGTTTATCCTCCCAGTTCTCAACAGTCTCAGTTCCATCCTTCAAATAGCGTCCTGGCCTCCAACCTCCAAGAGACATTAGGTCAGCCACAGCAGCAGCCACCAATGCATGTGAAGAACAAGACCAGCCAGAGTTCATTGAACGAGAAGAAGTCATTGCCCAATCTCAAGACATCAGCCTCTTCGGCGGCCTTGAAACGGAAGGAGCAAGAGGAGCGCGAGGCTCAACGGAAGCGTGATGCCAAAGCCGAGCTTGAACGGAAACGCATTGCTGCCCAGAAGCAAGAGCAACAGAGGGAGCGTATTGAAAAAGCCAAGGCCACCAGAGCACCCCCTCCGGCTGTTAGGTCACAGCCGAACGGGCCTCCTGATTACAGCATGGCAGACAAGGTTCCTGTGCGGCCTCCTTCTCGGCTGGGTTCCACTATGCATCAGGAAAGTCGACTTGTCAATCAGAGTTTGGCAAGCGGGAAAGCGCCTATGAAGCGTCCACACCAGCAAGAGAATGAGGGCTTTTCCAAATCCAAGTCACAAAAGACCACCCAGGAGACCAAACCTATCAGAGTGAGCGAGGACTTTGACCAAGACATTGAGATGGCCGACAGCCAGCAGCGGACAATGAAGCCACCGTCTATGAGGCCGTCGGCTGGGTTTAAGGTGAGTCGACCGGCAGGCCCCGTGGCGGTTGTAATCTGGGAGGATGCTAAACGGATCACTCAGGACCCTTCCAACAAGTCCATGTTCTCGACAGGCTATGCCAACGTGCCTCCGCCCAGTGCGAGTAGAGACCTTTTCAAGGCCACCGTCACAGCACAGCATCACAGCACCGTCAAGCCGGCTTTGCACAACACAGCCCAATTCGCCAAAGGTGCCATTCCCTTTGCGCCCAACCGCCCTACAGGACAGGCGGCAAATCCCCACAAGACCCCTGCTCGGCCTGGCGCTGGTGGTATTCCAAAGTCAGTCAACAGGACTGCGACTCGGTCATCTCCCCGTTTCCAGAACGGCGAGGCTATTGAACTCCCTGAGATTCAGACGGATGACGATGACGATGATGAAGACGAGCATATCATGGTGGCCGATTGGGCAGATTCACCAGCTCTCAAACAGGCATTGCTGGCACAAGAACGCATGGACCCCATGCAAGTCTTTGGACCACCGGCCCCACTCAACATGGAGGAGGTATTTAGCAAGAGCAAGGACAGATGGCACAGATTCAGGGCGAGAACGAGCTCGGCCAACTGGAGTGGAACGGATAGGTTGACAGAAGACGAAGTCAGAAAGGATAATATGGCCAGAGACAAGATGAGACGGGATGGTGGGTGGAGTTACGAGTTGTCCAAAGACATTTCAGGATAACATTCTGAGGGGAGATGCATTGTTGGGAGTTTCATTGTTTTAATCTTTCGGTAACAAGTGTATCATATATGTTGTGGGGAATTAGAGATATCAAGGCAAGGGTCTCATAACGACAAAGGTGTTTCCATGTACATCTCGGGAATGAATGGTCAGCATGACGGAGCGCATGGAAGGAAAGATATCAAGTTTGAATAGGAGTATGCTATGTATGGCCGGCCCTGTTGAACTTCAATCTGGCGCCACTTGCAATCTTGTTCTGTGTCTTGCTTATGTCCGATGTGTTTCGTTAGCGGATTTCGTCGTCACAACCCTAACCCGGACGATGCCTTGATGTTCTTCACACGTCCTTCGCATCTTGAAGTAAAAGACCCGTTCCATGTTTGAGGTGTTCGTAGGATGCCCAGAGTTGGCTTGCTGAGTACGCATCACACTGTTGTTATGCAAGCTGACGTTACGAGGGTTCTCGGGTTCTGGCAGATGACAAGTTCATCTCCCCCACGATAGTATAGCATAGCCTCAGCCCATCCGGGACTGGTCATCCTATCATTTAAATGTCCCGTGACCTGATGCTTCAGCACAATAGTCACTGGAACCATTTCTGGCCCTCAAGATCTCCAATCTGAATATGATGGAGGGGGGAAGAACACCTCGTGCGGAGATATCATGCAATGATGATCAAGTGGAAATGAATGGGCGGGACTGAGGGCAACAGAATGATGGTGATAGTAGGATCTTAGGTGGGTAGTCCTAGGTTCAAGAAGAGGCGCCGATTATTACCCCGCAACCCACAAGTATGGGGTGAAAGGATTCGGATGAACTCCTACTTGTGAGATATAGCGGCAACAAGTGGTGATGACAGTTAGGACGCCTCACCGCTTTTCGCTCTCTTTCCTCTCAAGCAGCATCTCTTGCAGCTTTTGTACAAAGTACTATAGACACAGCTACCCTGCCTCGCCGGCCCAGGTTCACCAGCTTGAAAAAGGAAAAGCCAGTGGACCAGGCAGGGCGGGAACAGGGGACCAGCAGGTACGTCATATTCACTGTGACGCTGGTGTAAATAGAGCACGCGCTAATGGCGCCCCCCCTCCACGCCTTGCTCCCAGTTGCCCTTGACAGCTGAAGTAGACCCCACCTAATTGTTTCGATCAAGTGAGCTGCGGCAGGCGCCCTCTTTTTTGACTGTTGACCTGGCTGGAGATTGAGCACACTCCGAACAATACTAGGGTCGAGGTGCAAGAAGAGGTTACTACATACTCGGTGTCTTTTGTCATTATTTTGAAAAGCAGTCACTCTTTTCTCCGCATTCCAGAACCGGCGGTTTCCAGCTTGGCAGTTCCTGTCTCGCCTTCCTGTTGGTGAGTGAGGTAAGCCGAGCGACACGAGGATTGGGACTTACTGCCAGCGCGCGGCGTGTTTGTGTTCCCAAACGCATGCGCCTGTTCGAATTGCGGCTAACCACAAACCAACATTCGCAGTTTTCCAACACGCACCGAATATTCTCTGCGGAAACGGCTCGACTTGTCAGCACGACATCCTGCAAGCTCCTTCCACCTCTCATCACTTGCCTCCAACTGCTGGCTCCGCCGAGACCGAGTTCCTGCTCCCACCCAGCCAGCCCACTTTCGACTTTCATTTTTTTGTCCAATATTTGCCCCACCAAATAGTTCACGGTTTTGCGACTCGATCCCTACCCTCAACGTACTGTCACGGTTCCGCGACCTCCAAACAAACCCCTCGAGTTGCCTCTGTGCTAAACAACGCGTGCGAAGCTGTGCTTGAACGCGGCACCATTCCCACGTCGACACGATCTGGTTTCCCGCCCCCGCCCACGACAACTGCGTCGGGCCCCAATTGCCAGTCGACTATCCGACCATCCGGCACCGTTTGCCTTCACCCGGAATCAAACGGGCTCGGCCAGACAAGGGGGCCACCAAGTTTGTCCCCTTGCATAGCCAAGGCAACAGACAGTTCGCCATTTTGCTCTTTCACTGTTTGCTTGGGGATTTCCGACTTGGAACTTAGAGTGGAGGAAATTCTTCACCAACTTCGAATCTAAGCGCTTGCAAAAGTTGTTCCTACAGTTGGTATCTTTGGCAGGAAGGGGGACAGGTAGGGCGTGCCCTAGCCCAATATCAGATCACAATGGTCAAGCCAGATTTCGAACGCGATTACTATGCCGATCTCGAACTCCCATCCATGTCCGAGATCGAAGTGGTCAAAAAGCAATTCAAGAAGCTCGGTAGGAACCACCAAACTGGCTACTATTCAACATGATTTCGTGCTAACAACTCTTACGCAGCTCTTAAGTATCATCCAGATCGCAACATTGGCAACGAAGAACTATCGAAGGATAAGTTTGTGCTCATCCAAACAGCCCATGAGATCTTGACCGACCCCTCGCAAAAAGCAAAGTACGATGCCCACCGCGCGCGCTTGGGGCGATGGAGCGCCGCCTACGGCGGTGCGTCAGGCGTCAGAGGCAACCCATACATGAATACCTCTCAAGATATAAACTCGAAGTTTGGCGCACCTCCGCAGAGACGACCTCCGATGCCCACCCGGCCGACTACCACAGCCAGCACCGGGGGAGCTTCAAGATACTCGCAATGGCAGGCAAAGCCAAAGACGAAGACGGAGTCAATGAGGGAACAATCGAAATCGGAGGCTTGGGAAAGGTCCAGGGCATCAAATCCGCAAACTGCCTACGGGGCAACGCGCCCGGTCCCACCGAGACCGAGAGATGCTCCTCCGACCCCGAGGAGCGCGGCTCAGGAAAGACGGCAACAGGCTGCCTTTGGTGGAAACTCAACAAGGAAGACAGGATTTACACCATCATCACCAACAGGCGACGAACCGCCGGTTAAAAATCATCACTACAACACGTACACAGCCTCAGGGAGCACCTCAGCAGCCGGCGCTGCCCCTACTGACAAACCTCGGCCGACGTCTGAGTACGTTGACCCACTGACCCAACAATTCGGCGACACCTTCTTGGATAATCGGCAGAGCACGCCTTATGCTACCAATGTGGGGGAAAAGTTTAACCCATTCGAGCCTCTGAACGTCAACCGGGCCAAGAGCATGAAGGACAACGCGCGCAAGAATCCCGCTGAGGCGCCGCCTGCACCTCCTAATCGCCAACGAAGTGCCAGCGTGGGTTCTGACGGTTTCCGACGATCGAGCAATGAGAAGCCGCCATATCATGAGACAGCCACCAACCCCCGCTTTCCAGCTCAATCAAAGGCCAGCGCCCGGTACAGCCCCCGAACTGCCCAGCCGCCTGACTCCGCACCACCGACTACGGCTGGGTTTGGCGGAGCCGCCACCAGCTCTACCTCATCAGTCAATAGTAGCGCAAACGGTGAGACCCGAACCTGTTAGAAATGAACTTGTGCGTTGCTAACGTCATAAAGCCACAGTAAACGGAGGAGCTTCTGCTCAGGCCAAGCCTGGCCCCAAGGTGTATGCCGCACCCCTTTCTTCTCGTTACCCCTATCCGGACTATTTCAGCAGAGTTTCTCAGATTCCGCCTCCGTGTGGGTGGACTGGTGAGAAGTCTTGCCCTCGTAATACTGGATCTGGCGCTACCAAGCCTGGCGTCAACCACCCTCCAGAGAGCTCTCACGGCTACGATGCTTACAGTAAAATCAAGTACTCCTTCGCTTCCAGCGCGCAGCACAGCATGTATGAAACTCCAAGTGGAGTCCAGCGGGCTGGTTCTCGCTCGAGTCTTTTCGAAGACGACTTGACCGACCAACTGAATGTGTTGCTGGCCAAGAAGGGGACAAACTCTTCACGGAAACGCCCCAGACCAACTCAGGATGGGCAACAACCACAAAGGCCTACGTGTGATGCTAACGCCGGTCAAACTGTCAGTTTCGCGGTGCCCGACGACGATGACGACCCGACCTCTCCCATCCAAACAGCCCGGTTCGCGAGACACAGCGCCGATAATATCAATACGAAGTTTGTCGCCGAAGACAAGGGTAGGTTTGAGTTCAGCGCTGGGAGTGATTTTGAGGCTTCGCCCAGCTCTCCGCTAGATAATGCCTTTACGAGAGCGAGACGCCGTGGCCGACAATCCCCACTGCGACAAGATTCCGGGACCTCATACGAAGCATTTACCAATGCATCCCCGAAACCAGCAGCAGCCATGCCTCAGCAAGAGGCTGCTCCGAAGCTGAGTGCCTTCGATGCCAAGAAGTGGGAGGAATTGAGCAAGGTCAACATCTTTAATCCAACAGCGGCTCAGAGGTCATCAGTGTCACCTACTCGACCAGTCAAACCTCTCAAGAAGACTCGGGGCGGAGGAGTTCGCCTAACAGCAGGACCGGCTGGAATGGCAGAGGAGGACGATAGTAGTGGTGAGGACCGAGCACAGGCAGGTACCGGAAGAGCCAACGCCAGTGGTCCCAAAAGCCCCAACGCCATGGATATCGACCCTCCCGTTTCTGAAACGACAGCTCAACAACCGCCTGCGGCCAACGAAGCCCGACCCATCCCTGTTGAACCGACGAAGCCGGAGTGGCGAGCTGGCCATGTTGGCACCACTGCAACCGCTGCTCCGCCTCTGCCTCCAAAGGTCAACGGTACACAGAAGATGCCCAAAGTGAACCCAACTCACGCAGGGTCCGAAGACACGGACGACTTTATGAGACCGAATGTGTTTGCAGACTTTGAGAATGTTGCGCCTTTCAGCCAGAAAGCAACAGGACTGAACTCATTTGCCGATTTGGGCCAAAGCCTGCCATTCCAATCCAGACCCTCAGCCACAATTCCCATACCTCAGATGAAGCCTACGCCGCTTTCCTGTCCACCTGTTCCCCAAGCACCCAAAGTTCCGACAACACTTGCTTTTGGCGGTGTCAAGTTAGGGAGCCCAGCTTGGAATACATATACCAAGGAGTTTGAGGCCTACATGATTGCTTGGTCTCAATGGAACGGCACGATGTTGACACACTTTTCTACACGCCAGGCTCAACAAAACTCGGCGGGCTTCTCATGGGTCAGTGCTATGGGTGACAATGGTTATCAGGAATATGTCAACTCGCTGGAGCAGGACAAGCCACTCAGACAAAAGTGGCTAGCCGCATGCGAGAACCATGAGCTGCAGTTCAAAGAGTTTCAGAAGATGCGGCAGGGGTTGATGAGGAATTAGGAGGCTTGAAGGCATCGGGTATCCTGAAGGTAATGGCGCCCTGCGACTGCGTTTTCATCACCCTCACCCGGCTCCTAAAATTGCTTCGATGCCGCCTGAACTGCGGTAACGCAACAGCAGGAAGACAAGTGGGCATCTTCAGCTGCGAAGCCCAGCCATCATTATCCAAGGTTCGGTTTCAAGCCGTTATGTGACCTACCGTTACGCTCAGCTGTATCTTCGGCTAAAGGGATGTCAGCTTGTGGGAAATGACGAGCATGACCGCATAGTTTTGTTCTCCCGGGAGGACACCGAGTAGCAAAAGTGCGGAAATGTTACGCAGGCCTTTTGGTTGGAGCTTGGTCTGTCGATAGGAGAGCACGACATCCTCAAGCCGAGATACTTCCATCTATCATTATCAAGTAGGGGTTGGGTACGAGACGCCATCTCAAGAAAGATCGGGTTGGATGAAGGTTGATGTTCTATGGGCTTGGCTCGCTGCCGCTTTTCGGTGATAGTTCAGGCTATCCCTAATGTCACGGAGATCAGTGCGATGGCTCTTTTTGCGTTTCTAGGTTCTGGCAACAAGGCTTAAGGTTTGCTTGCCGTTGCTATCTTGCTAGATTTGTTCTCTGCGAACTTGGCGAAACAAAATCGGGGAAGGGGGGATAGAAGCGGTTACCTAGAGGGATGCACATGAAACTAGATGAAATGGGGAGACGAGCTTTGGTTGGGTTATTTTTGTGTATAGTACTGTTAGATGGAGTTCTTGATTGCTGGATATTGTGGCTTGGTGCGTGTCGATGCAGGTTACCATCTCTTTCTGCGTAATGGCTCAAGAAGAAGACGAGAAGATCAAGTTCCCTCCTTGTTATGGACAGTCGAGGCTGATGTGTCTCATGGTGGCAAAGTTCGGCCCTAACATAGTGTGATGTTATTTCTACCTATCAGAGTCGCCCCTCCAAAAACACCCACCTTGTTACCCTTGACGACAGCTATCGAGTCTCGCCTGACAAACCCCTCAACACACGCCCCAATCTCCTTACCCCCTCTGTGATCTTGTGCTCCTCCTCCCAAGAGAAACTCAACCTGATATTCCCCCTAAACTTCGCCCCTTCCTCATCTCCCCTCACCTCAAACATCTCCCCCTCTGCCACGATCAACTCCTCCTCTTGCCTGGCCTTTTGCGCCACCACCCTTGCGTCAAGCCCCCCCGGCAAAGTCAACCAAACAAAATACCCCCCAAACCTATCCCCATCCTGCGCAGCCACCGTCACCCCCAACTCTCCCAACTCCTGCTTGATCGTTTCCATGATGAGCTCATGTCGTCTCCGCAGACCGGGCCTGACCGTTTCCTGCAGATGCTTCTCCAACTCCCCAGCCTTCATCACTTCAGCCAACAACGCAGCAGCAAACTGGCTGCCCGCGCCTCCCGACCTGGTCGCCCCCGTCTGGGACAGCCCCATGACGAAGTCTGGTGTGCCGTGAACCCACCCCGTCCTGAGACCGGGTCCCAGCAGTTTGGAGAAAGAGCCGTTGGAAATAACGTTGCCGAACCATTTCCCAGAGCTTGTTGCGGGCTCTGAGGGACCCAATGACAAGTCAATGTCTGAGAGGCGCGGGAGCAACGGGCCGAGGTCAGACGAGGGGGAGGCTGGCAGGATAGGCCATTGTAAAAAGTCGTAGACATCATCACTCACGACCAGCACATCGTGCCTTCTGGCGACTTTGACCAGTCGGTTTCTCTTCTCCAGCGTCATGGTCGTCCCAGAAGGGTTGGAGCACGTCGAAACGAGGTAGACAACATGGCGGTAGTGCTTTCTGTAGGGGCCGGCGTTTTTCCTTTCTGCTCCTTTGTGAGTTGGCTGGTGGTGCTGGGCCTCGTGCTTTTGAAGCAAAGTGTCCAGCAAGTCGATATCAATGCCCCCTTGCTGGTCCTCTGGCACGGCTTTTATGCGTCCTGGACCAAACCCGGCATCCTCAAAGATGGGACAGGCGAGGTAGTAGCAGGGCGCCGAGGCCCATACTTTGTGACATTGACTGTCAGCATAACGTCTCTAAAAACTGGCCATGGGTGAGACACCTACCAGTCTGGGTGTAAGACGGGTCAGTAAAACTAGCCAGCACACATGCCAACCCCTGACTCGCGCCGCCGGTGATGCATATCTCCTCGCTCTTGGTGCTGGTTGAGTATTGCTTCTCCAGCCAGACAGCCAATTCCTCTCTGAGAGGCTGGTACCCCGGGTCTGGGCCGTATTGCAAGGCAGGAACGAACAGGGAGGGGTCAGAGAGGAGCGCCGTCGAGGCGGCCTGTAAAATGGAGGAAGATAACAAGGACGGGGAGGGCCAGCCTCTGAGAAAGTTGATGAGCTCCTTCTTGGAACTGGAAGCACCCCTTTCAGGGTCGAGTGTCTGGTTAGTGACGTCTTGTAGTGGTGGCGTGGGTGAGGTGTATATGGAGTTTGAAATCGTCTTATCAGATGTTGTTGGCGCCATCTTGACCAAATCATGTAACCAATGGCAAGAAAACTGCGCGGTTCCAACTAAAGTGATGACTGAAGGCAAGAATGTAATGGCCAAGTCCGAGGTTTGATGTCGTGAGTGGAGAAAGGCCTCTTGACAACAAAACACGACCAGAGGCGGAAGGAGGTGCGGGGCGAATGACAATTGTCTCCCCCGAAAAGGGCGACCAAATATTGACATGCGCATACTGACAAGTCATTGGTACCATACGAGGCGAGACTCGAAAAGAAACGTACCAAAATAATACATACAATCATGAGCTCATTTACTGCACTGAACTAATAAGTTACAATGTTACTCCAGTTGCCTACCGCCCCATGCTTCAGCTGAAAAACTCATGATGGAATTATGCCGTCCATACACTACAGATAAAAATGACAAGTCCTCATCCTTCTCTTGTACACCCTTTGTTTTTTGATGGAAGACACCCGTGCTATAATGTGTCAAGAACATCCAGTTGTGCCCTGCCATCCTACCGGATTACCATTCCCTCCATTTTGGAATCCTTCCTAATGCAAATGTTCCAAAGGATGAAAGCCTGAACAAGCATCTGTTGCACTCATATCCCACTTTCCACGGTCCCACCCTTTTTGCCCTGTCTAACGGTTTGAGCTGCCATGTGAATCCAGAGAACCTGGCAGACAAACTCATTGCAGGGAGTTGACAGTCCCCACTCTTCCGTTCAACAAATGCATCCTCTAGTGGCCATGTTGGTGCGACAAAACAGGAGAAATCCGTGTTGCTTCGAAAGAAATCAACCAAGAAGTGGCCAGACTCCAGAAAATGCGACTGACTATGTCGCTGCAAAGAATGGGGCTGGCTCAGAAACTCGTACAGGACCGCCGCACCTCAGGCCACAGGTTCAACATAACGAAGGCCAGTATATCGCTTAGCCGTCATACTTAGTGCCGTGGTATCGTGCTTCGACTTCTACTTGTCGATAGAACGGAGTTGACGGCACCAAGGAAGAAAGAATTATACCACTGTGCTGGCCCGTTTTGCCACCATGTCAGCATCCACCCACTTCCTCTATGTTTGAATGGGTGCTGGGGTGTTACGAGACCAATTGTCACGCCCGCGATAGCTGCCACGACTTCCTCGACTATGCGAGGGATTGGCACCCGTGGAGCTCGAGCCTTGATCAACAGAGGACGATGGTGTATCTCGTCCCTTGCCTCCTTGCCTGTAATGGGGTGCAGTGGTGTTCCGGCCACCACGCGGACCACCACGGCGGGGGTTGCTGCGGTTCCGCCCGTAGGGAACCACAATCTCCTTCCTCTCGGTTCCGGGAAAGGACACGCACCATATAGTGCCAGCCCCGGACATGGGCACCGGGAAAGTGATGGAATCAGCACTCGAAGGAACTGCATAGAGTTTCTTCGGGAGAGGTTTAGGCGTGGGAGACGGCTGCCATGCCGCTTCGGAGACTGTGTTAGGAATCCTCACTGGTGGCAACGATCCCATCTCTTGCTCCTCAAAGCAGTCTTCCGCCATCCCCTTAGTGGTTACGGATCCATCCTTGCCAGATAGCGGTGAAGAGGGGTGAGAGAAAGGTGAACTAGGCCATGGCTCGGAAGCCATGTGGACTGGTTCATCTCCGAATCTGAGGCCGGGCGACCTGGGATTGACAGAGTGAGCCTTGCGCCCACCGAGCAGATTGTCAAACCTTGCCTGCCAGGCACTCTCCGGTTTGTTGAATGATGGCCGACGATTGCCTGCGTTTGATCCAGCGGGGGGGTGTTCAGACTCCTTGTAAGCAGCTTCTTTGGCCCAAGCGAAACTTGGAACGTGGGATTTGCCTTGGCCAGCGGCTATGGCGCTTCTCCTGTCGCTAGATGCGGATGGAGGAAGTCGAACAACGGGCTGAGGACGAGGCAGAGACACGTGGGGATGGGCAACATCCCCATCGAAGGCAGGGTGACCAGCCATGTCTGGTGGAGGAGGAGACGGTGACTTGGGCCGAGAAACTTCCATGCTACTCTCAAGACGCACGTCACGGGAAGGGGGGAAGAAACGAGACCCACGAGCATGCTGGGGTGCAGTCGGGACACCGAGGATCGAAGTTGTCGAGATATCCCGAGTATTGATAGTACTCTGGGTAAGGTGGCCGTACTCGGCCGGGCCATTGCTCGACGCCGACGGTTCTTGCTGAGAGGCTGTGGCCTTCACCTCGGCAGCGGCGCCCCAAGCATGTTCAGAGCCAATCTTGACCGTCTGCTTCGGGGCAGCTTCTATCCGCCTGCCGTCAGCATCAAGTTTCGTTGGGCGCCAAGTATCCTTGATAGGCGGTTGGTCATTCAATCCACGACCAGATTCTTTGAGACGACGCTCCCGCTCTGAGGCGGAATCGCCCAGTATCTTGGCAAACAGTTCATCTTGTAAGCCTATCGTGCTGGCGCTGTTAGTCCAGGCGGAGGAGGCAGTCTGCCTGGGCTCTGATGCATTTCCTCCATGAGCTTGTTCACTCCGGGGTCCAGGTCTCGGGGGCCCAATCGGCGGCAAACGAGTTGTGGGAGCCATTGCCCCGCGTACGCTGGTTGGCGGTGCTATAGGACCAGGTCCAGATTTACTCGAAAGCTGATGCGGGAGTTGCGTAGTACCCAAATCAGAAACAAATGTACCGTTGCCCAGAGTGCGATTGTTATTCGGAGCGCCCCAAACGTTTTTAGCAGGTCCAGCTTGTGGAGGGCCCCAGGTGGGAGTCGCTTGATAGCGCTCAACGGGCTTGCCTGTGCTCGGCCAAGGGTGGGCGTGGGTGTGCGGCTGTGCGTCGATGCTGTCCAGAGTTGCCAGGGTTTGCACCGGTGATCCATTTGGCAGAGCTTCAGGCTTCCGTTCGGGTTCGGGTGCAGCACCCGGATCGACATCCTCCTTCGGCTTGGGCTCATGAGTCTCTGTGGGCTTTTGCGTGACAGGCTCACGGAGTTGAGCTGGAGCTGGAGCTGGAGGGTGGTCCTTGGCGGCGGCCATCTTGGCGCTCTTAGATTCAGGGGCAGGACCCATCGCTTCCAGCTTTGCGCGAATGCGCTCTTTTCTTTCGGCCTCCTCTCTCGCTTCTTGTTCTTGACGACGCTTCAGGGCAAGCTCGCGCCTTTCCCTCATCAATTTCTTCTGCAATTCGATATCCTGCTCAGTAACACCAACAAGGCTTGCCGCGGGAACAAGTGGGGATTGTTGGATGGTTGCGGGGGCAGCATCCTGTACACTGGCCACGGATGGTGCCTGATGATATGGAATGGCATGTGTCATCGCAGGAGAAGCTCGGGGAGCCCAGCCTTGGGGATGACGAGGACCGCCGGACGGTGAAAAGTTGCGTGGCGAAGCTGGGCCATCACTGCCGACTGTCATAGACCCACGTCTTGCGTTGATGAGCTCTGGGGGTGGCATCGGATGCTCGAGAGTCTTAAGCCGGTGCAGGGCTCCGCTACCGCCACTAACATTGGACGATCCACGGCGTCGGCCATAAGGCCCAGGCTGTTCAATATCCCTGGCTCCCGGGTATGGACCAGAAGGTTCAAAAGGCCCTTGCTGGTCATAATGCGCAGGCCGGTGCAAGACCGCTGGTTGTCGACCTGGTGGCACATCAGAGCGTACCGTACCCCGGCGATCAGAAACGGGTTCATAGCGGCCAGACTGCGAGTTGTACAATTCTCTGTTGCTGTGCGGTGGACCATCGCGCCATGGGGCCCTACTAAAATCATCGGCAGCGATCTCCTTGGGCGCCAGGCGAGCGTCGCCAGAAAGGGCGGGATCACGTGGAGGGAATCTGGAAACTGGCGGGCCAGACACATCTGGTGCTGCTATCGGCGAGACCTTGTCGACCTTTGGTATTGTAGCCCATGGCGACTTTATCGCGGCGGGCGGAGGAGGTGGCTTCGCTACAAGCGTTGGTTTCTCGGGAGCACCCTTCAACACCAGACCTTTGCCACCACCAAGTACATGGGTCTTAGGTGCGGGACCAGGACCGGGAGCAGTAGCCGGTGGGGCAACAAGGGCCGAGGCTTTCGTTTTGGCTGAACTCTCACTTTCTCGTGATGCTTGCCGGACAGCCAACTCGCCCGTTGATGCTGTTTGCGCTGCCTGGGGCGCGGAAGCAGAAGCTGGCATTGCATGATGGTCATCGACATGTGGGATGGTAGTTTTCGTTCCGTCAGCCCAAACGATGGCCTCGGGGGTCCAATCCTCGTCGTCATCTTCTATATCTGCCCAGTTATTCTCCCCTTTGATGTCCTCGGGCCCAAGGCGGCTCGCCATATGGATGCCATACTTCTTAAGTTCTTCATCCGTATATTTCTTGGGCTCCGGTGGGGGTGCGGCTAGTGAAGATGTATTAGCAAACTACTCACAACAGCAACAACTGCCATGTAATTCCATGATGCTTGCTCACGTCGATTCTTGTTCCAGACTGCGTTTGCGTCTGGAGCCGATCCCGACTTCCCTCCGTTTGCGCCAGAGGACTTTGCAACCAAGCCACTTCCGGTCTTGGCAACCAATCGGGGTCGAGATGAACTCAAAGTGCTGGATGGGGTCGGGGAGGAGCTGAGGGTGACGGTAGGTTTCTCCAGCGGCTTGGTCTGAGCAGGAGGCGCCGTGCCCTTTTGGTGGAGGAAGGTCTTATTGACACTGATGGCCTTGAATGGCGCTGGCTTCTTGATGGTCGACGAAGGTCTAGGATGACCGGCGCCGTCCTCCTTGCCCTTGGAGCCATCTTTAGACGCCTCGTTGTCGGACCCTCCACTAACACTGACTTCGGCCGAGTTCACAAGATCATCGATAATGTCGGATATATGCTTGTTTGCAAGGTCGTCGGTCGAGGCGCCATTTATGTGCGTTCGGTTGACGTCGACATTTTCCGGGTTAGTATCGACCTTGGTGGACTGTACACATGCGCAAACAAACAGTCAGCAAAGGCGGGGTGCGCCTGAGAAGAAGGGGGGAAGCTCTCGAGACTCACGGGTTGGGCGTCAGAAGTTATGGTAGCTTCATCGGATCGTTGTTTTGGTGACTCAGTGGCCATCATCCGCGTGGAATACTCGTGGATTCGAATCGTGGATGGGAATAGTCCGATCGCAGTTCGGCGCAGAACAGATTAGGCCGTGGTAGCGTAGAGATAGACGATGCTGTAATGTTTTCTGTAGGAAAAAAAAGGTGGGTTCCGGTCAGCTCCAGGAAGCAACGGGAGTGGTTTGCTCGAGAGTGCAGCGCGGAGCAGATCGAAGGCTGGGCCTCGCGCAACGGAGGGACTGAGCCAGGTCGACTCGCAACTTTTGTTCGCCGTGTGCAACCCACTTGGCCCGGCCGGTCTAGTTGGGAGCGAGATACGTACCTCTTGACCCTGAAGATGCTGGGGATAATTGAGAACGGTGATACCTCGCGGTCGCGGGTCAATATTTGGGTCGTCGTGGGGGAGTGAGGTAAGGGTCGTTGGAGAAAGAGAGGGCAGGAAGCGTCCTGTGAGGCGATGCGGCTGGTGGTGGTCGGAGGTCTTTTTGCCCACTTGCAGCACTGACGACTCGGTCGGTTGGCAACCAGAGGTCAGAGCTGCCGGGGTCATCGCTTCAGGCTTAGCGCTGGGTGGTGGTCTGTGCTTTGTTGAAGATCTACTCTCTGCCCCTCCACAGACAACCAGTCCCGAGCCAGCGACTATATGAAGGGAAAATCTCTATATGTTTGAGTTCAGGATCTGGCAAAGTTTGTATAGATTGTTCATTGCCAGTCCTAGTCGAATAAATGTACAGTATCTCTGCACCAAGGGCCTCTAGCAATCATGCTTCGACTGAGAGGCATCGCGCTTCCTAGGCTGAACCATGGTCTTGACTTTTTGTGTGTCATGCCTGATATATTCCGCAATGCCCATCATCAGAGAAACAGAAAGATCACGTAGAGCTCACATGCCAAACTTGCTCATGAAAAATTAGAGAACTACATCACTAGGACTGAAGATATTCGGCCTCTTGATTGTACAGGTGGTGTTTCGCGCATCCTCCCAATTGCTTGCTAGCGAGCGGACTGGACTTTATGTAGAACAGCAAGTTCGCGCAAGGGCTCTGAGCCTAGCTGGGAATATCCGACCCTCATCTCCACATTGAAATCGGGTTACAGTGACCGTAGGCTGCACCATTGGCCACTTGGTAGAGCGCCATCCCAGGCAGCTAGCAGAGACATAAAAGAAACAACTCTGTTGCTAAGTGTCTCGTAGGCACTTCACTCTATTCGGTAACAGGTTATATACACGCCCGAGTCAACTCCAAGCGGAATGTCATCTTCCACAACACCGGCTGAGTAGCTTAGTGGGCGTTGTTCTTGTGGTGACCTATTATTTGTTAGAGAGCAAGCCTCAACTCCCGAGCTCTTTGCATTCAAGACTCACGCAGGTGGAAGTAGTAGTTCTGGGCGTAACCAGTGATCAGGACCAGGAGAATGGCGTGGACGATGGCTATGACATGATCAGCATTTGATACTCCCTCTTGTCGTGTCTCCGACAGATACAGGGATACCTACGCGCAGCACTGGGGTTCTTGCCAAAGTACTTGGCCTGGTATCTTCCGAGGAGACCGGTGGGCTTGACCTCAGGGGCGGAGCCACGGGGAAGTTTGGAGTAGAAGTTGACGACACGCTGCATGCGGACGGCATCGGGGTTGGCACCAATGGCCTAGTTTCCTCCGTTAGCTAATGACCCCTTTCAAATTGTTGACCTGTCCGAATTCTCCATTTCCAAGCGTATTCTGTCCAACAATATCCCGTCGTCCATGTCGTCGTCCCTCATTCCACTTCAGAGTCCTCCCCTCCCCTCCCCACCACCAACTTTCCAGATCCCATTTGGCTTTCCAGTGTCGATTCGCAATGTCGGAGTGAATCAAAATAGACGTACCTTGGGGGAAGCGACCTGGAAATGTGAGTTAGCAAGGTTCCCTACCTGGCTGCAGTCCTCCCTATGCATCCGGATCTTACCTTGGGGGGGATGAGGGTCGAAAGCGCCCGGCGAGTGACAAAGCTCATTTTGGCAGAGGGGTAATCGCGGCTTTCGCGCGATTTCGGATTCGATACAAGAAGGAGTCGGCTCGGGTCGAATGGAGCGAAGTGTCGTCGTCGTCGGCAACGATTGACGGAATTGAGCTGTTAAGGTCCAACTGGGAAGGGCTGCGGGAAAACGCAAGGTCCCCAATCATCCGGCTAGCAAGAATGTTGTTGCGCAAAACGGTTGTTTCCGGTTGGCCAATCAGAGCACCAATAGTGGGGTCAAAAGCCGCACCTCGACGCAAGCACCAGCCAGCCAGGTCCCAGTCAAGCCAGCAGCTCCGACGACCTGTAAGTTCGCCCCCCATCGATTGAAGCTTTGCGCTGGAAGCTTGCGGTGCGAGCTTCACTTGTCCCTCACCTCGACGACGACCACAGCCATCCTCGTCAGTACACCAACATATAATGGCCTCATTACGCCCTTCCACGGCCGCCGCCGCCGCCAGACTGCTGCGCACAGCAACGTTCTCCCCCCGATCGAGCATCCTCCCCGCCTCCCGCCGTTTCGAGAGCTCTACCCCCTCGTCCTCTTCGACCGCCGTGGCTCCCAAGCAAGCCAAGGCAGAGGACCTGGCCCCTGTTCAGCGGAATGCGCCCGACTATGACGTTCCTGTTGATCAGGCCACTTCGTACGACCCCTCCACAACTATTTTGATATGGATCTCTACAACCATGCACAACTTGATATCTGATATTGGGTGATATAGGATGTTCACCCCAGTACCCAAGACCATTCAGGATGGTTCCGAAGAAAACCTCACTCTCCCTGCCGGCCTAATCTCTGGCGCCCCCCTAGAGCTGCAAGCCCGTACAGTCCGGTTTGTTTGCCCTTTGTCCTGTGGTCTACGCCTCTATGGAAGATGCATTTGTCTAACTTTGTCTTCCAAAGTATCTACCAACCCTCCAAACCAGCCACCCAATCCGGCACCGCCAAGGGCTCCCGCTGGCGCATGGACTGGGACGTCCTCGGCAAGGGCCACAGATGGGAGAACCCCCTCATGGGTTGGCAGTCCTCTGCCGATTCAATGCAGGGCACCCACCTAACCTTCAAGTCCAAGGAGGATGCTATTGCCTTTGCCGAGAAACAGGGATACGAGTACTTTGTCCAGGAGCCAAACACCCGTGCCTTCACACCCAAGGCGTACGCCAACAACTTTACCTACTCGCCCGGTAAGTTGAAGATCGTCAGGACCAAATAAAAGGGGGGAAGAGCGAGGCTGGGCGTCAATGTACATATCACGGAACAAGAAAGGGGTTACGGTGTGACCATGCATGTTGAAGCGGCGAATGTGTGTTGTTGTAGTTATAGAATGGTCAACTGAAAAGAACTGGAGTATTTTTGACGCGCAACTGCTCCGTTCAGCTGGTGCAAGATGGGGCTTGCAACTTTGACACGGTAACGCAAGACTTTGCCCATGATACAGAACAGAGAAATGTTGGCAGTCATTTCAGCATATAGCCTTTCTCGGTAGGTGAACGCTGACTGGCTCAAGCTCGATGCGGTCAACACACCGGAGCTACATTCTGGACCCTTTGGTTCAGGAGCTTGAGAAGCTATCAGTTGTCCGGAGGTGTGAATGGCAAACCCCCTGAATGTGTGAAACCATACATGTGAACAAAACATGCTTGACCTGAGTAAAGTATCGTAAGCTGGCCAGATGGTGTGATTACAAAGAGGATTGATGAGCAAAACCAAGGACATGGCATTAGTGAGACTCTGAGGAGTCTATCCCAAGACAGACTTATGGATTTCGCAGCCTCGAATCAGAAAGATCAGAGATCACAAAACACTTCAACGATAAATTTCGATGCAAGAAAGATTCTCAGTATTATACGCTTTAACATACCACCGCCCACATGACGGTCTGCTAAAATAGTGTTGGTATAATAACCAGCTGAGCTCAAGTCCTGTATTGCCCGATTGTCTCGTTGCCGAGTGCCCGTGTTGCCCAATGACGCCATCAAAATGCCTGCAAACCCGCGGAAGAAACAGTTCCCTTACTCATAAAATACCAACGCTGCCAATGCCCAAAACAAATAAAGAGGATATCATGTCATCTTCCACCCCGTGGTTCATCTTCAAGTCGTAATCATTGGTTCATGTCCATTCGTCTCGGTGAGTCCTTGAAACTCAACTGCGTTCTCCCCATTCAGCCCAATGTCGATGTCAGGCGGCAGGTCCTTGATCTTGGACGATCTGGCCGATGATTCAGCCCAGGCACGCATGCGCACCAGAGCCCGGATAGCGGCCTCTCTGCGCTGGTCTTGCCGGACCAAGACCGCCTCGTTGACCTTGGTAGCGGTCTTTCTGCGTAGGTCTGATGATAGCAGGTCCTTCAGTTCGGGACTGAGGTTCGAGTCGTGATCAAAGAACAGCAGAGACATGGCTCTTTCGAGATCAACTCGAAACTGTTCATTTATCGACGCCCTGGGAGCCACCTGTTGCGTGGCAAAATCCAAAGCGGGGGTGATATCACCGCCGTAGCATTGCCTGATGAGCTCCACAAGCTGGAGACGCAATAATGAAAAGTGAAGCTCGGGGTTTTTGTCCAGTATCTGATATGCACGTTAGAGAGACTCAAAACAGGCAATTTCAATACAATCAAATGTGTGTAGGTTGCGCTCATAAAGTGGTGGGTGTTTCTCAGCAAAGAGCCCGAAGGCCTATTATGCGTGGTGCATGAAACTCTGTGTCAAATCATAGCAACGGGGTGTGAACAAGATCGAAAGACTTACATCAGAATCGAGGGCATTCAGGGCCGTGATGGCCGTCTCGATATCCCCGCTGTGAATGGCATGTTGGATCTCTTGTCTCGTCTTGATGGAGGGGTCCGCTTGCTGTGGCGCCAGGTTTGCCTCTTTGGAGAAGTTGGCAGCGGCGCCTGGGTACCCCTCCATCGTCAAGTAGTCCAAGATCAAAGCGTTGATGTCACTAGGCCTTCTGTCAGCACGGAACCGAGTCATGTTGAGAGCAGTGAAGCGACAAGGAATCGAGGTTAAGAAAGAGGCAGTTCAGAGATTACGAGATAAATGCAGAGTTTCTCCTCATGGATAATCAGAGAGATTCCCATTGATATGCGATCATCATATTGCCAGGGCAAAGGAAGCGGAGGGAAGGTGACTAACTTTTTGGGCGTCTTGGTGTGGCCTACGCGCGCCTCGAATGCATATTTAGGAGTAGCAGTCGCCGTGGATGAAGTCTTGGTTGAGCAAGTCAGCGTGTGAACTTGCGTAGCAAGGTTGTCAAGAGGCACATACCATGGGGGCAGCCTGCGATTGACGCTGCGCTGCCTGTCGAAACTGGGCGAAGATGTGTTCTCTGAACGCAAAATCGGGATCGAGGTGCCCCTGCTGCTGAAAGGCCTGCCAGTTGGACATGTGCAAACTGGCTCGCTGTGCTTCACATCTGCCGTTGGGTGCACCTGAAGTCAGGTTGCACTGCGGTGTTTTTGGCGGTTTGACCAGAGAAAATTGTTGGGAATGGAGGAGGTGGAAGTTGCAAGAGAGCTCAAGTTGAAGGTGAAAACCTGGAGGCAGAGGTGTCCGAGCTCCCAGTGGAGTCGTTTACGGGTCTCTCTGTGGGGGCTCTTTCGGTCAGGGTCAAAGAGAAGCCGGGCAACAGTGGCACCGTGCGAATTTCCCATGCTGTAACACCGTGCTCGGTGGGTAGAAGAGAGCAGCACTGATGGCCACAGATAACCCTCAGGACCTTCCCAACCTGATGCTTGGCGAGGGGCAATAGGGCACCTGAGGCACCCATGGCTCCAAACAAAGCAGGGCACTCCCTCTGCCTTCACCAGCCAGAATGGACCAAAAAGCGGCCTCTACCTGGTAGGTTAAGTTTTTCGTGGATTTGCGCCTATAGTTTGGCCAGCAAAGCAGGGCAAAAGGTAAGCTTCAAGCCTCACACCCACGAGGCACAAATGCAAATGAGATTCCCGTAACAACCTGTTCCTCCCTCACGACACTTACCCCTCACAACCACCACCGCTCTGGTCCAAGATGCCTTCCACCATCCCCGTCGCCCCCGGCACGCCGCAGCTGGAAGATCTTGTCATGAACCTGAAGACCAACGGCACTGCTGGTACCTCGTCAGTCGACGGCACTATCGCAAAGAGGGCGCACTATGCTCCACCATGGGCCGATGTCAGCATCATCGGTATCGCCGGCAGCTCGGGTTCTGGAAAGTCGACTCTCTCGCAGGCCATCGTTAGCAAATTGAACCTGCCGTGGGTTGTCATCTTGTCCATTGTAAGTCTCGGGCCTAAGAAAGTACAGGCTAGAAACAAAATAAAAACTCATGCTTTGTTCATATCCGCTAGGACTCTTTCTACAAGTCCCTCGATGAAGAAGCGTCGAGAAAAGCGTTCCGCTGTGAATACGACTTTGATGCGCCAGATGTAAGAAGACAACCTCCAACAAATCATTCTCGTGAATGGGATCCAGGATTGGCAGACTTACCAGGATCGTTTCCACCCCAGGCCTTGGACTTTGACGTTTTGGTAGACCGGCTGCGAGACCTGAAAGCGGGGTGAGTCCTTCTCTTCTCACGTTGGCCGTAGGCATGAACTGTAAAAGAGCCCATCTGATAATCAGATGTTGTTAGCAAACGCGCGGATATTCCAGTCTACTCTTTTGAGAAGCACGCTCGCATGGAACAAACCACATCGATCTACTCACCTCATGTCTTGATTCTTGAAGGAATCTTCGCCCTTCATGACCCAAGAGTCCTTGAGCTCTTGGACATGAAGGTAATTTCCGTCTTACAATCTTCAGAGTTACATCTCGAGTACTAACATGGGAGAAGATCTTTTGTGAAGCAGACGCAGACACCTGCCTGTCCCGAAGAAGTAGGTTCCCTTGAAGTGAATCGGCTCGTTATGGAAGAGTTCAAGAATCTAACGAGCTACAGTTCTCCGAGATCAGCGGGAGAGAGGCCGTGATGTTGAAGGTATCATCAAGCAGTGGTTCTCCTTTGTAAAGCCCAATTTCGAACGGGTAAGCATCATGCTCCGCTCACCTTGGGATTCTTGCTAACTTGAGATCAGTATGTCGATCCTCAGCGCAAAGTGGCCGATATTATCGTCCCCCGCGGTGTTGAAAATCAGGTTGCCATGAGTACGTCCAACTTCATTCAGCCCTGGTATAACCATGCATCCCTTGAAGCTAACTGTCATAGCCATGGTTACCCAATTCATCCAGCAAAAGCTTCTCGAAAAGTCAACTCATCATCGTGCGGCACTCACCCGCCTCGAGATCGGTGCTCTTTCAGAGCCCCTAACCTCCAAAGTTCACATCATGAATCAAACGTCTCAGATGCGTGGCATGAACACCATCATACACAACATCGACACCTCGTCAGAGGACTTCATCTTCTATTTCGACCGCCTTGCTGCCCTGCTAGTTGAGCAGTAAGTTGCCCCCTTTTCTTGTAGGCTACCGCGTTCCAGCCAGAGTCTCACGCCTACTACAGGGCCTTAAACAACGTCTTCTTTACATCCAAAACCATCACCACGCCTCAAAACCTCCCATATCGCGGCCTCGCCCCGGCAGGCGAGGTATCCGCCGTCGTTGTTCTTAGGGGCGGCGCGGCTCTTGAGGCTGGTCTGCATCGCGTAATCCCAGACTGCAAGACTGGTCGCGTGCTGATTCAGTCCAACATCCGCACTGGAGAGCCCGAGTTGCATTACCAGGTCCTCCCCAAGGACATCGCTGAACACTCGGCCGTTCTACTGCTCGACGCTCAGATGAGCTCTGGTGGTTCGGCGCTCATGGCCGTGCAAGTTCTTGTTGACCACGGTGTCAAGGAAGAGAGAATTGTGTTGGTCACTTACAGTGCAGGCCGGATGGGTTTGCACAGGCTCACCAAAGTATTTCCCGACATTTCTGTGGTGGTGGGTAATTTGTGCACTGATGCCGAGGAGCGCTGGGTTGAAAGGCGGTATTTCCGTTGCTGAAGTGTTTGCATCTAAATGTACATGGAGTCGGTAGCATGGCGCCGGGGCAGGTCTGTCCCATGTTTATATATGCATTGAACACAGCTTTATCATACCCTGAACTATGAGCTAAAGGCTTCATCCACTGCGTGTTTTCATGGAAACGTTCTGGAATTCACTCCTTGGCCTTCTGTGGCCTGAGCTGTAACAAAACGATAGAGACCCCTCTGTTTGAACGCCACGCTAGGCTTGCTTGCATGGTCTATGATACAAAATGGCTTCACTCATAAGGTATATTCAGCAAAAAGCCCCCTCCCTAACTCAAGAGGACAAAAGTGTCCAGAGCAGGAAGCTCAGTAGCTCATCAAATCTGTTTCATCAAGGTCAGCCAACAGCCATTCTCATAAAGGCAGAAACAACTTACCTCTCCCAAACAATGCCCTCTTTCCCCAGTCCATGGCCATCAGCACTCTCGTCCTGAAACTGACGCTTTGAGCAAAGTAGATGCTTCTCCATGCATACACCGCCCACAAACCGCCAGCGAACCGCCACCCATCATTTCCGAGGTCAAAAACCGCCGAGTTACCAATATACGCCAAGCTTCCCAAGTGTTTGTACTCAAATGCTTTGTAAACCGCCGCGTCCACGTCGCCGTCCGAAATCTCGTTGGCTCTCAGCCCTGGAGCCGCCCGTGCCAGCTTGTTAAACTTGTGAGCGAGGTACGACCCTTGCTGGTGGGCCCTTTGCGCCGTCGCTGGCAAGCTGGTCAGTTTGCTGTCGATTGTCTTGAGCAGCTCGCGCAGCTCCCCAAAATCCAGGGTACCGGACCGATCACGGTCGTACTCCTCGAACAGCTTGTCTAGCCTCTTTAGATGTCCCACCGCCTGAGGAAACCGCTTCTTGACCTGTTCGGCAACATTTCTCCAGTCGGAAAAATGCAGGGAAAGCTTCTCGGGGTCAGTAACACCGTGCTTCCAGGCGATGCTTCGGAGGAAAGAAATGATGTGGTCGGCGACGTTGTTTTGAACAGTGGCACAGTCCCCAATAGCATACACGTCTCCAAGAGGCGTGCCGTTCAGTCTTAGATGTGTGTCTGTCTCAAGGGCATGTCTGTTGTTTTGCGCCTTGCCCAGTTTCGCGCTCAAGGTTTTGCACAAGTCTGCCTGAGAGACACCAGTGGACCATAGACAGAACCCCATGGGGAGCTCTTTCGTGATGACTGTTCCATCCTTTTGCTTTTGCGTAAATACGATGCTGTCCTCCTTCACTTCGCTGACCCTCGAGTTGACCAAGACCTCAACTTGATCTCTGGCAAACCTTTCCTCGGCATAGGTCGAAAGTGTCTCGTCGTATGTGTTGAGAATGTGGTCTCTGCTCTGAATCAGATGAACTGAGATTTCGTTTCTCAGCAACCTTGGGAACAACTGGATCAGGTCTTCATTTAGCAGATCATACAGCTCCGCCGCGAACTCCACCCCAGTTGGCCCGCCTCCACTGACCACAAACGATAATAACCTCTTGCGATCTTCGTCACTCGTTGTTGGCAGGCAAGCCAGCTCCAGGTTGCGAATGATCCTGTTGCGGATCTCCCGGGCGTCTCTGATATCCTTCAAAAAATGGCAGTGCTCCAGCCCCTTAACTCCGTGAGCATTCGTCACCGAACCCACCGCTACCCACGAGTTTGTCGTAAGGCACATAGAACCTCTGTTCAACACCATGGCAGTCCACCTGGCTGACTTCGACTAATCTCGCACTGAAATCGACATCTTCGGCCCTGGCGCGCAGGAACCGGCCCCTAACCCCGTGGATTATCCTCCGTATCGGCTCGACCAAACTCCGCAGTCCTAATGTTCCAACAGTGGCTGAGGGCAGCATGGGCGTGAACAGGAAGTAATTGGTAGGACTAACAACGGTGACATGCCAATCCTCAGGATTCAGTTCCTTCAGCAGCGCCACACCTCCCCACCCACCACCCAAGATCACCAGTCTTGGCTTGTCCTTTTGCCGCTTGCGGTCCTCGTCATCCTCATCGTCGATGAATACTTCCAAAATGGGAAGGTTCTTGGGCCCACCCCGTCGGGGGTTGAGTGCAAGCTGTGAGATGGTAAAGGTCGGACTTGTTGGAGGCGTGGTCGACATAGGTGGTGGCATCGTAGACGAAGAAACCAATTACGCCGAGGGAGACGAATAACACGGAAGAGCCAAACCAGGCGGCGAAACGATAGGCGTATTTGAGGGCTTTTGGAGTGGTTTTGGGTGAGTTTTTGGATGTTGTGGTAGACAATCGACGGAGGTGGGTTAACGTCAGGGGTGGTGTGGTGAAGAAGGTCTTGAAGTCTGGAGCGGTTCCAGGGATCGTGGTCCGTGAGGAGGGGAGGTTGGAAACGATGCGTTGTTGAGAAGGGGAGACTATTCTAGTTGGGTATGCCGATGTTCTGGCCCGAAAAGGCAAAGAATGGACCGTCCGAAGCCCGGCGTCTCGAGACAGGCGACGGCTGAGCATGTTGACGTTGCGGTGTAGTTATGGTGTTTGTTAATTTGCTGTTGGTTGTGAACCCGTCGCGATGTCTTCAATGACGTCAATTCGTAATCGATAAGGAGCTGCTCGACACAAACTGGTGTAAGTGAGAATCTCAAAACCACATCGCTGGAGCGCAATTGTGTATCGATATTCAGAGGAAAGGTGAGGATTAAGGAGGAGATCGATGTCAGTTGCTCTAATTCAACAGCAGGAAATTGGAGTTGTCACGGTGCAGGGAGGGTAGTTCATCCCACCTCAAGTTCCAGCCCATCAGATACGTCAGTGCCCGTTTCCAGCTTGACAGGTCAGGGGTCTTGACCTGGACCTGGCGGCGGCGCTTGTAAGTGCTTTTTTTTCTTGTTCACACTGTGCCAGACGGCCGGAAACACTACATTTAAGGCTGTGTCTAAATATGGCACTCTCTGCCTGCACTGTGCTCTCAGTTCAACCCCTTTTGGAGAGTGTGTCAACCTCAATGAAAGGCAACGTTGACAGAGGTTTTTTGATATGTTCCAAGTGTTGGATTATCTACGTCTATTTGTTGAAAACAAAGATTGTAAAACCTGTACTGTATGAAAAGCGGAGTTGCATATCGGATAGGTGTGACTGGAGTGCCCAATCACCTTATGTCCGACAGGATGCATGTATGATGCCAGTAGATTATCCCATAGGGATCTGTGAGAGGTGCAAACGCAACATGCTTGAAGCTATTAAGCGCCCCAGACATTTAGACTGGCATTATATTCACGCACGGGATGAGAACTTGCATATGCTATCTGGTTCTTCATCAAGATTCTGGTCTGGCTGCGCGCTGATATAAAATCAATTTAGTATTCTGTGGTTTGTCCCGGAGACCAACTCATTTGTCAAGACAAACCTACCATCTATTGCTAGGGATCCAGTCTATTGTCCTCGGTTATGCAAAAACCAAGATAGGTATCTCTTTAGTACCCACCCACCCCAGAGCCCAGCATGCACTGGCAAATGCTCTCAAGTTGAAGAAGAAAACAGGCCACTCCTCTTCTGGGAGCTGACATTGTCCTGGGGTTGGGCGTTTGGTCTTGTGGACAATGGTAAGTCGCTCACTTTGACGTGGCTCTCGCCAACAACGACTCCTCATTTGCAGGTCAGGGACGTCCTAAAACATTTACCCGGAACCTGGTAGAGGCCGTTATCACGGCTACCTAAGGAGCCAACTATATCACTCTTTGAAACAAGCACCAGCTTTCTGGACCACTCGGAGTCCATCCACTGTTTGGTTCTGTCCCACAGACTTGTTGCGTCATGGCTTCGAGGATCTCAAGAGAACAAAGTACGAGATAGTCTGAAGAGACCAATTGCCTTGAGATTAAGACCATCTCTCCTACACATGATAATGAAGACCGCATCTATTTCTAGGCTGCCGATACAGAATTGATCACACATGATCTGCCCTTCCATGTTGACTGATACATAGCGTGCTCGCTTCATAAACCTGGCACCGCAAATTCCACCGGCTCCCTCTGCGCCTCCCACGCCAACCAATCGCTCCTCGTCGTAGGCAACAGTCCCATCCCATTCACCTTCCAAACGCCCAGCGCAAGCGCCACGATTTGCATGACCACATAGACGAGCTTCACCTGCAGCACCTTGCCCTTGTTAGTCTCCGTCTCGAACCGCTCAAACGCCTGGTTCGTGCCGAGTATTCCCATAATAGGGTTCTTGAAAGCCATAACAATCATCATGATGCTGAATATTTGGAGCGAGTTGCCGGACATGTACATCATGATAGCGGTCATGGGAAGAGACTTGATCGGGGCGAGGGCAACCTCCCAGGCCTTTTTGAGTTTGAGGGTGTCCATTTCTTCGGGAGATGGAGGGTCGCGTTTGGGGGCAGTTTTCTTGTCTTTCTGTTACGCAACAGCAGCAGTTAGCCAAGCGCCAGGCACAGTAGTTTCGTGAGATGCGGGACGTACTTTGGAGTTTGAGGGTTGCGAAGAGGGATAGCCAGGGGGGTCGGGGATCGACGATTTGGGCTTATATGGTGGGGGGTTCTTGAGCTCAATCGCCCATGGCGGTAACGTTGTAGCTGGCATTGTGGTGGGATGATGTCGAGGAGTGCGCGTCGCGATGGTGGTTGATTGACCTGGAGGCTTGAATGTTGAAGGTGATGTCTAGATTGAATGGCGTCCGTGCTTTAGGATGGATTTCAGGAAGCTTCTTGGCGGACCATGCTTGTTCCCATGTCAGTGGAACCCCGTTGCTGTTCTGGACCCGCTCCCCCACTCCCCACAGAACCAATTCTCCACATTGGCTTTGACTTGGAATTGGCCCTGGCGCAATTTGAATTTCAGGGGCCTCCATTGTTGAACAACTGCCCGAGGAAGATCCACGCAACCACCCGACTCAAGCGGATCGGAACCGACTAAACGCATCTATCGAGCTCCCGGCAGAGCCGCAAGTTAAAACCGCCACCGACTTTGCGACCGTTGAGCGTCCGACGTTGTGCTGAATCTCGAATTGGATAGCAAGAACGGTAATACCGGTGGTTCCAAAGTCCGGTACTTTCTGGGGCGCCCGAGCCAGACACCAACGAAACAAAACCAACACCAACTCGGGCTCTTAACAACAATACAAGAATAGTGACGCGACGAGATCGAAAGCTACAAGCATCCATCTTGCCGGCTTGACTTCCACGCGCGAACCGAACAAGCGATCGCCTTCGAGTCCAGAACTTGCCGAACCCAGCTTCAGCTTGGCGCGTCTATCATAAAGAGAACGAGAGACACGGAAACGACTACGAAAGCAGAGCATTTCCAGGGCTTGGTGTGAGGGGTCCGCCCCGTTGTTGTATCAAATTATTTTGTGAGAGAAAAGAAGGAACAATTCGAGACAGCAAACATGGCGAGCGCACAGGGAGGAGATTCGAAGCTTTTTGCTCGGGTAAGCACACAATCCCTTGTTTGGCGGTCTTGGTCCGGGTTTGCGGGGGAAGCCATCTCACCCAACCAAGCTGAGCTATACGGATGGCTTCTGGGTGACTGGCCAAGGGCGACATCGTCGCCTTATCGCATTCCGTGTTGCTACCCTACATTCCTTGCCCCTCACCACCTTTCAGCACATGCCGTTTCTTCTACCCATACCAACCAGAAACACGACATCATGAACACCAAGCCTTCAAGATGTTCATGGCATATCTTCCTCCGTCCACTTACTTACAAAGACCACAGGGTAAAGTCGCTGAGCTCCGCCTCGAGTTGAACAGCGGCAGCAAAAAGGACAAGAATTTCACGACGAAAAAGATTGCGCTGAAAAAGATTGTTGCCAATATGACCATGAGCAACAACGATATGGTGGCCCTGTTTCCAGATATCATTGGGTGCATGGGCATTCAGAATCTCGAAATCAAAAAGATGTGCTTCTTGTTCTTGGTCAACTATGCGAGAATGCGCCCCGAGGTAGCAGTGAAGGCGATTCCTGTTCTGGAACATGTTGGTTGACCCCCTTTCTTCGACCTTCTGGTTGTTGATGTGCTGATGATATGGGCAGGACATGGAAGACCCTAACCCTCTTGTACGAGCGCTGGCCTTGCGGACAATGTCTTATATCCATGTGCGAGAGTTTGTCGAGGCCACAGTGCCCATTGTTAAGCAGCTTCTCCGGGATTCTGATCCGTATGTGCGCAAGACGGCTGCGTACACTGTCGCCAAGTTGTATGATCATGACAGGCACATGGTGGAAAAGTCAGACTTGATCGACAGGCTAAACGGCCTGCTGAGAGATGACAACCCGACAGTAGTTGCCAGCGCCTTGGCCGGGCTGATGGATATCTGGGAAAGAAGCGACGCCATCAAACTTACCATTGATTACAGCAATGCGTCCAAAATGGTTGCCATTCTGCCAGATTGCTCAGAGTAAGTCCAGAGTTGTGCACACTCGGGAAGGGACGTGCTGACAGATTTGACAGATGGGGCCAAACATACATCTTGGAAGCCCTCATGTCGTATGTTCCACAAGAAGCAGGGGAAGCTACCCTGTTGGCGGAGCGTATAGCACCTCGACTTTCTCACTCCAACTCGGCAGTTGTCCTCACCTGCATCAGAGTAATTCTCTATCTGATGAACTACATTGCCGACCAAAAACAGATCTCCGCCCTCTGCAGGAAACTGTCACCACCGCTCGTCACTCTGTTGGCCAAGGGACCCGAGGTTCAGTACCTGGCCTTGAGGAACGCCCTGTTGATCCTACAGCGCCGCCCCGAAGTCTTGCGCAACGACATCCGCGTCTTTTTCTGCAAATACAACGATCCCATCTACGTTAAGGTCACCAAGCTCGAGCTCATCTTTATGCTGGCCAACGAAAAGAACATTGACGAAGTCCTGACCGAATTGCGAGAGTACGCCACCGAAATCGACGTTCACTTTGTCCGCAAGGCTGTCAGAGCTATCGGAAAGCTTGCCATCAAGATTGAACCCGCCGCGCGCCGGTGCATCAACCTGCTGCTGGAATTGGTGTCAACAAAGGTGACTTATATCGTCCAAGAAGCCACGGTCGTCATCCGCAATATCTTCCGCAAATACCCCAACCAGTACGAGTCCATCATCGGCACCCTGTGCGAGCATCTCGACAGCCTCGACGAACCAGAAGCCAAGGCGGCCATGGTCTGGGTCATTGGCCAGTACGCCTCCCGCATCGAGAACTCGGACGTGCTGCTGGAAGACTTTTTGGACTCGTTTGCCGAAGAGCCCGTCGAGGTTCAACTCGCCCTTTTGACCGCTACAGTCAAGCTGTTTATCCAACGGCCGACAAAGGGCCAGGATTTGGTCCCCAAGGTTCTCAAATGGGCCACCGAGGAAACAGACAACCCCGACCTGCGAGACAGGGCGTACATGTACTGGAGATTGCTGTCGACAGACATGGAGGCGGCCAAAAGGGTGGTCATGGGCGAGAAGCCAGCCATCACTGCCGAGAGCGAGAAGCTGGACCCGCAAACCCTCGAGGAGATGTGTCTGAACGTGGGCACCCTGGCTACAGTGTATCTCAAGCCGGTGCAGACTGTGTTCAGGAATGCGCGGCCCAAGAAGTTGCACGACAGCCCGTGCCTGCAACGTCAGGAGGTGGCCGTTCCTGGTTTGAGGCAGCCGGGGGATGACGGGAACAAGAGTTTGAGCGGGTTCGGGTTCGGTAGTGACAAGGCGGTCCAGAGGCAAGGGAATATGAGTGCGGCCGTATCAGACGCGGATGCCTACTTTGCGCAGCAACACACCAGACAACAAGATGGATTTGGGGATCAGGGGCATGGAGGCGGGTATGTGGTCAGCCAGTTTGACGCCCAGGTACCAGTCTACTCTGCACAGGGGCAGCCAAACAATGCCGACCTTTTGCTGTGATTCGAGTACATGTGTCGACAAAGGACAGGTTGTCTGCATGAGAAATGAGCGCAAGATGATACATTGCATTAGTTTAATACCATAATTCGTTCTACATTAGATCCTTCACCATAATTGTCGGCCGTAATCCTGTCTATATCCCCACTTCATCAGTTTGTCGTCGGTGTGCAACCCAAGGGGCCGTGGGAGGTGGTTACACATAAGTCGTCTTCTGTCCGCCCCTTTTGTAGCTCCAGAATCTCAACCCGATCAGGCTGCCGCAAAGCGCAACCCCAACCACGAACATCAAACTTTGGTTCGCGACAGCTTTGTGGCACAGTCCTTGGAGCCTACTGAATGCCAAATCCGGGGATTTTAGGTCCTCCTCGCGCAGATAACCAGCAAGTGGCTCCGATCCGCCAACATCAATCAAGCCTCCGTTGATGAGACCGGTAAAATACAGGCCTCTGCCGTCGTCATCCCCCAATGAGCAGCCATGGGTATCCTTGAGTCCAATCGACCAAGCCTGATGTTCCTCCGCATTAGCACTCCGCCTCGAGGGCGGTACGGGGGGAATGAATACTCACGATTCCGGCTGCGATGAACAACAATGCGGCGATACCGTCCAGAGCCATCAGGGCAATCGTTGGGACAATGTCCTCGAGCCATGTCCACCAGATGGCGCCGAGGAGGTTGGCCACTGCTACGATGATGGTGAAGGCGGCAACGAAGATGGTGAACTTGGTGGTGGTGGGGGGGTCGCCATATACCTGGCCCTTGAGGAAGGTGAGGGTCAAAGCCAGGACCGTGATTGATAGGATGAGCTATTCCAGGTTCCGTTGTTAACCACAACACTAAGGACAGGACAGGCCACAGCATCATGATAGCATACCTGGAGGGCTCGAAACACGGCCGTAACCACTTTGGACTTGCCCATGGCTGCCGGTTGTGTGTTGCACTTGGATGGATTGGGTACAGTACAGGACCTGGGGTGTACACTGGGGATAATTTCTGTCAGTCTGAGAAAGCGGATGAGGAGTTACAGCTTGGGGTCGGGTATTTGATGTGCAGTAAGGGAAGGCAGGTGCGGGCGGGAGTGTTCTGGACTGCCTGAGCTTCTTTCCTTGGAGGGCGGGAGCGAACAGGCAGCTGTTCAGTAAAAGCTGGAAGCCATGAAGGACCTCCCGTCTTTCCCAAATGGTGGTTGAGGTGATGTCTTGGAGGGGTTAGATCCTACTCACGGTGTTGGGTTTCAGGGGGTGATTGTGCAATGGCGTGACGAAAAAAAGGTCAATTGACAGAGGAAATACGAGAAAGAAAACCAACAAGGAGGGTTCTTCCCTTATATACTAGCAAATTCAGTAGTGAACCTGGTAAAGGTAACCACTATCATAGCCGCATCAAGAGTGGGCGAATGCGTGGAACTTGTGTCTTGTGTCACCAGATAACACCACCAAAGAGTCACCATCAAGTTCAACGTCTGGTCTTCAATCTGATCACAAACGCTTGGCGGATGCCTGCCTTACCCTGAGGCACATGTTTTGATACGGCACTTTTGGCGTTGCACTCATGGATTTCTTCGTTCATGCCCTCGGACGATGTGGTGTGGTGGTCAGGACCGAGGTCTGACAGCCTTGCTAGACCCCTTATGCTATGGTGTAGATGCCAAGCCACGTTGGCTACAATCTCAGCTAACCAAATTGGCATCCAAAGGAACTTTCACTGAAAGATTTTGTCTTTCAAAATGCATCTTATGTGGAATTCTCAAAAGCTTCATGTGCAGGGCTCTCATGGGGAGACGGGACTTCGGTTCTAATATAGATTGGGCGCTCTTGGCCACTGTATGGTTATCATGGCTATCACCAAACAGTTATATAGGGAGATACACCAGCTAAAAAACACACCCCTGTGAGTATTTAATCCCAAACTACAGACAGTATCGGTTGAAACTGGCTGGCCCTTTTGTACATTTTCCTTGTCACAAGCAGCCGCCTTGCTTAACCCATCGACCCCAACAAAATTATTCGAAAGCAGCTGGTTGCAAGGAAAAAAAAGGAAAAAAGGAGGAAAGCTGTAAACTTGGAACCCTCTGACCGGCCCCCGACACAGATTCATTCAACTATATCATCATCCGTGCTTTACACGTCCACGTCCACGTCCATATCTGCAGCATCCCCAGGAACGGGAACAACCCCATCCTCCCCTTCACCTAGAACCACCTTGCCGCCGCCTTCGTAGGTGACTCTCCGCCACCCAGTCTCCTCCTCAGGGTCCTTGATGAGCTCCACTGTGGGGAAATAATGCTCGTTCTTCTTCATGGTAACCATCCACGGCACACTATCAAAAGTCACTGCCCTCATGCGGAAATCTGCGAAACTTGTCAGAATGTGGTAAGAAGGGCGGTGCGTACTAGAAATAAACTTACAGGTATTGTCGGGAATCCTAACAACCGCAGCCAAGAAGCTCTCCAGGTCCGGAGTCGGCTTGTTGTTGACATGTGTAATGAAGTTGGTCGGCGCCAACCCATACTGATACGCGGGGGATCCACGAGTCCGGGCAGAGACATAGACCTCGCTGAATAGTTCGCTGATTTGTTGTCTGACGGCATGGTGTGGTCTGTGAATGATAGCACCGCAAAAGGAGATTGCCCGGTGCGTCTCGACGTCATCAGCCGCGACGGTGGGTAGTTTCAACTTCAACTCCTGGCGCTCGCGCACAATCACGGCATCCAGAAACTCGTTGGCGTACATGACATCGAGATCAGATATTCTGGTGATCATACTGCCGTTCAGGGTCAAAATTATGTCGCCCTCAAGCAGAGCCGGGGCCTCTTTCTCCTCCACACGCTCACAGGTGCACTTGGTGACCATGAAGAGCTGGTGATGGGCAGTATTGGCCACAGAGACCTTCTCGATCCATTCCTCAGAGACACCCATTAGGCGCGCCTGAAGCATCTGGACAGCGCGGAGCTCGACTGGCAACATGCGCAGCTTGGGGACGATGCCATCCTGAATCTGCTTGAGGACGGGCAGCAGAGTAGGAGTGGCAAGGCCGAGATGGTACTCCTCATCTCTGTGGGTGGAATGAGAACGCTCTCCCAGATATGTCAACCACAGGGCCTGAACGGTACCGTCCTGCGCAACCAAGACTCCGCTGCCGCACTGTCCACTGAGACTGGTGTCGACAGTGATAGCGTCGAAATTGACAGCACGATAACGGGGCGCCCCGGAGTTTGCCGGAATCGTCACAGCAAAACTCTCGGTGACCGTGGTGGCCGCGTGAACGATTCGGCCGATTCTGTTGTAGCCGATGAAGTAAGTTGAGGCACCTTGGCTGATCTGCTCGTTACCCAGTTTGGCGCTAAGAACCGGCGCTTCAACCAGCTTAGGATCATACTGAATGATGGCGTAGTTTTGCAGAGGGTGGAGAAAGACCACCTTGCCCTCCACCACAATGGAATCGGCGATAGTGATGCTGATATCGCAGAGATCGTACGGAACGATGGCTCTGGAGATCACCACGAGGCCCTTCTCTGCATCCACGACCAGGCCCATTCCCCACTTCCGGTTCTTCGGGAAGCCGTCCAGCTTGACCGGAAGAGTGCATTGAACATGAACAAAGCTTCTAACGAGATCTGCCACGGCAGGGTGAGATGTGTGCTCCAGCTGAATGAATCTGGCCTTGGTGGGGACCGGAGGGATTGGGGGAAGGGGGTCCGCGAGGTTGGTGAAGTCCCAAAGTCCAGTTTTGTCGTTTCTGACTGCCAGCTTCATCTTCTTGGCCCAGTGGCGGTCGACGAAGATAATGGTGGTGTTCAAAGTGTGCAGATCTCGCAGATGTTTATATGTGACAACAACCCTAGACTTATCCGGAATCCCCTTCAAAACGTCAATGAAGGTATCGAGGTCGGGTGTCTTCTTATGGTCCACAGTCTGGATTAGCCACCCGCATTCAGAGCTCTCAAAGCGCCAAGAACCACCGGCTTCGCAGACGTAGACACCCTTGCAGGCCACACCGTACAGACGGGCTTGCTGGTACGACAACTCGTGAAAGCTACCGCCCGCAACCGAGACGAATCGATCAGGCGTAATCTTATGCAGATCACCGACCTCCACCTCGACTTCGACCTCATCGCCGCCACGCAGCACCAGAAGCTTGACAGTACCTCCAACACTGGAGTCCAGAATATCATCCAGGCGAATGAACTGAGTCAGCATTTCACCGTTGACTTTGATCAGCACATCGCCTTCCTCGATCTTCTTGTGCGAGGGACCCCCAGGGAGAATAATTTCGGCAACCAACATGTTGGTCTCCTTGGGGAACTTTTCGCGGACTTGAGCCTCCCACTCAGGGGTCAGGCCCAATCTCCGGCATTCGTCGAACGGCTTAAGAACGAACTGAGTTTGGATATCTCCGCGGGTGATGGGATTTCCTTCTTGCAGACACTTGAGCGCGCGGAGAGGGCGGTCTAATGGGAGGAAGTAATCTGTGGAAGCACCGTCGCTTCTCCCTCCAGCTTGAAGCGCCACGGCATATCCATCGATGTCTACCACGGGACTGCCCGAAGAACCACCGCTGGCTGCGGCGCTAGCCTGGTAGTAACATGTGTTGAAGTCGCTGTACCCTTCACCATATTCGGGAGCATTCCGGTCCAGTCTGCTGATCACACCCGAGAGGATACTGAGCTTTTCTCCAGCATCGTTGCCGACCACTCTAATCTCAATGCCCACCTTTGCCAGATCTGGCCGAAGCTGGAGGGCCTCAACAGGCATGTATTTGATGGCTTTGGGGTCGAATTTCAGGATGCCGAAGTCGTGGACCGGATCGCGATAGACGGGGTAGGCGTCAACCTCCTCGTGGTTATCAAACACGCAGTAACCCCAGAAGGGTCCTGACCCAACAACGTGACGATTTGTCAAGATGTACCTATGATGAGTGTGGAAATCAGCACATATTCACACGCTTACACCCAAGCGTAATAACTGACCCTCTCTCCGCATCTACCACGAACCCCGTGGCCTCGCTGGTCAAGGCGGGGTCTGTATCGAAGCTACATGTCTGGCAAAAGCGGATTGAGACGACATTTCGTACCACCCGCTGGATGGTTTCTTGCCATTCGGCGGTATCAGGACCAGCTGGGAGGAGGGCAGCCAGCTTGTCGTCAGGCTCTTCGTATTCGGGCTCGATGAAGCTGTCGTCGGGTCTGTCGGGGGTGTTCTCGCCGCCCGAAGTATCCAGATCCCCATTGGCGCGATGATGCTTGGGGTGGCGGGCATCCAGTGCATGGGGTGGCTCTTTGCGCTTGGTACGAACTGACGGGGTCAGGTTGGAACCGTTCATCGTGGCGGTGATGGGGTTGACGGTAGATGGATGTGGTGGTGATGGTAGTGATGATGACACAGTTGTGGAAAATCGCTGGGCGGTCGTACGTAGAAAGAAGAGGTGATTGTTGAACTTTTTGCCTGGTAGATTCAAGGCTCTGAAGGGGAATGGGTGATTATGATAGTTGGTAAATAAAGTGGAATGAGTGTGTTGACGAGGTGAACGGGAAGCTACTGTTTGGTAGCTGATTGTGAGTCTGGCTGGTGTAACCAAGCTCTGTTTACTGGATCTGTTGGCAGAAACACCTGAGCGCGTGCCGAAAAAGAGAGCTGGCCGCATTCACAGCCTGGAAGAAAATACCGAGAAGTGTTGGTTGTTGAGAAAAAGAGGCCCAGCTAAGAATGGGATTGCTCTGTCAATTCACACTCGCGACGAATTCTTGCGTTGCCTTGCAGCAACCTGCAGGGCCACAGAGGCAAGGCGCATATGCCGATTGGCGGGGTGGAGTGAGCCTACCACCAGGAGCTTATCTAATCAAACTCCATCCAATTTCATCATTCAGCGCATCCAAATATTTCAAACACTACTAACACAACACATAGGTAAATCGCAGAGGAGACGGCATGCTTCTTGAAACACATAGACTCTATAACAACGCAATCTTTTTTTTCACTCCCCCCCGACTCCCAGTGTATCTTTGACCCGTCACAAGACATGTTTCATGGTAAGGTTTCAAGCAAACATTTATGAGACTTCGTAGACATCCCAAGTGCCCAACGTTCAGGGGGGTAGGAAAAGCGTTTTCAGCTGAGTCAGCGGTGCTGATTGATTTACCAACTGGCACTTGATGGGAAATTGCCTCGGAAGCTCTCACCGTCTTGTAGGCTCGAGGTATGGACACGTATAGAAATTCTCCTGTTATGTTTGAGGGCAGCCAGTTGGAGATACGGTATGTATGATCATGGCAAATTGATTAGCAGGCGAATTTGGTTCACAAGAACAATTTGATCCACAAGAACAAGAAACCAGCAGGCAATGCTGCATTATGTATTCACACCAACTAGCAACCACAATACCCGCCTTCTTAGGCTGGGAGCTGGAAGTCCTTATACGTCCACTTCTCTGTGATCTTGGTCTTGGCCAGCCTCTTGTAGGGAATCTTTCTCCGAGCCTCCATTTTGCCCCGAACCAACATGCTCCTGTACCTGTCCTTGAGCAGGTTGCCTTCTGGCTTCAGGAGTCTCAACGAATCCTGAAGCTCGTCTGGAAGCACAAGCTCCAAGTCCTTCTCCGGCAGCCTGTACCGGCCAAACTGTTTCCTCCGCAGCTTCTCGTCATCACCAATCTCCTCCGCATCACTGAACTCGGCCTTTTCAAGGGCCAACTGCCTTTCCTTCTCTGCCACCTCCAACGCAATTTGCTTGATCCGCTCGGCCTGGGCATTCTTTGCCTTCATGGCCGCTTCGTGCTTCTGCCTCCGTTCTTCCTCCTTTCTTCTCTTGATTCTGTTTCTCTCAGCCTGTGTTTTGCGTCTTGGCCGCTTGGCCTTGACATTGAGCTCCTCTCCCGCACTCTCGAATCCTTCCCAAGCAGAATCGTCCTCCCACTCTGAAAGATCCGCCCTTGCCTCGGCAGCTTCAGCCTCGGCGGCTGATCGAGCGGCGGCCTCAAGTTTAATCCTTTCCGCTTCTAATTCGGCAAGACGCTTCTTCTCGGCCTCCACAGCCTTCTCGCTTTCCTCGATCAACCGTTCTCGATACTCGGTGAAGTCGGGGTTGTAACTGGCGCCACCCTTCGGTACATAGACAGCAGGGATCGGTTTGCCGTTGGCAGAGAGTGAGATGGATTGTTGTTCGAGGGTCTTGGGCTTCTTGGGCTTCTCTTTCTCGGGCAGGAAAGCCAGCTCGACAGCCTTCTCTGGCTCTGGCTGTGGCTCGTCGGCCCAAGGGTCAAATGCGGCATCGACGATGTCAACCGTTGAGTCGTGTTGCCCATCTGCCACCCTCTTTAATCTGCTGAGCTCCTTGCCGCTGACATACTCCTTGCGCTGCCTTTTGACTGGAAGAACACCATCTGTGGTCTTGTCGTGAGCGGGGCGCTTGCGCATAGGCACAGCCGGTACTGCTGACCGAGCCGCAAGAATCTCATCTGACTTGAGGCCCTTCTTGATCTTGGGGAACTTCTTGGTGATAGAGGCATCGCCCTTGACGTCGAGAACGAACAGATCGGCAGAATCCTTTTCCGCAATAACTCCACTGCAAAAGCACAATTGGTTAGCGACCGCAATCGCACATTCAAAAAGCAGGCATAATCGAGTCCTACCCAATAATCTTTTGAGTATTCAGCTGGTCAAGGCCCTTCGTGATGTCGGTAACGTCGACATTCTTGCGCCACGCCTTCTTGCCCTTCCTGGATGGTTGTTTGTACTGCGATGGGGCATCGATATTGCCCGAGGGGGCCTTGAGAACAGGCATCTTGGACTGTGGCTGTGGTTGCTGTCGGTCGAACCAGTCGTTGCTTTCAAGCAACTTTTTTCTGGTGTTTTCGTCGACTACGAGTCTGGCCCAAAGCACCCTGCCAGAGAAACAAAGTGGGGTCCGGGTTTTCAAAATTTCAGCGGGTGTTCGTGGCTGATAAGATAAGAACCCCTGCACGTGGCGCATAAAGTACCATGCACGGGGTGTCAGGCGAGGGTGACCTGGCCAGCACCCAATCCGAGGTCCAGGCCTGATGCTTCTGGCTGCTTGCTCATGACGGCCGCCAAGAGCGCTGGAACGGCCAGGCGTGGCTTGCGAAAAACAGCGGGCGTCGCCTGGCTGGTGGCATGCACGCACGCATGGACACGCCCCCCCCTTTCACCGTAGCCGCAATCGGGTCTGTTAAGGAGAGTTGAGAGACTGGGCGTTGTGGATTCGAGCCGAACCGAATTCCCATCACAAAGGGAACTTAGACCTCCCAGTTTTTGAACCTTACTCCGTACCGAGTATAATTTTCGAGGACACTTGTTCACTCCTAGACAATACCGATACAACCATCCGAAAGCTGTTGAACCACGCCGCGCTTCTTGGGTTCCTGGTCAGCCTGGCCACTGATTTGACGACGGTTAACGACGACTCCACGAGCACCCCTTTTAACGAATACACCCCTCCCTCCCTCAACGACGGCCACCACCGCCGAGACGATACATTTCGATTCTCTACACCAAATAATATCAAAACCATGGCGCAAACAGGAGCGGGCGGGTCCTACAACAACCCGCTGAAGAAATTTAAGTATGTTGCTGGTGCTCTTCGGCGCGCGCGGAATACAGCACGAGGTGGCTAACCACGTATTCCACAGGCTGGTATTTTTGGGCGAGCAAAGCGGTATGGAAACACGTACAACCCAAAGACGGAACCAGGGACAGATACTAAATCGTTTGATTAGTCGGCAAGACATCTCTCATCACACGGTTCATGTACGACTCGTTCGATAACATGTACCAGGCCACCATTGGCATTGACTTCCTCTCCAAGGTACGTTAATTCCGCTGTTGGCTTTCTGGCGTGTGGCATTGGCTAACAGGATGGAACAGACAATGTATCTTGAAGACAGGACAGTACGGCTTCAGCTTTGGGACACGGCAGGCCAAGAACGTTTCCGCAGCTTGATCCCCTCATATATCCGTGACTCAAGCGTTGCAGTAGTGGTCTACGATATATCTAGTACGTTTCTCTACTAAACCTTCTTACTCTCCTTTTCTTTCTTGCTGACCCCGACACCAGATGCCAAATCCTTCCAAAATACCCGGAAATGGATCGACGACGTCCGCGCAGAGCGAGGCAACGACGTCATCATTGTGCTGGTAGGCAACAAGACGGATCTCAACGACAAGCGTGAGGTTACCACCGCCCAGGGTGAGGAGGAAGCGCGCAAGAACAACCTCATGTTTGTCGAGACCAGTGCCAAGGCGGGTCACAACGTCAAGAACCTCTTCAAAAAGATCGCGCAGGCTCTGCCCGGGATGGAAGGGGCTGACGGGTCGGCTGCTGCTTCTGCGCAGGCCAGCTCCCAAATGATCGATGTTAAGAGCACAACTACACCACAGCAAGACGGGTGTGGTTGCTAGACAGATTCAAAATGTGAGGGTCTGGACGTACACGAAGGGGGATGAATGAGTCGGGAGAGAGCCATGGTCATTCCGCACACGAATATACCGCGCAACCTCTGTTTTGCTTGCTTTTGTGTGAAGGTTAGACTAGGGAAGCATAGCGGGGGGTCATGGGTGGCTTTCACGCACCAAAGCGTTTCACATACTTGGTTAAATCTACGTAATGATATATCTTTAGGAGTTTGGGTAGCCGGAACAAGTGGAATAACACGTTCAAGACACTCGATTCATCACTCGCTCAAAGTCCAAGTCGATCTTCTTTTGTGGGCAGGTAGAGGGGGTTACAGAGCCGTTGTTCTCAAAGCACAACAAAGGTATTTGCCGGCTGCCCATGAAGATGTCTACAACACTCTGGAGATACATTCTAGTAAATAAACTTTTTTTCTGAACACAGCTCCCCTTTCTTAGTTGTAACGCCGAATTCGCCAAACCCGCAGAAGAAAAAAAAACAATGTTCATGCATGTATGCCCGTCCCCTTTGAGAATCATATCTTGGTCCACACAGATTGTTCCTGGTGGCCCATGTTCAACGTCCCATTGGACGAACCACACATGTTCCCAACCTTCCTGATTAGCTGCTGATAGACGTCGTACTCATTGGCTCTGAGCCTAGCTCGGGTATCTTTTTCTCCTCCCATGACAGGACGATCGTCAAAAGGGAAAGTGACGAGAAATGACGGGTCTAACCCTTCCTTAACGCCACCCAGCTACCGGTAAAGGACATGAAGGGTGCTGAGACGGGAGCCAGTTCCGGATCACGGCTGAGAGATCGAGCCGCTCAGTCGGTATCCATCTCATCATCCTCGTCCTCGAATCCGTCGTCCTCGTCGTCATCCTCGCCCACAACACCGCCAAAAGACTCGGTAATTTCCTCCACGCCACCGTCAGTCCTGACCCTCAATCTCTTCACCTCACCACCGAAAGCCTTGCTCTTCTTCCCGGAAGCCTTGGCGGCGAGCTCCTCTCTCTCCAGCTCCTCAACATCGACACCCCTCTCAGCAGCCAACTCAACCAACCTCCTCTTCTCGCTGCCCCTGAGTCTGGGAAGCAAGTGCTCGTTGTCAGCCACCAGCTTCCTGGCCGCGGCAACCTCGCGCGCCCTCTTGCCGGCCATGCGTTTCTTGTAGAAGATTCTCTCGCGGCGGGCCTTGATTTCGCTGATGCGCTCCATGGCCTTGAGGGTCTTGGCGAAGAGCTCGCGGTCGTAGCGGACGGGCACATTGCGGCGGGCGGCAAACTGCAGAGTGCTGTCGACCGTCATCTCCTTGCCGGCGTTCTTGCGATAGGCCTTTGTCCACTTGAGCTTGCGGGGGTTGCGCTTCATCTTGAAGTTCTTGTGACATTTTGAGCGGCAGAAGCGGAAAGATTTGCCTGCGAAATTCGCAACGAGCAATGGTCAGCGACAATGGGAACACACACCAGCAAGGTGCAAGAGATCAAGAGGGGAGGACAAACCATCGTTGCGCATAAAGGTGATACCCTTGCTAGGCCACGCGGGCCTACCGCAGAAGAAACAGTTATCGACGCGCATCTTGGAGTGTGTATATGCGCCCCTTTGAAGACGTGGAAAAAAAGGGAAGCTAAGGTGGTGGTTGTTTTGCGAAAAGAGGGTGACAGGACTGCACTCTCTTCTCTCTCCACCTGGCGCTGAAGGTTCAACTTGCAGCAGGCCGAAAAAATTGACCGCCTTCTTTTGCCCACCCTCCGCTGCAGGAAAAAAAATGTGGGGTGTGGTGAAAATCGTTATCTTATCGGTCGCCAAGTGTTGAGAGACCAGCTTTTGAAGGGGTTAGGGTTATACAAGAGTATCGGCGTCCACAAGACCTTGAAGATAGCTGAGAGAGGTACTCTCCGTTTGTATGCGCAATTGGTTAAGCGGGATTGACCCTTAAGTTACTGCCCGATTTTGAGTTGATGATCTCTGCAGTGTTTTGATTGATATAGTGAGTGTACTTCGTCTCGTCCTTTGAGGCCATGAATTTTGCAATCGGTCTGCAAGAATCTGGAAAGGTTGGATCCTAAGGAATTCCACTCCCAATTGCTCTTTCGTTGACGTTCGGGATGTAGAATCGATTACTTGTAGATACTAAAGCTTCGATAAGTTTATGTAGATTTGCTGCATCTAGCTCGGAAGGAAAGGATGTAATTCAATTATCTGTACTCACGCCGTTTTGACTGGGCTGCTTCGTTGAAAACTTTAGGTATGTGCTCGAGGTCAGTTTATGAATGGTCTCTCACTGCTATCAAGAAAGAGATGCCTGGAAAAGCTGATTCCCCCATATTTTGGCAAGCCCAGCCGTATTGTGAGATATGAAGAAGTATCATGTGATACGTTTGAAGAGCAGCAGAGTTTCACCATCGCGAGCCTTGGCTTCCGAAGCGATGGGAGGTGCCAAGACAGGGTTTGGACGCTAACCTGAGGCTTGGTGATCAGTTCCACTCACCTCACTGGGCAGCCTTCGAGTACACGCAGAGAATGATCTCTACATACGAACTTCTCTTACAATCTGGATTCAAAACTGAAAGAAGTCAATTGCATCGAGCGTAGCAAGGGCTTTTGTGTTGTCCTTCACGGTTCTGGGACGCGAGAACCGCTTACGGCAGTCCAGGGGCTGCCCATGTGACCAACATGCGCCTGAGGGTTTCGCCCCAGGCCTGAAGGCTGGATGTTGATTATAATTCAAAGCACCCGGTGGCCCGGACTTGATCTCCGGAGTTTCTGTGTGTATGAGCGCTGCAAAAATCTTTCTTGCAATCAGATGAATTACATCAAAATAAGGTTTTCGATCGCGGTCAAGCAATGGCAAGAGACGTCAAATGAAGACGCCGTCGAGGATCGTGAACTCCACACATGACCCACTTGGCGCCGTTGTTTTCTGGGGAAAGTCTGGGGAATGTGGAGCAGTTAGACCAAGGTGGCTCCACCGACCCTCAATTGACAACGCTAGCACACAACCAAGAGGGAAACAATATCAAGTTTGATATCAAAAACATCTTGGGGTTTTGTTTTTGACCCTCTAACAATTCCAAATCCTTCTCCAACATTGGAGGCTCTGTCAAAGAGAAACAAGCTGAGCAGGGCCTGAGAGACAAGCCTAATCATCCTTTCCTCCCCCGCATTTCAAGTGTCTTGTGGCGCCATGTCAGTCCGTAAAGTGAGACGACATGGTTGACGGCTGGCAAGAGTGAGTCCAAAGTGACGTCCAATGAAGTCCATGATTGGTGCATGGATATTGCTGCGGTCTCTTACCCCGCTTTCTACCAGGCATGTCTGTGGGTGGTCTTTCCGCTCCTGTCAACGCGCCGCTTGATTGGCCTTGGCTGGTGCATCCCCTTCCTTCCTGGTTGGGCTTTGGAGTATGCCTGGGAAGGTCGTGGTGGCCATCGCTCCAAGCTCCTCGAAGGAGATGTGGCGGTTGCCCTTGAGGAGGGATACGTTCCTGCTGGCTGGATCATGGGAAGTGTATGCCAGCTGAGCACACCCGGGACAGGGTCGCCAACCCAGCCATAAAGGGGGTTTCCCGTCCCTCCCACTTCATCTTGACCTTACCTTCCCCAAGCTCTTCCCGCTCTTTGTTTGTGTGTAACATCTCCTCTTCTTTGTTCCACCGCGTGTAGACGTCAGTCCATCAACATCTGCATCTAGAGAACGATTTCCTTTGGTGGTGCATCTCCGTCAATCTACCTATCCTAGGTTCACCGCGGTCGATAACCGCTCTGGTATAGACGAGAAGGGTATGTGTTCCTTCCTCTCTTTCATCACCAGGCATCATCGTCACCTGTTTTGCCTGATGAGCCCACTATCTCCTTGCTTCTTCCCTAGGGTGTACCCCATCACGTCGCAGCAACCAAATCACATCGGTTCCAAGATTGTCATTGTGCTAACGTCAACACCTGTTGAAGATTTCCTGTCTCTTTGCAACGAACTCCCCATACGATCTATTTCCCCTCGAACCATCTCTCAAAATGCCCGTCCGCATCCCCGCTGCCACTCGGACTGAGGTCTTCTGCATGGGGGCAGGTGGCCTCAGCGCCTTTGCACCTTTCTACATGATCATCCCTGGCGCCGAGGAGCGTGTCGCTCGCCAGACCACCAAGTGGGCGCCCAAATGGGAGCGCAACATCACCATGTTCAAGTCTCCAGTTGAGCGTGGTGTCCAGCGGATCTCGCCCCCGGTAGCCCGCACTGTTCAGAAGGTTGAGCACAAACTTCATCTTGAACAGGCAGCACAGAAGACTGGCCGGGGTATCTCGAAGAGCTTTGACAAGATGGGTATGAAGCACACCTGAAAGTTTGGCGATGGGAAAGATCAAGTTGGTATGATGACATGATGGGAATGAAACACAACAATGGGTATCGTGTTGGCGTTGGCTTTGTTGCGCTCCTGTACATAAGTACTTGTGTTTGATGATGGGTGGTCCATGGTATTGCAATGGAAGCTAAATGAGGTATTGGAGCTCCAGCGCTGCCTCCATTCACTAGGAATATATGGCAGTATGACTGTGATTGGGCGTCTACCTGTGCAGTACCAACTCCGTCCTGTATGTTAGCATTACATGTCAAGCTTTTGCTGTCTTACAATTGCTTCCTTTCTCTTTTTTCCGCTATCAACAAAATCCCGATAATGGTCTGTACGTCCACAGCTGTTCTATAATTCTCGCCATGGCAGATGTCATCACGTTCATCTTTTAGGCCAACATCAGGCTGGCAGACACTTGTATTGCCAGATAGAACATAACCGCAGTACAGCGTCAAACTATCTTCGAGGTGTAGGAAGATGGCACTGGTTGATGCTGTGATAGAAACATGCAACTCTGTAATGCTGCTGGTGTAAAGTTAGGTAAGCCCGACGCCTAAGTTCAATGTTTCTTATGGCTTCATTCGAGCTGACATTTCTCTTCAGTATAAGACATGGTCATGTTGACCTCGATCATCAGCAGAGGCATATACTCAAATATGGTGTTCTGGTATTCCGCAGAAAGGTAATGGACAGTTCATTGCTGTATTCCTGAAAGAAGAGTCCCTTCCTGTCGATGACATGGAGCCCTACCAATTTGTGTACGGGCACTCCATCTGCAATGTTCTCATTACACAAGCATCACAACGTAGAAAGACCTATGTTGTCGCCAAGCGCTCACGCTTAAATTCATCATTGGAGACTGGGTCTGTATAACTAGTATCTCGTGAGAAAATGCAGAACATCTAGGTAGGGTTCTCAACTGTCAAGGATGTTTCAAGCCGGCTCAGTTGCTCGTCCACAGTAGATGGCATGGGTTCAAGTACCGGTCTGTATCTGGCGGCATTGTTGAGTCCAAAGGACGGTGTAAGTCGCAAAGTGAGCCAATCATATAACTCGACGGACTGGGCGGGTGGAGTTAAGGTCAGAAAAGGCCAGCGCGCTGTTGCAAATAGGTTAGCATGAAAGAGAAATCAACTGAGATGAACTTCATGCATCGAAAGCTTTACGCCCGTGAGAGCCTTACGACTAGTGTTGAAAATTCCCCATCTGTCTTGAACGAGGAGCACCTAGGTAGACATCTTACAGAGCAGCCAACGATCTTTTCTCATAGCGCGTGCTGACCGTGGTGGCTTCTAACTTTCCAGGGTCGCCAACCAAAAAACGCCCCCTACCAGCAGGCTGGAACCAGGGGCGTCTTTCACGCTCGCTGACTGGTGATTAAAATGGGTTACCGAGAGAAAGTAAGCGATGTAATTACGTATGACTGGTCAATGTACTGAATGGCTTTTCCCATATTCAAACATCGCGGTTCTATTCAGGACGCAATTCACGGCCTCACATTTTGAGCAGATACGCGGATACAAGCCATGAAAAATGGCCCCGCTATTTCCAACCGGCGCTCTTGGGCGCAACGCAAGCTTTCAAGGAAAACCAAGGCTTCAAAAGGCCCACACATTTCTGTTGGTCGCATAAAACTTGAACGTTGAGTGGCTCGAGAGCCAGTGCCGACTGATCCGATCCTGTTTGGGAAGTCTGGCCAAGACGGCGCGACACAACAGGAGGAGACCCAGGTGGAGTTGTTGATCGGGACCCTGAGGAAGTCCGAGATTTGTCGAGTTTAGTTGGTTCTGCGATTTTAGCTTCGGTTCCCTCTCCTGATCATCGCATTTCTGGCACAAAAACACTTCGACTTCTGCGCTTCTTGACGATTTTGGTTTGCGATTTCTCTTTGGGCGTTTGTACGGTTAAGGCGCAACGGGGATCAGGAAAAAGACCAAATAAAAGACGAAAAAGAACGGGGGAAAAAATGATATCCTCACGATCGTCGTGTCGGCTTCGGCTGCCTCGCCCAAGGGTTTGTTGGTCCTCGATGCCCTCCTTTTCGAAAGTTCAGACACTGATCATCGCGCAGTCATTCCTAGGCTTCATGTCCCTACAGACCGGCACGGAGCTTGTCTCTCTTGCGCTCTTGTTCAACAAGGCGACGGGAATCTATGGCCTCCTTACCCTCTTCACGGGCTTCCAGATGTCGATCCTTCAGTTCACCGCCTACTTCATTTCGATTGCCGTTATCGCCGTTCTGGCGTTCTGCCTCCCACATATTCGCAAGGGAACGCCGTTTCAAAACCTCTTGCTAGCCTGGGTTTACGCGGTGGACACGATTGTGAGCGGACTATACACGACAGCTTTTGCGACGGGGTGGTACATGCAGTTAAAGGAGATGCAGGCCACTGTCGCCTCAGGAGCTCCCGAAGAAGAGGAATTTCAAATGGTTGAGCCTAGGGGCGAGACAACCACCCCAGTCAGAGACGACGGCATCGACACGGCGTTTAGCATGGTGCTTATTATTGGGTTTACACTTATCAGGATTTACTTCAGCTTGGTTATCATGGCCTATGCTCGGGCCGTTATCCTGCGGTTTGTTGACGAGAGGGTGCCCGAGTCTGACGAGGATGATGAGTCCGGGTCGGCACCAAATCCGTTTGCTGAGGGTGCCCCCCTGGGAGAGGGATTGGAGGGCAAGATTGGGAGGTACATGATTTCTGTGGGGAAGAGCTATTGGCTTGGTGGAAGAAAGGAGGATGAGGAATGGGCTAAAGATGTTCATTCAAAATTCAGGAGCAGCAGGAGATGATTCTCCTCTGCCGGTGATGTTGTCGAGATGTGGGACGAAGTACATAATGGCGGAGGCGAGTCACATGTTTTCAGCGGCATTTAATGAGTTCAAAGGGCCATCTTTCTGATATAGCACGGTACATTTGGGCGCATGGCTGGTTGGCATACTGCCCTTTTTTTATACTAGACATTGTCATAATAGGGGTTAGGATCTTCGGTTCAGGGGCAAGTAGGGGGGGTTGGAGCTGGGGAGCTAATCATATTCACTCAGATAATAATGGATACGTTGAGAGACAACATCCCACCATGAACCCTTTGTACGAATTATGTACAATTTACGACATCTCGCCAGAGAGCCACGTGTGGCGGACTTGGCAACACCACCTGACTGCTCGCCCGCGCGGGTTGACATACCGCAGTAGATGACCCCCATCTCCATGGGACGTGAGAAGAGGTGAGAAGAGAGGATGGAAAGGCTGTGACCCCGAAGCCAAAGCCGAAACAGAGACGGATCCAGGTTCCCGTTTCAACGGCCTATGCCGAGAGACGAGCATGTTGGGTGCCGAAGACAAAGTGGAACGGCTGGGTTCGGAGACCCGGTGTTAGTCATTGTGGGCAGCGGTGGCATCAACTTCAGATGGTGGGTGTCAAAGGAGACATCGAGGAAGTCCATGACAAAGCATGATTTGAATCCCACGCGTGCAATTCGCTGGATGTGCAGCAGCACTCTGGGGGTTCTGGGCAATTCCCGGGATTCGAGGCGCTAGAGCGATCACGCAATCGATCACCTCTTGCGCCCACCTACCCATCAAGAGAAATTTGGGACACATGCGGGGCCGATATAGGGACCCTTTCGCATGAATTGCCTCCGGCTGCACCTTACATAAGTGCCATTGTTTTTTTTCCCTTTTGTCTGCTTGCGATGCAGTAATTCCCTTTCCCAGTCACTCCTCACACACTCTCAGTTCTCCTGTCGATACCCTCACGATGGCAGGCGCACTCACCACGATAAGGACGCCTGAAGAAGCCGGTAAGACACCCAAACCCCTCCCCCACATTACCCCAAGCTGTCAAATCGCCGCGAGCAAGCTTTCCCTGCCCCGCCAAAATTGTTTGCTCGCAATGCGACCGACAGCCGGACTCAACCCGGCATCTCGACCGACAGCCGGGCACACTGCGAAAAGCCTCACAACCGTCCCCAGGGTGTTGATGAGGTGCGCGCAAGCAGTGTAGAGACAGGTAGCTGACAGTTGATTGGACTAGTCGCGAGAATTGCATACCTTTCCAGCGATGTGGTCATCTCAGTCCAGCCGTCGCTCGCCTCTGATTCCGAGTTCTCGAGCCACTTGAAGCAGCTCGCCAAACAAAAGGAACAAAGCTTGGTCGCGAAGACCTCGGACGCTGTTCCAGAAATCCAATCAGTCAGACACAACAACGACCCATTACTCTCCGTCTTCACTCCCATCCGCTCCGGCCAGCTGGTTTCCGTCACCACCACATCTTCCATTCTCCTGCCCTCGGTAGCACATCTCTACAAGCTTGCCAACCTCCCGGTCGTCATCCATGTTGCGCTTGGTCCCAAGAGCTTCCCAGACTACTCGGCCATCACCTCCATCAGAAATTCGGGATGGACCTTCCTCCAGTCCTGGTCCCTCCAGGAGGCTCAAGACATTGCGCTGACTGCTCATGCCTTGGCCATTCGCTCGGGCAAGGGTGTCATCCACTTCTTCGACCCCAGCTCCGGTGCTGTTGCCGAGTCCATTGAGGGCGCGAGCGCCGACGTTGTCCGCGCTGTCCTCAACCTCGACAATGTGCGGAGGTTCCAGTCTGCGCCGATCTCGGGGTCAGGGATCTACGCGGATGATGGGCGGGTCGCCGTGGTTTCTGAGCAGCCGGAACCCCTGGCTCTCTCTGGTGGAGTCACCGCCAACCAAGCAGGAGAGGGTGAAGCAGAAACCCCTCTTCTTACCTCACAGTCGTCAGTCAAGTCCAGTCAACAGAGTGAGACCAGCACGCCACCAAGTGTATCCACTGCAACTACCATCGAGCCCGCAGCTCCCCTTGTGTCGTCCGAGGATATCTACAAGTACGTCACCGGCATCTGGGCTCAGCTCAACCAGCTTGTCGGCAGGCAATACAACGCCTTCGAGTGGACGGGGTCACAATCGGCCGAAAACACCATCTTCCTCTTTGGCTCAGATGTTGCCTTGTTCTCTGACGCTATTGCCAAGGCACAGTCTGGTGACTCCTTTGCCAACGCTGGCATCGTTGCTCCTAGACTTTACCGCCCGTGGCTGGGCGCCAAGTTGATCGATGCCCTTCCCAAATCTGTCAAGAGGGTGGCAGTCCTTGAGCAGGTGTCGAGAAAGACCACAAAGTGGGGCCCCGTTCTCATCGATGTCTTGACTTCTGTCAAGAGTGCTGTTGGTGGTGTCGAGACTATTGTTGGGTACCAAATTGGCTACATCACCAAGGAAAGTGTCAAGCAAGCTTTGTCCGGTGTTTTCCAGAACTTGACTCTAGAAAAGCCTGTACAGAACTTGGAGGTTGGTGAGCGCGAGATTCCTCAGGAGACCTCCGAGTACGACCTTTCGAAGCCCAAGCTTGAGGTTTCTTATACCAAGATCCTCGATCAGTTGTTTGGAAGCAGAGCCTTTGTCGCCAACTCCCTCGATTCCGACAATGCCGGCGTCTCACGGACCATCTCGGCCACTCCCGAGTATGGTTTCGGCTCTCTCCTCGCCAGAAAGGAGCGCAGACAAAAGTTTGTTGCCGAGGTCAAGGAGGCCGCCAGCAATGGCCGTTTCCTGACTGAAGTTCCCAAGAGAGCCTTGGCCAAGTGGGTAGCTAGCGCTGACGATGCGAAGAAGTCTGAGGAGGCTGCCGAGGAGGTTGTTTCCAAGCTTACACTCGACAACTCGACGCCATCAAAGGCCCTGCTCCAGCACAAGGCATTCTTTCGCAAGCAGTCTCTTTGGCTTGTTGGGTCCGACGCCTGGGCTTATGACCTTGGCAACTCTGGCGTTCATCAGGTTCTGGCTTCGGGCGAAAATGTCAACCTGCTCATCATTGACTCGACCCCTTACTCTGAGCGCGCTGCCGCTGATGCGAACCGCAGAAAGAAGGACATTGGTCTCTATGCCATGAACTTTGGAAACGCTTACGTCGCCTCCACCGCCGTCTACAGCTCTTACACCCAGGTTCTTCAGGCTATGGATGAGGCCGACAAGTTCAATGGCCCCTCTATCGTTCTGGCTTATCTTCCCTACTTTGGTGAGCACGAGTCTCCTTTGACCGTTCTCACTGAGACCAAGAAGGCCGTGGACCTTGGTTACTGGCCTCTGTACCGGTGGAACCCCGAGAATGAGAAGAAGGGCGAGCCCAACTTCTCTCTTGACTCTGAGCGTATCAAGAAGGAGCTCAAGGCCTTCCTTGACAGAGACAACCAGCTCACTCAGATGATGCGGAAGGAACCCCAGTTTGGTGCTGTTCTTGATCAGGACTTTGGTACTGAGATTCGCGCCCAGCAGAAGCGCAAGGCCAAGGATGCTTACAACCAGCTCTTGGAAGGTCTCTTCGGTGCGCCGTTGACCATTCTGTTTGGTTCTGATGGTGGCAACGCGCAGTCCCTCGCCAAGCGGTTGGGTACCAGGGGCCGTGCCCGTGGCCTGAAGACCACAGTCATGGCCATGGAGGACTACCCAGTCGAGGACTTGCCAACGGAGGAGAACATTGTCTTCATCACCTCGACCGCCGGTCAGGGTGAGTTCCCCGTCAACGGCAAGCCTCTCTGGGATGCCATCAAGGACAGCACCGAGCTCGATCTTGCTTCCGTCAAGTACTCCGTCTTCTCTCTTGGTGATAGCCACTACTGGCCCAGAAAGGAGGACAAGGTGTACTACAACAAGCCCGGAAAGGACCTCGATAGGGTTCTGGCCAACTTTGGCGGTTCCCGTCTGGCTCCTCTGGGTCTTGGTGATGACCAGGACCCAGATGGATACCAGACCGGCTACTCCGAGTGGGAGCCCAAGCTTTGGGAAGCCCTCGGCGTGTCAAAGGTCGATGGCCTCCCAGATGAGCCTCCCCCGATCACCAACGAGGACATCAAGATCGCCTCCAACTTCCTGCGTGGTACCATCGCCGAGGAGCTCTTGGACACATCTACCGGCGCCATCTCGGCTTCCAACCAGCAACTGACCAAGTTCCACGGCACATACATGCAGGATGATCGTGATGTCCGTGACGAGCGCAAGGCCCAGGGTCTTGAGCCAGCCTACTCATTCATGATTCGCTGCAGACTTCCCGGCGGTGTCTCGACACCAAAGCAGTGGATCCAGATGGACGACATTGCCAACGAGCTCGGAAACGAGACCATGAAGTTGACCACCCGTCAAACCTTCCAGTTCCACGGCGTCGTCAAGGCCAAGCTCAAGCCTGCCATGCAAGCCATCAACCGGGCTCTCATGGACACCCTTGCCGCCTGCGGTGATGTCAACCGTAACGTCATGTGCAGTCCTCTTCCTTCGCAGTCTGCCTACCATCGTGAGGTTTACTACTGGTCCAAGAAGATCAGCGAGCATCTTCTTCCATCGACTACCGCTTACCACGAGATCTGGCTCACCGACTACGACGGAAAGAAGACGCAGGTCGCTGGTGACGCCGTCCAGGACTTTGAGCCCCTTTATGGACCTACTTACCTCCCCCGCAAGTTCAAGATCTCGATCGCCATCCCCCCACACAACGATGTTGACGTGTACGCTCACGATATCGGCCTGATTGCCATCAAGGGTAACGACGGACATCTGCTTGGCTTCAACCTTCTTGTTGGTGGTGGTATGGGTACCACTCACAACAACAAGAAGACGTATCCCCAAACCGGTCGCATGCTTGGTTTCGTCAAGGCTGACCAGACCCATATCGCCTGTGAGAAGGTCATGCTCGTCCAACGCGACCACGGTGACCGCAAGAACCGCAAGCACGCCAGATTGAAGTACACCGTTGACGATCTGACTGTCGATGTCTTCAGGTCCAAGGTTGAGGAACTTTGGGGTCAGCCGTTCCTGCCTGCCAAGCCCTTCCACTTTGACAGCAATGTCGACACCTTTGGCTGGCTCAAGGATGAGACTGGCATGAACCACTTCACCATGTTCATTGAGAACGGCCGTATCGAGGACACTGCCGACTTCCAGATGAAGACTGGCCTCAGGGAGATTGCCAAGGTTCATAAGGGCGAGTTCCGCCTCACCCCCAACCAGCATCTTATCCTCAGCAACGTTGCTGACGAGGATCTGGACACCCTCAAGAAACTTCTCGCCCAGTACAAGCTTGACAACCTCCACTTCTCCGCCCTCCGTCTCTCTTCTTCCGCCTGCGTTGCCTTCCCCACCTGCGGTCTCGCCATGGCCGAGTCTGAGCGCTACCTCCCGGTGCTGATCTCCAAGCTGGAGGCCTGCCTCGAGGAGAACGGCCTCAGGCAAGACAGCATCGTCATGCGCATGACCGGTTGTCCCAACGGTTGCGCCCGCCCCTGGTTGGCCGAGGTTGCCTTTGTCGGCAAGGCCTACGGTGCTTACAACATGTATCTCGGTGGTGGGTACCACGGCCAGAGACTCAACAAGCTCTACCGCAGCAGCATCAAGGAGGACGAGATTCTCGAGATCATGAGGGGCTTGCTCAGCCGGTACGCCAAGGAGAGGGAGCAGGGCGAAAGATTTGGTGACTGGACCATCCGTGCCGGCATCATCAAGGCTACCACCGATGGCCGCAACTTCCACGAGGGTGTTGCCGAGGAGGAGGAGGAGGCAGAGGAGTGATTTTTGGATACACAGAATATGGAACAGAAAATGAGCAACGAGCAGGAGTCATGTAAATAGGGGATATTGGAGGGATGGCTTTTTGTCTACATTGCGAGCGCATTGCATGTTTTATTCTTCTTTTATTTGTTTGGTGTCAAAATAGGCGTTAAAAACAATTTGATTTGCTGTCTGAAACGATTCTAAATGTGCTTTGAAGTGCCTTGGGTTGCTTGGTTTCGCTGACACGGTCTGATAAAATAATGTTGCAAGTAAGGAGCCAAAATCGGGACTGTAACACTCTTTCAGATGCCTCCGTAAGCAAAGTAATAGAGATTCTCATGACACCAACACCCCTTAATTCGGTATCTTGACAGCCCCCTCAACTATCTTCAAAATAAATTATGTTGAAATGTGGTTAGACCTCCTGATTATCTTCAAGGGCCTATTAGCTTTCTGTCTCCAATGCCCCCCTTCCCTTCCCAAGTCTCCGTTCTTGATTTCATGACATGGCTGGTGAGACTTCTGAGCAGACCCGTTCATGACATGTCAAGTCACAGCAAAGTTCCACACATTTATTCCCCTTAAGCTGTAGAAGGGCATCAAAAGTACCATAAGAAAGGGTATTATGTACCTAACGAAAAGCTAGAAACCAAACAAAGACAAAACAATTATTACCTCCCGCCCAGTTCGTCGTCAAAATTTGTCTATCATACATGACTTGATCATTCATTTCCATACACACATTTCTTTCATCTTTCCCTCATGCTTTTTTTCTCTCCTCACATAAACGCCCAAAAACACCTGCCCATCCTTCTTCTGTTGTCTAAACATGACAAAAAGCAAGCGTGCAAAAGAGAGAGAGAGGAGGGGAAGGTGGCGAATGATGAAACCATCACCTCCTAACACTATTAGCAACCCCCTCTCCGATATCTCTCGCTCCGTCCCTCATCTTCTCAATCAAACCCCTAGCCCAGTTGGGCACTGCGAACTTTGCTTTGACCCTGCCCTCCACCACCATGTTGATCAAGTTGATGATGGCAAAAGTCGTGCTCCCCAGGGCTCTGAAGGCCGCCAACGCGGCGACAGACCAGAGAATGAAGCGCAGGTAAAAGTTGTCGCCAATGCCACTGCTGCCATAGATTTCACTGACTGCCATGGCGAGCGTGGCGTTGGCCACCAACCAGGAAACAACCATGTAGGTACGGACCGACTTGTAGTAATCCTCCTGCAGCTGCGCGTCCGAGGGTGGCTTCTCGGGCACTTCAATTCTATCTCTGAGGTTGCGGAGGGCCTCGTCGTATCCAGAGTCGATGTCCAACTGCTCAGAGGGCATTTCCAACTCGACAGTCGAACCGGACCCCTTGCCGACGGCACCACCGAGATCCGTCTTCATGACGTTGTCGCCCTTTGTTCCCCAGGTGACGTCGTGGGTGTTGCAAAAGGCGTAGATTTGCAAAGTGCAAATGTACGAGGGCAGGAGAATCAGGTACGGGACGAAGGAGGTGAACATGTGCCAGGGGTCGAGGTACATGAAGGACATGACAAAGTAGAGACCAATAGTCGAGGCTGTCGAGACGATCATGTTGGTGAAGACGTTGTTGCCCATCTCGAGCTCGGACTTGTCCTTGTCCTCCTTCTTAGGGGAGAGCTGGTGGACGACAATCCAAATCGAGGCGAACAGCGTGTAGATCATGATGACAGCGTAGATGATCATGGACGCGAGGTACATCTTGCGGGAACCCTGGGGACGGTTGCCGAGAGACAGGATGAACTGGGTCGAGATCAATAGAACACAGATATACCGGAGGATGGTGAAGATGTAGAGGGCAGCTTTGCCGTCGGCGTCGAAAGGTGTGACGTGGGGATCGGCAAGACCACCGGCGATGAAGTAGAAGGTGAGGTAGAAATTGGCGAGGGAGAAGTAGGTGAAGAGGAGTTGCAGGAGCTGATACAAGAACTCAATGTGCAGCAGCACCTTGCGGGCAATGGTGTGGTCGGTGAGCCAGATCTGCTTGAAATGCACCAGGGAATACACAGCGGCGAAGAACGCTCCGTTCAGCCAGCGACGACGCTGGGAGACGAACTCGGGGACGGTGTCTTGGGGGTGTTAGCGATATCCCCTTATCAAAACAAAGCGGCAAAAGAAGGGGCTTACCAGGCACATCTGTCTCACCCGTGCAACCTTTGACGTACTTCAACACCCATCTCTCGCCGCGTTTGGCAACCAGCTCCCAGCACAAGATTCTGTCCTCGGCCAAGTACATGTTGGCGGTAAACACGTCGGCGTGCTGTCCATGGAGCGTCTCTCCCTTGAAGTACTGGCTCAGTGGCCCGTGCCCCGTTTCGTCATTCTGGAGCGCATGGTATCGGTACGCACTCAGGGCGCCAGGCAACACGGTGATGTAGCCAAACACCGACTCCAACGGTTTGTCCAGAATATTGGACATTTTGTATTCGAAATTCTGTGACGCAACCAGCGGATTCAACAGATTGACTCCGTATTTACCTTTCATTGCTTTAATCTCTCCGCAAGCGCCGGCAACGTTCGAGTCGGTATCGAATGCCTTCCACAGGTGATATAGCGAGTTGCTCCCAGGCTTGGTTCCGACATCCAGCAAGATACACACGTTTGGGTTTAGCGCCTTGCCAAATGCGTTGAAGAACCATCTATGCGAGTTTAACTTCTTGGCGTTCTTTTCCTTCAAGCAAAAGATCATTTGGCAGGGCACTATCCCCTTCTCGGCGCCCTTGAACTTGAGATCCGAATCCAGAGAAACCTGCGTGGTGTACTCGTACACGTGGGCGGTGCAGTTGTGAACCACGGTGCGATCTGCAAGCTGGAAGAGCTCTCCCGAGACCTCGATGAGGCGGAACTCGCCGTCGCCGGCGTCCTCGACGTCGAAGGGCCGTACGTCCCTGTTCTTAGACGTGGTGAACGGGATCGTCATGCGCTTTCGAGGGAGGAGGAGGTGAGGCTGGAACTTCTCCACCCCTCTGCCCATATAAAAGAACCAGCCAGGCTCAGGGCGGTCCTTACCATTCTTCCGTTCGAAGATAGGGTTACACTGGATCCCGCAGGAGAGGGCTAACTTGCGGGCGTCCTCAACAAGCTTCTTGAGCTCGTAGGTGTACTGGCCAAAGCCGTAACAGTTGAGACCGTGAGAAAGCCATCCGTCGGATTCGATGAGGCCTGCGAGAACAGCCAGGCGCGTATTCTCGTCCGCGTTCATGTAGCAGTCGGGGATGCCACCGCTCTTGTCTCCCAGCAGGCCGAGTTCTCTGAGGCCGTCGTGAACAGGGTTCCAGTGTGTCTTGTCAAGGTTGCTTACAGTGCTCATAACACGCAAACGATGAGCGACCTTTGTTGTCTTGATTTCTTCTCCCTTGTAGACGTGTTTTGTGCCGATATCAATCTTGTACTTGGATACTTTGAGAGGCGCTTTTCCAGGAGGGATACTATCACGGTTCAGGCGGTCGACGAGTGCCTGCGTGTAGACCTCGACCTCCGGATCCGTACTGGTAATCTCACTGTTGTTCTTAGTGCCATTACCAAGCCAGAAACCAAACCAAAATGGGTCGATTGGGACAGGTGACACTGAACCCTGATACGGCTGGAACCTCAGGGGCGACCGATATAGTCTTAGCTTGCTCTTATGCTGCGTCATCGGAGCTGTGCAGGTTGCCTGATACTCCTCCAGCGTCATCGTGAACACCTCCATGTCCTGGACGGCGCAGGGGTCAACCACACGGTAGTGATCTCCTGATAGCAGCTCAAGAGCGAGGTCGGCTTGCTCTGAGGTTTCGAAGACAGTCGATACCCTCCGAAGGCCCTTGCAGGACAGATTCTGACACTTGCACTTCGGATCACGCACTGCGAGCTTGCTCCGGACAGGGGCGAACATCTCCCTGTGGTCGTCCTCAGTGAGTACAGACGCGTACGTCGGCACGGTCGACTGTGAGGCCTCGTTTTGAGACTGCTGTTGGCTGTTAACAGGAGACGACTTGATGGAAGGAGACTGGCGGAAAGTCTTGTCCGAGATGCGGGAAGACAGCGTGCTGATAGTGCCAATCTTTCTCTTCCGGTTGGTATCAAGATCGATGATCAAGTCGTCGTTGTCCTCGTCAGAGATATCCTCTGGCTCAGGTATCATGTGCTCAAGATAGTCCTCCATGTGCTGCTGTAGCAGCATCAATACTACCGATTCATCCTCACCGTCGACGTCCACGTCCATAGCCTTGAGCTTGGCCAGCAGCTTGATGAGAACAGGACTCTGATATGTCTCTTCAACCCTCTGAGAGTCATCATCTTCAGAATCGGGGACAACTCTCGTAGACGTGATGGCCTTCAGGTACTTGCGGACCTCAGCATCAGTCGGACGGCGACCCAGCTGCTCACGGTATTCGGTATACAGATCATGCATGGCTGCATCCCACTTGATCTCAACCGCATCGGCCCCAAGCTCGGTTCGATCGCAACGAGTCCACCACGTAACACGGTTGCTGTTCGAATGCCTGAAGGGCTTGACACCATAAGCCACCAGGGTCATGATATGGTCCGGCGTACAGGTGAAGGACGACTTGCTGACGCTGTTGTACCCGGTGTAGGTAACCTTCATCATGCGGGAGGTCTGAATAGCCTCAGCAGCTAGGCACTGGACGGGTCGGTCCTCGTGGTCGAAGAGCTGGTCTCCTACAGCGATGTCTCGGATGGGCTTGTCACCATTGGTGGTGCGGACCATCGTGTCTGGAGAGAGACACGTCTTCTGGTTGACGTAATTCTTTGCGATGCCGTGCTGGTAGACGCCCATGGCTGCCAAGGCGTCGAGTGTGCGAGGGTGAATCTTTTCTCGTCCATCAGACACCACACACACAACGATTTTCTGCCATCCGTTCTCTCCCCACGTTCGTGACTTGTTACGGCTGCAAAAGTGGGAGATGTTCTTCATGACAGCGTGCATCGTGCGCGTGAAGCCATACTCGTCTTCGTTGTACATGGTGATGCAAATAAACAATTCCGTCTCGCGGGCGGTCCGGCCAATGTTCTGACGCAGCTTGTAGCCCCTTTCAACAAAGTCGTCTGGGTCGCAGGTCACGGCCGTGTAGCGCATATGAGTAAACTCGATTTCGTCGCGGCGCGGGAGGAATGAGTACAAGATGGTGGGGATCTTGCACTCCAACACGAGTTCACCATTGATAAGCTGCACCTCTCTCTTGCTCATTTGGGGGGCGCGGACACCACGGCGCTCCTGTCGCCCCTCTGCCGGTGCTGGAACGTAGCGGTCAGCCTTCTCACGAACATCACCATCTTCATCGTAATATTCATTCTCGTTCAGGGTCATTTGATCTGCCGAGTAGGATGAGTGGGTATGATGGTGCCGTCTGTTGTCAGTGACGTCTGACTCGGGGCCAAAGGGATCGTCGTGATGGCTGGCAAGTGGGATGTTGACTGTTGCATCATCGTGAAAGCTGGTCGTCGACTGCATGCCCCTCGTTGGACTGTTGTACATTGGGGCACGGGGAAGGGGTCGGCGCGGAGAGCCTCCGTAGACGGTGGAAGGGGTTCCTGGGCGGGGGGCTCCATTGATATCGGCGGGCTCGAACCTGTGGCTGTGTGGTGGTGGGTGGCCGCGTGGAGGGGAATACTCGGGGGATGATGCTCGTGAAGGGCCCCAACTGCTCTCGTTCATGCTACTCTGATCATACGAAACATACGACTCGGTCGGTGGGTGCATTCGGAGGGGCGGGTCGAGAATAGAGGACCGTGAATCAATCGATGGTTCGTATGGCTGTCGTCTTCTGCCTCTGTTTTCATTTTCTTGTGAGCCTCTCATCCATACTCTTGACGGCACTTGTGGGCTGGGTAGTTGTCTAAGAAATTGTGAATCCGGTGGAGAGCTGCCTGGTGATGTTGCGGCTGTTTCACATCTCGCCTGAAACTGGCGTAACGACTTCCTGCGGGGAGAAGGCCCTTCAGGCAGGACAGGAAGGTCCTCGGGAACGACGACAGGGTGGACCGAAGGGGTGAACTTTTTTCTTCTCTGAAGCCTGAATTTTGGAGTGGCGGGCTGCTGACTACCTGTCTGCATTGTGGCCGGTTTGAAGACATCGGGCGCAGTCCCGATGATGAGAGCGCCGTCTTGTTCTTTGAGGGCATCGACGTCCACACAAAAGTCGCCGTTGGATCTGGGGGGCAAGGAAAGAGGGGGGGGAATAGAAACGGGTGGTAACACATACGGCCTCTCATGCCTATCAGATTCCTGATAATCACTAGGGTCCTCCATATCCGTCAACAGCCTGACATTAGAACCGTGGCCATGCGCGGTGCCCATGCCAGTGGTGCTCGATTCGTGGTGGACATCATCGTAAGCTGGCAGCATGTACTCGGGCGGTACTGGTACGCGTCCGCCTGGCGGGGAGTTGGGCCTGCCGAGCCTGTTGTCCATTGCGCTTCCTCTCTCAAGAAATCTCAAGGTCGGGCGTGATGGCGCGCAGCCGAGGAATGTGTCTCACGGACACGCGGCACGCTGGAGACAAAGCCAGAGTTGTGTTGAAAAGTCCAGTGGGGATTGCTGGGAATGTTTGTTAGCTACCAGACGTGTCAAGGAACCGGCGCAAACTTACAACGAGGCGGTCGCAAAGAAGCCGTTGAATGGCGTGCAGCGTGGAGCAAATGCAAGTTGAAAATGGGGTACACTTGAACAAAGCGCAGAGGAGAGCTTTGAACGGGGCTGCGGGCTCAATACATGGGATTCTGCAAATCCAGCGTGTGCGCTTCGTTGGGTCGTAATGTTGTCTCCCTTACTTCCCCGCTGTTGCTGGGGCAACTCCACTTTGCTGGGGTTCGGTGTCGTGCTGTAGCGGCTGCACGGGCCAATGACAGGGCCGTTTAGGTGGACCTGTGCCTTGAAAAGGTGGGGCTTGGCGCGTGGAGGCCCGCCGATGGTGTGGTTGATCAGTTTGCTGCAGAAGAGTCGCCGTTCATCGACCGCATGGATTGGCCTGTGCGATGATTCGGAAACAATACCCGTGGAGATGTCGAATGCTGGAATGGAAACCAGCAAAGTGAAATAAGTGAGGGATGTATGTCAACCGACGTGATTTGAGGCGGAGTGAGAACGAGAAGGCTATGTTGCTCTACCGATGTCGTAGTGCTGAATAACAGGAGGTTGGGAAGACCAAATAAGGGACCTAGCTCAAGGTGCTTGCGTGGTCTGGTGAAACTGGCAGGGGTCGTCCGCAGGTGTCTCCATGCCTGTGGCATCATCATTCAGGGCACTGTTGTTCCTTCCTGGTGTATAGAACCCGGAGCAGTCGCGACCTATTTACGGTTACTCCTTCCTCAGCCAATCCAGATGACACACCGCCTTGATCCATGAGTTATTGCACTCGATATCAAGCACCAAGACAAGGCAGGTAAATGTCCTGTATCTGTCCCCCACCAAGTTGTGTGACAAATACCCTTCCTGCCAACCCCCTCTCCACTTCCCTTATCGCTTCTCTTTGCTCCGATCCTATTGTCGATGGTAGAGTTGATGTCTGTCGTATGTCTTCCCTAACAAGACTGCATAACCGTTGCACAGACAATATCTCGTTCATCCCCACCTCCGTCTTCACTCGGTTTCGATCTCTGTCCAGGATTCTGCAGAGCGCTTTTGTCATGGTGTCGTCGAGCTTCCACGGGGAACCCGACTGTTCGAGCTCTGGCTGTGCTGCTCCTTGGTCACCTTGAGGCTCAACCGAATCTGAGGGTTCCAGATCGTTCAGATCAAATCCGGGCAGCAAAAGTGACCTTGGTCGTGCACGAGGCTTCTCAGCCATTTCTGGTTTTTGCTTTTCTTTTGACAGTTTGAACGAGATATTCAATGGCTCTGCTCCAAATCTTGATCTTCCCGAAGCCAACAAAGAAGGGACACACACGCCGAGCACCTGTTTCGTTCCCTTTCTAGAGAGCACACCAGGGCCCATAAAAAGCCTGATTTCTTGAGGGGGTTCGGCTTCCTCCCCAGTATGAGATTGTTGTGGTCGATTACTCTTGGAGGACGACAGTGGGAAAGGGGCCGTGCAGTCGAATATGAGAAGAACATCCCCTGGATGTTGCATGATTGGGTCGCGCACATCATCCCAGTAAAAATGGCTTCCTTCGTCACTACTTAGGGTTAGGATTACCGATCCACGAGTCCATATGTGGAAAGATCGAGTTTTGAAGTGGGAAATGTGGAAAGGAGTAATACCTGCTAAACCTCAGCCTCCCATCCTCTTCTGTGGCTCCAAACCCGTGATAATATACAATCAACAGCTCTCCACCCCTTGACGTAACTTCACTCCGAGATCTATTCCTCTTTTCATGTTGAACTGTCTGGTTCTGGCTCTGGGCAAGAAACTTATCAACCACCGTCTCGACCGCTGATGTGCTATAGTCGTTGGGAATCAGCCGACATTGCACCTTCCAGCCTCTCTTTTTGAAACATGTCCTGACGGCTTCAGTATTTGTTGGTAAGCTGGGGCTGAAAAGCTGGCCGTCAGGTCCAGGGCGAGCCAGCGGCGGTGCCCAGGATAGACAGAGGGCTGATACAGATGAGGGTGGGACTGATTGGATGAACGGCAGTGGTGAGTGAAGCGTGGTTGCTGGCGTCACCGTCGTGGAGCCTGGGACTGCTGTTCGGCTTGACAGTGTAGATGGGGACAAGGGAAGCTGGCGGGCGGTGTAATGTGGGCACAGCAACTGCTCCTGATGATCTTTCTGATTTTGTTGAGGTGGCCATAGTGATGGAGATGGAGTAGGCGGATCTGTCGGCCATGGAAGAACAGGCAGAGCTTGAATCTTACTTGACCTCAGAGGCACCGTCTCGGTGTAAGCATCCCCATCCGGAAACCAAGGTGTCCGGGGACTTTGAGTGGCGGTAGTGTTGGTCTTTCCGGTAGGTGATTGTCTTGAGAATACCTGTCAGCATTGCCGAGATGAGAATAGATGAGGGGAAGGAAGCCAAAGAAGAACGGACACGCACAGAGCCAACTCGTCTAGAGCATCGACTACCGAGTTGATCTTGTCGTCCCATCCATGCTCAGACTCATGGGTGTCATAATCTCTGCCCCCATCACCGCGTTGGAGGCTTGGAGACCCGGACGTCGGCGCCCGTACACTGCTGTCTGCCGAGAAGTTATCCCTCAAAACAGTAACCTGACGTTCCCAGAGATGAGAGAAATCTTCCATTTCTTTTTGAATTCTTTCCTGACAGCCTTTCCAATTTCATGACTTGTCACTTCGCCCTGGATCGGTATTGCGCAATTTGCTGACGAGAAATGGCTCTGAATCTCACGACTGCTATGCCCAAGAGTGAGATTAGACAAGAGAAAGCTCTGAAAGGCCACTCTGAAGAGCTGAGAAGTACCAATTGTGGCCCCCATCATCCGTCATCATGTTCGGTCCTTGGCATTCGACTCCCAGAGACGGCTAAAACAGTCAGCTTGAGGGTAGCACTGCAGCACCAGATTTCCGGACGCAAACGAATCCTGGTTTGGAACCGAGGAAGCCATGACACCACGTGAGTGGTCCATCCTGGTGGGTTGGTATCATCGGGCCTAGAGTTGGTTTCGAATGTTACCGTTTTGGCATATTATCTCATCTATTGTGCTGTTGTACTACTGCCGTGATTCCTCTGAGACACGCACATTGTCTGTTGGCTTGAAAAAGAGAGCGAGGGAGGATGGACCAGATGTTACAGGGTAACCGCTCGTCCCAGGAGTCGGAATAGGTTTACCGGCCCAAGGTCAGGTATGGCAAATGCAGCGCCCAAAGAATGGCGTATGAGGAACCTTTCCCGGTAACATAAGGTGCATGGCCTAGTTTCTTCTATTAAGGCCCCAGATGGTGTGCATCCAAGTATCCTCATCCGTCCTCAACGGCTTCCCCAGTTGTCCAAAGCGAGCCGGGAGCCCCATGTTTGGCTCTGGAAGGCACAACCACTCCTTGACGCAATCTGGGACCTCCTCCTTGACATGGCTGATACAGATCAGTGCTTGGTCCTCGCCCAGTCCCTTCACTTTGATCTTCTCCGGTGCAGGATGTTCCACGACAGTTCTGTCAGCGGCGTATGCTTTTTCCTCGCCGCAAGCTAGGAAGAGCATGCACTTGTCCCGCACATACTCATCCATACCGCTAAAGGCTTCATCCAAAACCACAATGTCCGGATGTTTAATGATGGCGCGAAGAAACAGCAACACTCGTTGCGCACTGAAGGACAGGCCGCCAAACAAATAATCCTGGGCCCAGGCGACATCATCACGGGGCCCGTCTTTGTCCTTTGAGTACCTAGGATTAAGTTCCTTCTCAAACCACCTGAGTGTTGCCTTCACTTTCTGTTTGGCGTCCTCGTCCAACTTGGGAACGCCCTTGAAAGTATCAGCCCAAGCGCTCTCCAGCACTTGTTGAACGTTCAAGCCACGAGGCATGTGCTTGTGAATCTCAGGGCTAGAATGCCCAATGCGAGATTGGATATCCCAGAAAGTCAGAGGCCGCTCACCAGATCCCGGCTCCGGCATTCGGTTGCGTCCAAATAGTTTGATGGGAAGCGAATATGTCTGGGGATGGTCAGAACAAAGCAATGCTACAATCGTCGTCTTGCCTGATCCATTGGGCCCAAAGACGCCCCATCTTTGACCTCTCCGGACAGTCCAGTGTAGACCACCATCCCAGTTTCCGAGAGCAATTTTGTTTCCGTAGCGCACTTTGCAGCCGTTCATCTCAACCAGCGGCTCTCCCAGCGCGCCCTCATCGGCCTCCGTAATGATATCCACCTGACTTCCCCCGCCCGCCTCCTTTACAAATGCATCCTCGGCGCCCTCAATTCCCAGTTGACCGGCGATAGCCATCTCTCCTGCTCCTTCCAAATATACGACCCTTTTTATCCAGCCTGGCAGCGGATCCTGTGGTCGGCAACTAATGACCACCCTCGGACTGGCTCTCTCGGCCAGCGTCTTCAACATCACACTCAGGGCCCTGGACGCTCCAGGATCCAGCCCCACAAACGGCTCGTCCAGCAAGAGTACCTCCGGTTCCGCCATCAAAGCCTTGGCAATCGCCGCTCGCCTTGACTGCCCATTTGACAAGAAGGCCACAGGGGTATCCAGCAGCTCGACCAAACTCAGGTCTTCGACAACTTTGTCGAAAAGATGCTGACTGATGACATGCTCCCCTGGAATATGGCCTAGGTTGAACTGCGTCTGGCCAAGTAGATGTTCCTTGAGAGAAAAGTCTGTGTCTTCTCTCAGACTCTCATATCTCGCTGACAGGTAAGCCGAAGTGGTGACCTCTGATATCCCCTTGCCGTAGAATCCGACGTATTTGATAGCTGTTTGAGGGGTGAGGTTGTGTTGTGTGAGCCAAGGCCATGTCCTCGCCGAGATTGGGGAGCAATGGAGCTCTCCACGGAGCATCTGAAGAAAGGTGGTTTTGCCGGAGCGTGAAGGGCCGACGACTACCCAGCTGGACTCATTTTGCTGAGGTGACTGGGAAAGATGCGAGGGGACCTGGAACGAGATTCCCTTGAATAGCGGGGGGTTATCATTCTTGGGTGGCTGCAGATGAGCATGTTGATTTGGTGGAGGCAGAGAGGAGGGATGTCGGCGGAAAAAGGTAGCTCCTGATTTGATGTTGATGACGGGTGGGCTGGTGAGCCGTTTGACGAAAGGTGGGGGAGGGACACGCATCTCAAAGTCTCCCTTATATTTTACAAAGAAACGGAATGAAACAGATAAAGCTTGGAAATGAAGTGACCACCTTCAACACCGTCACTTGGAAAGGATGTCATTCAAGGCCCCTGTTCGTCAATGGGCGTGGGCACGGACAAGGGTCCCAGCAAATCTGGGGAGTGGGTTAGCGGGGGATGGATTACATAAACCTTGGCTTGAAGCCTGGACCCGCTTTTCCATCCGACGTTGCGAACGACGGCAGGCAAGCAGCGACGCGAGGCTGCTGGAGCCTTGACAATTGTAGCAGCCAGCTCTGAGCTTCCTCTAACGACGCCATAAAACCACAGTCAGTTTGACCACGAAACCAGGCTGCGATCACTCTTGAATTCTGGTGACAGAATCAACCGAACTCCGATACTCATAAATATTCAACACAAAACAACAGACCCCAAAGAAGCTATCAAGATGGTAAGTTGCAGCCAACCCCTCCACCGCCATCCGCCCGCTAATGCTGCTCCCTATATTCAGTCTCTCCGCATCGTCCCAGAGTCCAACCCCTCCTCCTCCTTCACCCATCAGCCCACCCGCGCCCATGTTGCTCCATCAGCACCTGGTCTTCACGACACACTTCGCGCTGGTGTCGGCGCCAACCCTCTCACAACTCCCGCGACCCAAGCCATCTCCGCCCACCCTCTCGAGGCCCGCTTAAAACAGTGGGAGGCCACCCGCGAGCAGCTCAAGATGGAGACACTCCGTCGCACATATGGCATCGCCGAGCCAGTCCGCAGAGGCATGGAGCTCAAGATCACTCGTGAAGGAACATGGAAGCCCCTGTGCCTGGGCGGCAACAGCACACCTAGCATTCACGAAGAGATCTTGACTGGACGGGACGGCATTATTGAATGGGAGGATGTATTTACTGGGGAGGAGAACGGAGCGAACATCAGTGTGCACGAGGAGATCGAGCGCAAGGTGAAGATGTAAAGCGGAGATTTTGTCAGGAAGTGGGAGGGTTGGACGGCAAGTAGGAGAGGAGTAGATGGGGGCAGGGAAGTATTACGAATCAAATGGCATCAATAAACTACCATCAAACTCTTCAACCACAAACCCCTTTTACACCGCCCTGATGCCATACTCTTCATACAGATGGTGCAGTGTTCCTAAGGTGGGACCGATATGCCGTATTGTGGACCAATGGCGTCCGAAAGATTGCACCAACAGTGGTGCGATAGAATCTCAGATACAAATACCATTCCTAAAGAACCGCCAACTATGTATAAACCCGAAATTTACACGCTCATTCAACGCCGCTCCACCCAGCCAGATTCCCACAATGTACGAAAAAGATGGAAAAGGATTGTACCTGTAAGACCAACCAAAAACCAGCCAAGCTCCATGCCAATACAAATGCAAGTCAGTCGGATTGTTGACGTCGTAACGCCAAAGACAAGAAAACAAGATAAGGGCGGCCTTTCCCTCATAGAATTACACAGCAGCCGCCCCCGCCCTCCCTTGTCCTGCCCTCACGGGAGCTGGCCTTCCCACCTTTGGCGCCGTCGTCTTCCTCCATCATCTCTGCTGGCCGTACCGACATGTGCACAACGTTGGGGGCATCTTTGCTCAGTTGGTATTCTGTAGGCTTGTTAGCATTGTCTGCCAACAGGGCGATCCCGATCCTGAGGACAAGGGACGGAACATACTCTTCAACGGCTCCTTATCGTCCAGTAACTTTCCGAAATGAATCAACCTGATACTGGTTGGACTCGCCGGCCTGCCCTCCCACTCGTCCCTCCACTCCCTCAAGATCAGCTCCTTGAGCTTGTACACTGATATACTGAACGGGTCCTTGACCCCCCCACCCTCGAGATATTCTGGAATATCAACACCCCGCTTCGAGAGGTACTTCTCGTCGATCTTGTACGGGTGTCGCGCACCGGTAGGGAGCAGCAGCGTGATGGTGCAGACCGGGGAAGACGGCGAAACAGAATCGGATATGGCCGCGGGAGGCAGAGCGGCTGTAGGCTCTATTGAAAGGGAGTCATCGTCTCTTGCTGGCGCAGCGGTCAGAGCTGTCTTGCCGAGGGGTGGTTGTGATAATGGCGGGGCTTCCTCCTCCGTGTTCTTTCCTTTCGGTTCGGCAGGTGAGCTTGTCACCACCTCGGATGGAGATACTACTGGTTCAGCGCTCTCTGGTGTCTTTGACGGCACGGTCACTCCCGTCTGTTCCGGCTCTTGTTGTTGTGGAGAGGCTGTTGGCTCCTCATTCGACGGTCGCGGCTGTGCGGTGCTCGTGTCTGGCTTAATGTCGGCCATGATGTGTTGGTGGCTGCAAAATACCAAAACCAAAGGATATCAACGAGATAGATGGCGGTGGCTTTCACTGGTAGAGCGACGGTGGCTGTATTGATGCGACAGACCCCAGACCCCAAGCTGAGAGATAGACAGACCGCCTTCCGGTGTTGTTCAATGACTTCCGGAAACGGCGGGCAGGCGACGGTGACGGTGAGACGGAATTGATTGTAGTCGTCTGTTTGGTGGCATCAATTTGCGACAGGGAGTTGCAGTATGGTCAGGCGCGCTCCTGATAAGATTTTCGGGCAAACAGGAATAACAAGAGGCGGTGGTGGCCGTGGTCGTTCCCTTCCACTATTTCGTGTCGCGAAGCTCAGATGGCGGATCGCCAGTGCCCTGGTTGTGCGGTGGGTGGGAAGGGTCGGTGCGTATGTACAAAAAGGAGATGGCGGGATGCGCGTGCAAAGAAGGGATGGAAAAGCAGAAAACGAAAGCTTCCACACGGTGAATTGACCGACGGGCGAAGAGAGGCAATGGGCAATGTCGGGGTCAGGATGCGAGGTCGCGGTAGAGGTGGCCAGCCGCGAGCCCATGGACAAAAAATGGAGACTTGCAAAGATCCTACCACCTATCGTATACCTACTTGCGCAAGCTGACACCCACCAGGTTCACTTTCGGGTTTCCTTTTTCATGCCTAAATATTCTATTTAGTGGCTGTATGCTACTTGACGGTTCAGCCACCTACTTCAAGAGTCATCGTGCATGAGGTTGCCGATTATCATTATTCTATCGTGTGGAAGCTGATATATGGGCTTGATTAATTTGTCCAGCGCTCGCCCGCCCGGCCCGGTGGGTTTGGAGGGACCTCCCTTCATCGCCCGCTGTGGCCCTCATTGCTGTAGTCCCATTCGCTCATTGAGCGCCAGCTTGGCCCAGCCGCCGTTTTCTTGCTTTTGTGGAAATATGATAGCCAGGCGGCACTCTCTGTCTCTTCAAAGATTTGTTTCTCTTCTCACTGGCAGGAGGAGAATCCTCAGAGTACCTTAGTCCAATGAAGCCCAGCTTTGTAGCCGATACCGTGAAGTTTTGCAAACCGCCATCAACAACGGGGATAACCGTGCATCACGGCTGAAGAGGCGCCACCAGAAGCCGAACTTCCCCAGCCCGCACGGACCAGGCGATTGGCTCCCACTTGGTGACGTTTCAGTGGGGTTCTTGGAGCTTTGATGATGCTATGGTACGAAAGCTTCGGCTTCTTCAGCACGGCTGCATTGAGATTGCTTTCTCCCAGCCAGCGCTTTTTCACACACGATACGATACCATACCTGACCGCCCTTGTGGACGTAGAGCGAGTGGGTGAGAGGATGGAGTATTCGATTCGAGAGCCCTCACTTCGCCTGCTTGGAAGATCTTGGGGTCAAATGTACCTATACCGCAGGTTCCGGAACCAACCCACAAGAGGGACAGCTCAAATTCCAGGGAATCGTAATGGTGGAGCCATGGTTCCTCATCCCCTCCATCACGGGTGATACTGTCCCAGAATGCAGCTACCTACAGCAAAGTACTTTCTGAAATCACCAAACCTCTTGATCTTTCTCGCACCAAGCGCAATGCCCAAGTAAGCAGCACATATATCATGCGATTGCCTGTTTCACACGATACTTCTGACCGTTACACATCCTCTCTTCTGTGCTCATTAAAAGTACCAAGGTATTTCGTTTGGGTCGTTTTTGGCGAGTGACATACCTGATGAACCGCCCCTCCACACCGTCCTGTGTCAACAAGTGGTCAACCACTCATCTGCGAGCTCCATGATCTCAACCACACCACCCTACCCAACTTCAGCAGGTCGACGTGATGCTGGGGAATCTCACTCGGAGCATCGGCTCTTCTCCGTCGTCCAAACGGCCACTGAATGTGTCTCGTATGGTTGTCAGCATGTCGTGATGCAACTTGCAACCCCAATGACGCCACTTCATGTTCCGTCGTAAATTGTGCCACTATTTCCATGACACAAGTGAATAGCTGCAATTATCGAACTTGAGAAGAGATAAGATTCTTGTGCAACACGAAGAACCCTGATAATCTTGGCTTTGTTGCCTTTGATCAGTGCGAGATTTCTCCATTGTCTCTACTTGACCCATCTGTGGCCCCCTTGAAGTGTGTCTTGGCGCGTCCATGCCAAAACCCCCTGAACCCCTGACATCTCCTCGGTAACAGCATATCATGGGTAAACAAACCTCGACAGAGAGCACCGCAAAGCTTGCTCATTAGCAACAGGACAATACCAACTTATTTCCCTTCCTTTTTGGAACAATGACACAAGAAATAATAGGAAACCCTCCTACATTCGCTGTATCAATCTTAGTGCCCACCAAACCTTTTAAACATCATCGTAGAAACAAGACCTGTGAGGCTCGCGACGGACTCGCCCAAAACAAGCCCACTGGCGAGCACGAGCAAATCATTGTTCTTCCTTCCCTTTTCACGCCCGAAATTTGCACATGCCCAGTAGAACACAGCCCCCACTATGCGGGTGATCGTGAAGGATGGCGTGTTGTAAATCCCTGGTAGGACACTTGGGTTAGTCACCACATTCTGCCCCTCAAGCAGATCCGAAAGCCACAAACTAACCGATTGCAAAGGAAACACCCGTGGGAATAAACGTCTGCCACCACCGATTTGCATATCTCATCTTGACGATGGTGCTCATGCCAGAGAACAGTGCTGCCCCTATTGCGAATGGGGCGACACCTTCTGGAAGACCATGGCCTATCGCCACTCTTGCCGTGTTTATGAATAGAAATGCAGCAGGGATTCTGAATAGGGGCCCTGGAATCGAATGTTGCGACACGTACAGTCTGTAGGCACCACACGAGACGAGCGCGCCAAGAATTGACCCAATTATGTGTCCATGAAGCTGAACTTTTGGGCTTGATCCAACAAGCTGTCCAATCCTGAAGTTATGGGAGATGTCTCCTGACTGGCTTGCACCAGCCTGTGAGACTGCTGCAGAGAAGAGGTCGATGAGGATTGCGTTAGGATTCGAAGAGGATAGAAATGTCCCAAATACAAGGTGTGATACTAGTAGGTATAAGCACTTCGCCAAAACGTGCTCATTGAAGAACATACCTAAAGCGCATTCGGGGTTGTGGTCAGTTTCTGCGATAGACCTGATCCCGACTACCGCTGTAGGAAGGGCCAAAGTGAGAGCCAAACCAGTGTAGTACCATGGCACGACAGAGCCAAAAGTAACATGCACACTTGCTGCACAGATTATAGCCGACACCAAGAAGTAGAAGATCAACCGTCTTCTTCCGATCATCGATGATGGGTAATCATGGCCGGTGTTGATCTCATCTTCGTTTTCTCCGTACATAATTGCTGTGTCGTCGCTAAAAAGGACAACTTCCCGCCAGGTAAACCACCCGAGTTTGACGAATGCGTCAGCAAGTAGCGAGGCCAGAGCGACCCAGATTATCCAGCCCCTTGCTCCGTTTTCCCAGTCATCAACATTGCCCGGGGCCCAACCTTGTTTCTTTGCATACGGTGACAAAGTTCCCCAGCCAGCAACGGCACCCATCATCGTATGTAGCGGAACGGTAGGACCTGTCATCATGCCCTGGCCAAAGAATCCCGGAGAGAGATCAACAGACCACAACCAGTTCTTGGACGCAGTGCGCCCAAAGACTGGGATCTCGCGCAAGACTGGAACAAAGTAAACAATCATACCAAGGCCCCAGGAAAGGAGAGTTCCTCGGAAGAGGCTTTGCATGCCACGATCCCACCGAAACCCATCGATAGTGGGTTGGGGAGTGAGAAGTGCTTGCTCCCCTCTAACAAAACTGCTGTGATCTGTGTCTTCTTCGTTGTCGGGCTGTCTATTTGCCTCATCTCTGGCGCTCTGGTGGCCCATGCTCGGCTGCGGATTCTGGTGATAAAGTGAGTTGATGAGATTGGCTGCACGTTTTGCCCCAGGCCACGGCAATTTTTCTTGCACGACAAAATGGTTGCGAAATACGGCAGCAAATAGGAGACCAAAGAAGCAAAGCCCAGTAGACCACACAATGAGACTTTTGGCGCTTAGTAGAAGTGGTCCCTTCTCTTCTGAGCTGAGCAGAAACTCTAGCGCCGGAATGACGTTGATGAAGCCAGCTGCGACGGGCATGCACCCTACGGATGTGGAGACACTGAGAAGCAGGGAATTTTCTGAGGGGTTAAGAGAAATTCGAAGATAACGCTGTAGGAATTGAAAAGTGACGAAACCGAGGAGCGCCGAAACGATCGACATCTGGCTGGCGGCACCGATTCGCAGGCCATAATAAGTGTTGGAAAGATTGATGAAAAAACCAATTATGAGTCCAGCTAGGACGGCGCGCCATGTGAAATGTGGAGTTGTATGGTTTTGGTTCTCTTCGTCGTCAGGTTGGGCAATATCCATGTTTTGAAAGAGTATGCTCAAATGTGAGGAGATCTGTGGGTTCAGAGGAATCGAGGTCATAAAGCCGGAGACCATAACCGATCCTTGACACCTCACGGGTGCCCCTGCCTGCAAAGAGAAGCTTTCTTTATCATGATGTAGAAAAGGGAAGGAGCAGGTGAATGCCAGTCGAGAGGTTGTTGATGTGAATCGTCCATAAAACAAGCATATGCAGGGAATGCCGCATGGGCAAAGCGAGAATAGCTGCTGCAAATTCTCCGCCATTACCACTTGCATTACCGCGTTGATTTTGAACACTTATAGATCGATCTCGTAAACTGAAAGCAATCGGCCTAGCCTGCAGATAGGTATCATCTCTGAAGGGTACTCAACGCTGGTGGCAGGTAGGTACACGATCTGCATCGAGATCCAAGTGCTCCTACTGCCGGCATCGAGAAATTAGATAATCATGAACAACGTAGCTGTTCAACCTTTGGACGGCTTCAGGCTCTTACAAGTCACAGTCTGCCGTTACACCCAGTTGGGCAAGAGATGACAGGTTGGCCGTATACGAGACCGCGTGCAACGCGGGCAGCAAATTCCCGGATAATGGATGGACGTGTTGCCATTACTGTACTCTCTTTGCTGTTACCAAACCACGCTTCTTTGGCCTTTTGACCCTAGGCTTGTCATTTGGCGGTCTGAGGGCGTCACTCTGTGTTTGCTATAGTGCCCGTGGGACCTGCAGAATTCCCTGCTCGAGACCTTACAGCATGACCCCCAAGTTCGTGCCTGCCTTGAGATAAGGTAGATGCGTTGTAGAGAATCGATTTTGGGAAGGACCTAACCGGCGCAGGAGTCAAGAGTCCCCCAGGAACCTGATTCCTAGCTAGATTTCCCCGCCATGTGGACCGATAACGGGATCAGTCATGAGACGAAATTTGAATTCCGTTCTGACCATCCTCGCGTTTGCAGTGCCTTAATCTCCCCCAAAACTTGCACCACCTCACGGGTCCGTTATTTGTATTGATACTTCCCCGCCTCACAAAACCATTTCTTGTCTTGCAATTTTCATTCAGTGCAATCACAGAACAAAAGCGGAGTTGTACGGCTTCCCCTTCTCTCTCCAAACATTACCAATATCTACTTGACGTTGCCCCCGCCCCTCTCTCGACTTCCCCCATCACTTCCCCCAACCCCCACTCGATTCTGTCTCGCCGACAGATTTCTAGCATCACGCAAATCCAGCAGCCTTGTCTTCCGGTAGTGATAGAAAGCCTCATCCTTCTTGAGTGTTTTGCGACATTATTAGTGGTAAGTTGTTCTCCTTCTACCTTAATACTGCGGCTACAACATACCTACCTCCATTTTCACACGTCATATACAACTGGGCTTAGTTGTTGTCATCACGGCCATTAGCCAGCCACCCCCTCTGAACCTGTCTTCCTCTATTTGAGAGTGTGACTTTCCCGAGCTACTCTTTCCAGAAACCGTCATACAGTCTTTAACCAAGTCAGTTCTCAAGACAGAACATTGACAGGTCCAGGTCTCTCGTGTATCAGACATCATGATCTCTGCGAATCTTTTCCTTGCAGTCACTGCTCTTTTGAGTAGTCTCACCGCAGCGGTTGATCAAGCGGTTGCTTGTGCCCACGCAAATAACAAGATTCAACCTCGCGATATCAATGAGGCAGACCTCACGACGGTCATTTATCAGACCCAAACAGCCACATTGACTTTGACCGTCGAGGAAACCCCCCCCTGCGACGAGTCCCCCGCTACCACGAATAGCCATTCAGATGCTGGCGAAGTCACTCTCAGCCCCAGCTACTCAACATTCGATACCTCAGAGACGCTGACAGTGACATCCACCATCAGCAGTGGAACTGCCACTCTTACCACGACTGTCAGCAATGCATCTACCTACAACGTTCCCGGTCCTTCCACTTCAGCCACCTGGTCAACCTCAACCACATCAGCCAGTGAGCCTGACGTTGCAACCCCGTCAATCGACACCGCGGTCACGCCTTTCGTCCCAGCACCCTCGAGCACCACTGTTACCGCTGATGGGGTGAGCGACGCGTCGAGCCCAACCGAGAGTTCTACTACCGACGATTCCACCGGCACTCCATCCAGTACCGACAATGTTGCACCCACAGTCAGTGCGGCTGCCATGCCAATCATGCTGAGCAATGATTTGATGGTTGCGCTTGTGGCTGCTGCCATGGTCATCGCTGCCTGATTGAATCTTTTTGGCTCCTCGGTCTGTGTTCCGACGGAGATATCAACAGAATAATAGTGTTAAGGATGGGTTGTTGGCTGTTGAGATCTGATCTTCATCGTTTACATGGACTTCTGGATGAGATCTGGTTTTCATCGTAAGCGTCGACTTTTAGATCGAGGAATCTGTCTTCTTTGTTTGAGAATTTGACGGTGTTCAATTTCTGGTTGTCAAGTGGATGATAATAGGAAAAGCGGTAACGGTGTTGGTCATAGGTATTCGAGGATTCCGGTAATACATGGTGGCCAGGCTCTGGGGCTGGGGCACTTTGCTAGGTTTAATATCACTCTCCTTCATTCTTTGGCCCGCATTGCGTCTCCTGATACGGCATCGATGGGACCATGTAACTTCATCCAAGTCTAACCACTTGAGTTAAGAGTAAGATGCCCTTCTCCTAGTGAGCCAGAATGCTCAACTTGACTCACAAACTCACTACCAGCAAAATAGGTCCTGTCCTTCACAGGGTTCAATATTCCCCAAAAAATCGGCTAAGTATAAATCGAATGGAATTTTTGCCGTTCGACGCAGGAAAAAATAGTCATGCCCCCAAGTCATCCAGTCATCTAGATCTACAAGCCACCGATGTGATCCATCCCAGACTTTGAAAACCCGGCACCATATCTCTGTCTACCTGTAAATGGTGGTGTACAACAGTGTAGGTGTGTAGTTTGTCTACCCCAGATTTCCACCCGAAACCAGAAAAACCTCGTCCCCAAACCATCCCGCCCCTTTCTTTTATTTTGCAGATCCCAGACATTCATTCATATGAAGGAAGCCTGCTTCTCTCTTTTCCCAACCAGCCAGTCCCGAAAAAAGAAAGAAGTAAAAGATTTTGGAAATAAAACGACACGGGAAAAAGGCTTGACCTGAGCAACCCATCCATAAGAAGTCGAAACGTTTCCTTTTTCACCAGACACCGAGAAACCCCAACCCATCCGAGTAAAAGCACAGCCATGTAGATGAATACACACAGATAATGGAATACAAGTCACCAAACTCGTATAAGTCCAAACATCAACTCGAATAGAAAAGTACAACGAAATATTTGCTTGTCATAGCAGGTAAAGAGTAAAAGAAAAGGAAAACAGTTTTTTTTTAAAAAAAAGTGCCGCTGTATCATAGGTCATGATACATGACGATTTTGTGGGCGAGGCCAGGGATGGTTGAAGTGTCCGGCATATCTTCCAAGGATCACCGGAACCGCTTCCTCCATGCCGTCCTTCGACGTAAGTGTCTTCTTTCCATCCACCATCCTCCACTCCCAAACTTCTAGGCTTGTTGGCGTCGGAAGATGAAACTTGGTCCGTCATCGTGCTGCTATCGTTGTAGATGCGGCTGAAAACCAGAAATAGGAAATCCCGGGAGATCCATTACAACTGCAAAATTTCCATGTCCGAAATGCTCCGGTGGCGTTTGTGGAGGTTGTCATCCGCGACGGTATCGGGGGCCTTTCTCTTCTGTGATACATGGTTGAGCGGAGATCCTGGGGAATAATCAAGAGGTCCATCAAGGCCTACCATGCTGTTTCTCTTTTGCCTGCGCACCGGTGTGATGGGGGTTGTTACCGTCTCCATGCTGCCGGACTTGATGCCTCGGAGAGTTCCAATGTGGTAAGGTCCGGAGAAAGCGAGTGACTCCTGGGTCGCGACCTCACTGTTGATGAGTTGCTGATTTACCTGATTACGACGGAAAGCGCCCACGGCGTTGGAGTTCATCTCGAAGTGGGTGAGCAAAGGGTGGACGTCCTTGACATAATAGTCTGTGTTTGTGGTGGACATGCTGGCCGAGGTCTTGGGCCGTGTAGGGCTTGAATTGGGATCATTGCTCCAGTCTCCGGCGTTGTCTTCGTCTTCGTTTTCCTGGTCCGATTCGTTGTCCTCCCTAAACTCGATGAAATCCTCAATCCTGAGAGCATCCTCACCCTCATCTTCCAGGGCTGGGTAGTACTCGGATTCATCTGTCTCTTCTCCAGTGAATGCATCAGAACAGGGGAAGAAGGCCTCACTGGGCCCAAAGGGCTGTGTAGCGAAATAGTCACCCAAAGTATTAGCGTCCATGACACCCAGCATGATCAAGGCCGAGTTGGCCATCATGGGAGAGCAAGCCGACAAATCATCCTGAGCAAAATTCAGGTCATACGACTCTGGAGCCAACTCGAGACGATCAGCCTTTTGACGCGTGAAAATCATCATCTTGCCAGTTTTTGGATTGATCACGCCGACCGGCTTATCGCTGTCACCGTCCAAGTCGAAGCGCGCAAGACGAGGCTTTCCTCGTACGTGGCGGTTAGGTCTTGGTGTCTCAGAGTCCGAAGTTTCCACAGACACTGGTCGCCGAACCTGCTTCTTGCGCACAACCGGCTCTGGGATGTCCTCTTCTGTTGTGTCGCCATCAGCTGGTAAAGGGAAAAAGTCAGCGCCAACTTCCATTTCGAATCGCAAGCCAACAACTCACTCTCATAACCGTCAAGCTCCGGTGACTCGGTGGAAAATGTTGTCAGCGGAGTGGGTAGAATATTCAGTGGAGGGATGACCCTTGGCGTTGGCATTGGGGTACCGTGGAGACCTCCATTGTCGAATTCGACATCCGATGTCTCGACAAATACGTCTTGGGTGGAGCCATTGAAGTCCCAGTACGAGCCATCGGTGTCGGAGCCATCATCATTCTCAATCTCGCGGCGGAACCGGGGATCAAGAGCGTTCTGGTCGACAAAGATATCGGGAAAGAATTGCTTGCCATCATCAGATTCGGACAGGTCGGATTCTGTGTTGTCACTGTCGCTGTCGATACCGGCAAACCGAACATGGCGCTTAACCGGCGTGACATCCGGCAGTTCAGACTCGGGCCACATGGCATCCTCAAACTCTTTTGGTGGTGACAAGCCCTGCCAACTAACACTGTCGTCATCGTCGTCCTCGTCATCATTGGCATCTTCGTCGTCAATGGCTTCTTCGTCGAGCTCATCCTCCTCGTCTTCGTCTTCTTCATCAGCGTCATTCTCTTCGTCGAGCGGCCGAGGGGTTTTCAACAGGCGATTCCTAGCCATATTGGTGATCAGATGCTCCTCCTCGGCCGCAACCACATCGTCCTCGTCGAGTTCATTGTCAGATTCGCTGACGTCCTCGACGCCGGAGTAACCTTCGTCGTCGGAGAGGTTGAGAGACGACTCGCTCGAGGTGACGGAGGGCCTGCGCGGCTTCTTCTTGTTGACGAGCTTGATGCGAGGCGCAGAGGGATATTTTTGGTGAATGTTTCGAGACATGGTTCTTGGCTATGCAGGGGTGGATACAGTAGGTGGGTTGATCTTGGGGTGATGCACAGTGGATTGGCTCAAACGGCGGTGAACCTTGCAGCAAATGACGATACACGACAATGCCGAGTCCAACAAGGCGTGTCTAACAGGTAAGCTTTCAATGAAGCTGTTCAGCGCCCAGTCCGTTTATAGAACAATCGGCAGTTGACTTGATCTCAGATATAAGTGGATCAAGATGGGTGGAAGGGAGGATGTGGGGAAGTGAATTGGCCGACTGGGGAACAGAGCCGCCAGATACTTGCGAGTAGACTGTGGGAAATCGCTGCGTGGCCTGAGAGTGGTGGCCGTGGTGGGTAGAACTTGTTAATATCAGAGGCGGACTGTCCGTCTCACTGCAGTTGATGTGCAATTGAACCCTGTCCCACACTGGAGACGGGCTCGAGACAGATGAGTCTGGTAAAACTTCGTCGAGTGGGGGAGTTGGCAGAGTTGAATATCTCGCTGAGGCTGCTGGACTGCGGACGTGCGAGTGCAGCACACGTCCGCAGTGGGCGCTTAGAGCTCAGCGACGGCCGACGGCATCTTGAAATCGACGAAGTTTTGGTGAATCTGTTCTGGGTCTCTGAAAGATAGTGCGACTTCGTTGTCTGGCGGTTTGGGGTGTTGTGGTTGAGGGAAAGGAAAAGGTCAGTGAGGGGAGCAGCGGGACTCAATTGCCTTTTGACCAAACTTTTTTTCGATGGGTGGGACTGGGATTGCAGCACCTGGGATTGGCTCGGCTCGCTGCTGGAGCCAGAAAACGTGGGGCTAGCGCAATAGAGTTCCACACTTGGAGCAGAGCAGACCCCTGGTTCAAAAGTGTCCACGATCAGCCAAGGAGGCGCTCACTGCCTGCCCTCTGCAATCCCGCGCTCTGGCAGCTGGCAGCTGGAGCTGTCTGTGACTCCATCAACCTACAGAGTAAGGTAGCACACCTCCAAAACTTCAACGGCTAACCCCTCCATTGTACTGCAACCTTCCTTCCCATGCTGCGTGCTCTTACCGCAGTAGCCTCTACAGACTTTTTTTTTGCTCCCTTTCTCCCCATCGAGGGGCCTCGCTGCTCCGGGAACTGTCACCATAACCGTTCTGTCACCGCTCTTTTCCGTCTGCAGGACATCACCCTCCTGGCTCCTCCACAAATCATGATGAGCAGACACGGAGCCAGGGATGGGATGGAGGGCAGCACCACTTGCATGCGACCGAGACAATTAAATCCATACCTACCGTGCGAAATACTCTTTTCATCGTGCCGCCTGTTACAGAAGTGTGCCTACATCGTGACCTTGAACATGAATATCGAGCCCCTCCTGGTGCTCGCTACCAGATTGGGGGGCGGGAGCAGGAATCTGAGGCTCCGAGTCCACAGAATCAATTCCTACGCACACTTCCCCGCATCTCAGACCCTTTCTGTTTCTGTTGACTTGGCTGCTTGACCTGGCAGGCCATAATGCACGTCAAGCGCGGTTGCATATCACACAGTCACTACGGTATGATGTCGGTTACGTTGATGGCCGTGACTGGAACTTGCTCGATGATATTCCCCATTAAAGCCCCACAAGTCCATTTGTCTGCTGCACCTGTATATCGTTTACACGCCGGCCTGAATCAAACATAGATGCCTGACTGGCCCTGAAGAGGTCAAAACAGGCAAGACGTGTATCTAGTCGTCGTCGTTGCGTTGCCTTGACGTGTTATCCCACGCTGAGGGTCTCCAGTTCTCCCTCTGATGTCGTTGTGGTTCCAACTGCCAGCTGGCAGCATCTTCCAGCTCTAGCCTCTACCTAGGCGGGGTAATGACTCGTCTTGCCGTCATTTCTTTCGGATCTCCCTCCTCCCCCTCTGCCATTTGAGAATGTGGAGGAGATTCAACAAAAACAGGCTCGCTTATTGCGGAAAATGGATTGACCATTGCAGGACCTCGACCGATTGCACGCCCAAACAGCGCCGACATGTCACCATTGTTCGCCTTTTACCAGAGACCCAAGAAAAGCTAAACCTACTAGCCACATGCGCAGCGCTAGTGGCAAACAGCTTTATGCTCGTGGAATCATGTTTGCTCAGACCGAGACAACATTGCGGCTTCCAACCTGTCACCGCGGTAGGTCTGCAAGAGTCACACAAGGGTTCCATGGTTACGGTGCAAGCAAGGCAAGGCCAGACATTGGATGAAAATTATGACTCGCTGTTCAGGAGGCAATCTGGACCTTCCCAATTGGCCACGACGGGTGATTTTGCACCTGCACGTTTTCAACAACGAAAGATGACCCAGTCTACACCGAGATCGGTCATGAGAATTCAACGCCGGGTGAACCTGGTCAAAGGAGACAAAATTCTAAGAAAAAACGCTGAGGCCGGGGCTTTCGATTTTTCCAAATGGGAGGTATATAGAAAGAGCGTTACGTATGCCGAACTATTTGCTGGCCGATCACATGCGCTGGGCTTGAAATGGTTCCTGGCGGCACTTTAACTCGAGACTAAAGGTGTGAGAGATAAACACAACTAAAAGCATAAAAAACAAACAGTGTCATGGACTTGGATGCAACTGGAACCGGCTTGAAAATTTGCACAAGAGTCCAGGAAACGGGAGCTTCCAATCTTCCCCTCTGCAATTTAAACGCGGGGCAGATATCATCAAGGAAAAGAGTGGGGAGCTTAGTTAAAAGATGGAGGGGCTAGTGGGCACCCTCCCAACTGAATAATTGGCGCCACAAGTAAGTTAACTCTCTATTATACTGTGAACCATGCCTTAAAACCAAATTAATAGGTCTTCAAAGTATCTTTTAAAACCTGTTAACTATCTTTAAAGGCGTGGTAACTATGTTTGATAGCCAAACGATTATCTTTCGAGGTATGGTTTATAAGTTTGACCCCCACGTTTGAGTACCAACTCTTATTTTTTGTGGTGATTGTGGTGGGTCTGTGGACGTATGGCAGATCTTATCTTATCGCTCCACCTAGCATCGCGCTCCCTGTCTCCCTGTCAGTTTGGTTGTTCGTACCTGATTCGCCGTTGCCAGGGGAACTGCTGCTTCCAGGTAGCGTAAACATTTTTCTGGCCGCGCCTGGCGACACAACTGGGCAGGGCATTGGTCCAAACTTCCATGCGTTTTCTCTGCTTCGATTCTTCCACTTGCCAACTCACAACTGCAGCCATCCTGGCCCATATTCTGAACCAGCTCCACTCTGTCTCCCTCGGCACTGCCCTGGACCCTGGGCTTCACCTCGCGCATCACCGAGGACAGGTCGCGGCAACATCCCCGATCTGCTGTAGGCGAACAAAGCAAGGTGACAGATATGGCCACGTCAAGACCACCGCAGAATCTCTTCCAGGTTTATCTGCGACTTCGCCCACACAACAATAGCGCGTCGACCAGTGGGGAAAGATTTCTGTCTGTCGAGGAGCCCGACGAGAACAGCGACGCGCCGAGACATATCACCCTAAACCCCCCCAATGATCGACGGCGTGCCATCGAGAAGTTCGCATTCACCCAGGTGTTTGAGGAGGATGCCTCCCAACTGGATGTCTTCCATTGCACCGGCGTCGCAAATCTCGTCGAAGGCGTGCTTGCTCCCTATGGCGGCGAGGGGACTGATGCTCTGCTTGCGACGCTGGGCGTAACTGGGTCAGGCAAGGTCAGTGGGATGGCCGCCACTTATGGCAGTGGAAAGCAGGAGACAGCTAACATTGATGTTGATACGGAGTAGTCGCATACCATTCTTGGCTCAAAGTCCCAGCGCGGGATGATCCAGCTCGCCCTCGATGTCATCTTCCGATCCCTTAGCGACAATCTTCTCGACTGCAGCTCTTACCCTCCCCTCGAACAGTCGATCACCAACTCTGATCCTTCCGAAGCTCTCGTCTTTTCTGCCCACAACTTCCTCGACAGTGTGTACGCGGATGCGCCCGCCACCTTCAAGAGTAGCAGCTCCAGAGCACCTACGCCTATGCTAGTAGGACCCCCTTTTCAGTTACCCCCTCAGTCTCTAGTCATGAATGAAAGGGCTCGACCCTTTGGATCTGCCACGAAGACAGTCCTGCCAGGGTCAGCGCCCAAGCGGGTCCCAAGTGTTCGGATTGTCAGCCGTGAGGATTCAGTAGCACCACCAAGTCCGCCTGCCACACCTCGGAAGCGGCTGGAGCCAGTGTCCAAAAGGCCGCGCAAGGCGCAGGGAGCCAAAGCTGCTGCCGCCAAGAGTTTCAGGGCTTCTACTGCATCGTCGATACGTTCCAAAGCAGCTACTAAACAACCTTCACAGAGCGAATCCGTTGGACCGAGTTCGAACCAACACCGACGCATGAACCGCCCCCTCGCGTTCCCGCAGCAGCCTGATATAAGCGCCCTATCTGTTTCATGCGATCCGTCGTCCGAATATGCCGTGGTGGTTTCCATGTACGAAGTCTACAACGATCGCATCTTTGATCTCTTGACCCCTCCCACCAAGTCGGCCGCAACGAAAGAATATCGCCGACGACCGCTCCTGTTCAAGCCGACAGAGACATCCCCTGATCGCAAGATTGTTGCAGGACTTCGAAAGGTTATATGTGGGGATTTACAGCAGGCCTTGCTGGTGCTTGAAGCTGGTTTACATGAGCGGAGAGTGACAGGAACAAGCAGCAACAGCGTTAGCTCGCGAAGCCATGGCTTCTTTTGCGTAGAAGTGAAAAAGCGCACCCGAGCCAGCCGCAAGCACGGCGATCTTCCCTGGGGCGGCAGCACTCTCACCATTGTCGATCTTGCTGGAAGCGAAAGGGCAAGAGATGCCAAAACCGCGGGCGCGACACTGGCAGAAGCCGGCAAGATCAACGAAAGCTTGATGTATCTGGGCCAATGCTTGCAGATGCAGAGCGATGCCACGACCAAGGACAAGCCAAATCTTGTCCCATTCCGTCAGTGCAAGCTGACTGAGTTGCTGTTCTCCAATTGTTTCCCGTCGGTCTCATCCTTTTCGTCAGCCCGCCATCGAAATCCTCAGAAGGCTGTCATGATCGTTACCGCCGACCCTCACGGCGACTACAATGCAACGTCTCAGATCCTTCGATATTCCGCCCTGGCGAGGGAAGTTACCGTCCCGCGCGTCCCCAGCATAACACAAACCACGTTGTCGGCCCCGGCGCCTCCTGCCAGCCCACCCTCCCTGGGACAACTAGGCTCACCACCTGTCCACCATCGCAGCTTTTTTGCTCCTCCCGGATCATCTTCTTCCAACCAACCGCAGCACGGTGGCCTGTTGTCATCCCCCAACATCCAGCGAGCATTCTCGCCTCTGTCTGGCTCTAGCCCCAGCGGAGACGCCCACCGCAGCACTATGGAGGCCGCGGCGCTCGAGATTGCCCGTCTCTCCGAAGAGTTGGAGTATCTTCGTCAAGCGCTCGAGTCAGAACGCTCAGCGCGCGAAGAAGCCGAGGCGCATTTGCTCAGCATGGAGGACCGTATGATTGAGCTCGAGCAAGCTATTCGTGAGGACTGCACCAACGAGTTTGAGCAGCGCCTCGAGATTGAGATGGCAAGGTGGAAGACGACGATGCAAATCGAGATGGAACGAGGCGAGGAGCATTGGGGACGGAAGATTGAAGTTTTCGAGAGGAGCCTAGCTGTCGCGCCTTTATCGTTGCCGTCAACCCAGCCGCAGAGCGATTACGAGGAGGTCGACGGGGAAGACAACGACAAGGAAAATATTCTCATGGAGGACATGGAACAGGAGAACGAGAGACTCAAGAGGGAGAACGAGATTCTCAGAAGAGAGGTAGCTGGGATGAGCCCAAGCAAGAGGAGACCGTTGGGTGAGAGATCAGGACTCGGTGTTGCCGGTGAGGAGAGCAGAGGTGGCAGTCCAAGACCCACAAGAAAAGACAGGGAAAGAGACAGGGAGGTGACATTGAGGCAGAAATTGGAGAATCTTAGGATGGATGATTCATCTTCTGAATCTCAGCGGCCGCCGTCTGCACAGCAACAAAGCAGGCACAGCAGTCCCAAGAAAATGAGGAGGTTACAGACCAAGAGATGGAACGAAATTGATGATGACGATATGTTTTAGGTTCACCGATTAGCCGGTATGATTGGTATGAGGGAAGCGCATTGGGTTAGTTCTTCCCCAGGACATGAAGGAGCATTGCTGGGTACATACATGTCGGAGTTACAGATACAGACAGATAACACCTGAACCAGCCAGTCACGGCAGTCAGGCATTGTTGGGAGGCCTTTCCTTGGGGCATATATAAACGATTGTAATGGCTTCTCTTTATCCTCGGTAAACATGCTGTTGTCTACTCGACATATAATCGGCCGCCTCGCCGATAGTTCAAGCCCTCTTGAGCTCAACCTTCTCCTGCTCTTGCTTTTGCTCTGCAGAACCACTTCGCTTGTTTGCCGTGATTGGCTTACGGCATGTGAACACATACATTGGGGTGAAAATCCCCATCTTGCCGCCGATAGCCACCGAACGACAGCAGTACCACATGGTGTCCATCAGGGTGAGTGTTTCGGGTGGCGCAAAGCCGAACAGAATCAACACTCGGTAGATGCTTTCGGCGATGAATAGGAAAAGGGGAGACATCTTGACCACCCTGAAGAAGTCATCCCACCCAGGAACACGCCATGCCCAAGAAACATCACCTGCCGGACCGTAGTACCAAGGAGCCCCATTGCTACGGTCAGCCATGTCCTCTTCTGCCAGTAACTCGAATCCTGTTGACATTTTGTCAGTTTTGCTCTTTGCAGTTGGTTTGTTGAGGCAAGAAGTTGGACTTACCAGCAGAGAGCACACACCTCCTCATATCCGGCACCCACGGCATCTTCACAACCCCGTTTCCAAATTCGACCCAGTTCCGAATCTTTGCGTGCTCAGTGTTGTTCTCGTCAAACTTCTTAGTCATGGCGAAGTCGTGAAACGTAAACGGGGCTCCTGGCTTCAAGATGCGCTTGATCTCACGGTACACTTCTGCAGGGTCGGGGGCGTAACAAAGGCTTTCTACCGAGTATGCGGCGTCGAAGGATTCGTCTTCAAAGGGGAGTTTCTGTCTTTCGTCAGACAGTGCTGCTGTGATAGGAGCAAACAAGAAGGGGTATACAAACCACAAAATTGCCCTGGACGAGGGTAACCTTGCCTTCGAGTCCAGCCTGCTTGGTCAACTGCGTGCCTCGCTCAACATGCCAGGTGCTGTTTGTGATCCCAATGATCTTGCAGCCGATTGCTTTGGTGATGGTGCGGGCAGGGCCGCCAATGCCGCAGCCAAGATCCAACACCTTCATCCCTGGTTTGAGGCGGGCAATACGGGCAAACTCGTGCTCATAAGCTGTCATGCTGTCGGCTATGGACTTCCCAGGGAAGATTGGGGTGTAATGGAATCGCTGCCCCCATCCTTGCTCGTAGAGAGGCGAGACAAGATCATAGTAGTCCGAAGCGACTTCGTTGTATTTCTTTGCGCGGGCGGCCCGTTCTTCCACCGTGGCGTAGCCGACGGCATCGTGGTCGATGACATTTAGCTTGGAAGGGTCACGGCTGAAATGGGAAAGGTAGCGGTGGAGAAGCGCAGGGGTGTAGTTGGGAGGTAGGTGGGAAGACATTTTCACAAGCAGTGTTTTCTTGAGTAAATGTTGGCAGTGTCCAGGAGATGGAGAATTGTGAACAGGACACCGGTGTCGATTTTTTGAAATCTATCAGTAACACAGGCGAAAGCATTTACAGCCCTTTTACATTGACAAAGGTTGTTGAGCTTGGGAGTCGGGAAGGGTGCAGTTAGTATTGTCATGGATCAGCGTTCTTTGTTAAGACTTACGATTGTTGACATATACGACAACGAAGGCTCAGGCAACTTATGCGGCTCGACTCAACGAAGCCGTGGAGCTATAGCTGCGGCATCATTTCTCATTGGCCTTGGGCCTGTCGCTCACAAGAATGCAAGCTTGAAAGAAGAAAATTTTAGTGGTCATCATCAGGTCATGCGACTTCAGGGGTAGCTGGCATCTAACCCCTGGGCCTGACCTTTCCAATAGGCCCCGAGAATAAAAGAAGCCATATGCCAACTTAGGTATCATCCAGACTCTTACTACACCCACAATGGAACTCGATCGCATTACAGTCATTAACTTGTGCAACCAAGATGGATTCGCCTAAACCTGACACCCCGAGCAGCAAACCACCCAAGGAGGATCCAACATTTCCCGTTGTACGTCTTCCTCATAGGGCGGCGACCTTTGCTATCACTGCATATGGAGCTGCTCATCCCATGGGCCGATAGGTGCCTGGTTTAGAGCTCGAAAACATTTCTCCCATTGGCCAGGTACAACTATGTGAAACGACAATCAAAGTACACACTATCCCCTACTTATACGAGGAAAATGCCCTCAAAGTACTCCTGCAACTGCTTAAAGTCTTCCAACTCACCAACCCAACCCACATATTGATCCGGTCTGACAGCCACAACGCACCCTTTCTCCTTATCAACTCCGTAATTCTTGTATGCATCGCCAAACCCTTCATGGTAACTCTCGTCATCGACAAAAACCTTGTTGTAGTCCCATCCGGTGTGTGGGTCGAAGGGATGCAGGATGTCGGGGAAATCTCGCAGGAGCTCTGTCTCGGTCCTTTTGGCTGAGTGGATTGTCAACACCTCGATCACACTATCAATCTTGGACCCCTCCGGAGTAGCCCTTCTCATAAAGCCGTTGGACGAGCTCAGCTTATCACAGAACACCTCAACTCGCTGCTTCTGTGCTTGATCCAGTATGTCCCCGGCAAACAACACAATGCGGAACCGTCCATCAGCCTTCAGCCTCTCTTGGAAATGCCATGGCCGAGCACAGGCCTGGTTAAGGACTTTAAAACTGTTGAACCTCATCCCCACAGGCAGCCCTTTGGCCAGGCTCTGCTTCACCTCGAACTCTTCCACGGTAATCCTGCGCACCCCTTCCAAATTCCGGCTTCTACCGCTCCTATCGCCCAGCTCGCCAGGGTCGCCGCTCTTGACGACCAAAGAACTTGGACCATAGTCAACACTCAATCCGCTGGCAAACAGGTTCCCTTTCAGGAACGCGTCCTTAAATTCAGCCATGCTCACGCCTTCTGCGTCCATAACATCCTTCGCCGGGCGCCCGCTGAACAAACGACTGAACTTGTGGTCGAACTCGATAAGGTCCTGAGCAACTCGGCGTCGCTCGGACTGATACGTGTCCAAAATTCTGGGATGACAAATCCCCTTGGCTACGAGCCCAACCTTCCACGCCAAGTTGAATGAGTCCTGCATAGCAACGTTCATGCCTTGTCCTGCTTTGGGGGAATGAGTGTGCACTGCATCGCCCGCAAGGAAAACCTTATTGGAAGGGTGCGAAAAGGAGGGTGAGATACGTTGTCCGATCTGCAGTTGCCATGTTAACCAGGAGTGAATAGGGGTAAAAACGGGCTCAGGGGGAAATACCTGGTACGCGGTCCACCAGTCGCAATATTCATAGTCGATCTTATATGGCCTTAAAATCTTTTGCGCAGCGCCAAAGATGAGCTCCGGTGTGATCTTGGACCTGTCTGCCCTGCCGGATGCGTCCGGCGTGACCTCCTTGAGCTGAATGTACAATCTCACCAGCCGGTTCTCGCGAGGGATGACCATGAGACTCCCATCGTTGGCTGAGTGGATAGCACAGCGCATGCGAATGTCGGCTATCCATGTGTCAGCCATGTTCCCAAGTTGCGCCCCGAGGAAACTTACGAAAGTCAGTGATAGGGATGATATCCATAACTCCCCAAATGAAGTCGGTTGCTTCGCCTTGTAGCTCAAACTCGGGACCAAGTGCCCGTCTGGTCCAGCTCCTAGCACCATCACAACCAATGACGAATTTTGCATTGATCACTTCTTCCTCCCCACCCTTTGCATCTGTGATGTTCTTGTCCTCGTAGTCATCCCCCACAAGGTTACTCCGAAAGAGCCCATCTGTCACATCACTCTTGCTGCCTGTCGTAGCTTGTGGCGGAGTAGCTTCCTCTTCTGTTAGCTTTCTCACCGTCACTTTAACTCTCTCCCCCCCAATCTGCAAACTAGTTGGTAGGATCGCCCTCTCGACTTTGATGGCACCCCCAGAGTATTTCTGGATGTTGTCCAAAAAGAACCTCTCAATCCTGCCCTGTTGCAACACAATCTGTTGGAATCTGGACAGCCCCACAATCGTATCAGGGATTCTGTCGCTCCGTTGAATGATACCTGTCGCGTCAGGATTCCACATGCAGATTTCGATCATGTGGTTTGCTTCCTTCCATGCCCTGTCAGCGAAGCCAAGAGAGTCAAAGATCTCAAGAGAGCGGCATTGAAGACCGTCGGCCTGGCCCGAAAAGATCTTTGTGGAACGCTTGTCTATGATCCGAACTGAAAGCGGAGAGGCAGAGGGGATGGCGGTGAGGTGAGCGAAAGATGCGGCAGCCATGAGCCCGGCAGGCCCGGCGCCAATGATGAGGCTAGAGTGTGCATTAGAATGGTAGGCATATACTTTGCTCTGGGCTCCAGTCTTACACGTCGACATTCGTCTCCGGAATATCAGACTGAGAGAACATGGTGCCGTCACAAAAAGTACAGTGAAATATCAGGTAACAGGCTATGGTCAAACGAAGAGTTTCGTCAACGACAGGAACGGGGACCGCTCCGGTTTAAACCCCTTCATTTCTTCACCGTACTTTCAAGGTAGGTACCTGGGTGCAGCTCCACCCACCCTCAAGGACATGATCAACATGACGAGGCATACAATCATAGGCCCTCATTGGTCATGTTTTTTATGCTATTGGACTTGTCCCTGCACGTTGGTTGTGCTTTGGGTCGCTTTGGGTGCTGAAGAATTGCAACGACATGAAACTAACCCGGAAATGGACTAGATGCTTACTGACTTTGATGTGGACTGATGATGGACTTCAACAAGGCTGGGAATAGTTTTGGGAGTGAAGTGGAGGTTTACCTTCAAATCAATGTACTGAGCATGCTCCTCCAAAATAACCTGGAAGGCTGTTTTTCGGAAACCGAAGAACCACCGACCGAGAAGGGTGGCTGAGGGATCTCGCCATGGGGACAGGGGTACGCTAGGATCGCGGGGGTCTTAGAAAGACTCCACCGCCAACCATCTTGACCATCACCAATGACTTCAGTGGACACGGGAGGCTTGCCCATCCATGATTGTTCACATAAACGACAAAGAGTCGAGAACTGGCAGACAACAAATGACACGAAGAAGATATTTACGACAAGGTAGGTACTTAAATTTCCCGAGCTGTCCATTACCTGGTATCACGAATAGTCCTCAAATTTATGTTCCACACGTCTAAATGGCGGAGAATGGCTGCGGCACGCTGCGCCCCACTGGCCATCATTACTAAAGAACCAGCAATCCCAAGCTTGACAGAGCCGCAATCCTTCCACCTCGAATATTCTTCTATTACATCACTCCCGACGACAAGATATCACGGTCTCGAGCTTCCTGAGAAGTATTCCCTTCCAGGTTCTTACCCAAGCCAATAGCGAAAATGGCAGACATAATTGGCACCATCGTCACTCTTGTGGAAACGGTTCAGTCTGCCGTCACTCTCTACCAGCGCATCGACGGCCTACCCACACAAATGACGCAACTCGGTAAACGAATCGAGCGCCTGAGCCCATTTTTGAGCCGGCTGGAATCTTTCATAAAAAAAAGACCAGCAGCTGCCTCCTCAAGCCTGTATCCTGGCCAGAAACAAGATCTCAGACAATTGCTGGATGCTATCAACGGCCACATCAAGAAGGCAACCGATTTGTTTGAGCGATACGAGAAAGGCATTCTCTCGCGGTCTCATGATCTTGAATTTCGAGCACGATGGGTTTCACAAATATGGTTTTCCCTAGTAGAAAACAGCCCAGAGAAAGTCCAGGCAATCCTGGATGATATCGAATACGACAGGGGCGTTCTTTCAGACTACCTCGCCCTAATGGCTGTGGACAAACAACCCGATATCCCGAGTCCCAACCTGATCACAAGTCCAGCCCCTAAAAAAATTATCATCAACAGCCCTGCGAACAAGAACATCGCTAATTCCCCAAAGAAGAACAACTTATCACCATCGTCAGCACCAGCCAAACGACCATCACCATCACCATCGCCGATACCACGACAAGATTTAAAGGTCCTCTTTGTCGACCCTTATCATGCTGAGCGAACAGCGATCGCCGAGTCTCTCCTTGCCCTCTTTCGGGAGCTGACTCTACTGTACAAGTCAAACACACCCTGGCGCATATCAACCGTCTCGTCCGCTGGATTCTTTGTCGAAAATTCTTCTGATTTGGTGCCAGTCATCTCATCCCTCAATTACAGCTACTCATCATGGAAGAAGGATTTCAAACCCGGCGGTCCGGGCGATGTTCCAAAACCCGAAGCCCTGAAGGCCATCTTTGACAACAACTGGGCAAACTACCCCTTTAAAAACGCGATCAAGTCGCAAATATCAACTCGCCCCAGTGTAGGCTTGACAAAAGACGTGTTTAAGAAGTACGACTACATCATTGTCTTCACCAAGCGGGAGCACGACAACATGGTCAAGCTCAAGGAAGCGGTAACTGCAATGACAAAAGAGAGGCAAAGGGCACGGGTGTTACATCTGGGAGTGTACTTGGGCGGGGAGATTGTTTATCCAACATTGGCAAAAGGAGCGGGGGAAGTTATTGAGCAGACAAACCGGCATGAGTGGAACAAAAAGGTGGCTCAGATCAAGACGGCGTTGAAGGAGTTCTTGAGGCAGGAGATGCGGTGGCAAATGCCAGAGCTACCTGGTCCAGAAAAGAACGATGGGAAGCAAATCAAGGATACCGGGGAGAAGGATGCAAATGGAGTCAAGAACAAGAAGAAAGAAAGCGGTAAGGACAAGGTGAATGCAGCTGGTAAAGCGAAGGGAAAGGGGTCTTAGCGACATGACGCTTTGGTACCGGCTTTTGGTGTGCTTTACCTACCTGCATCGATGAGAGCCGGGCATTTTGGATTCAGATCAATGGTGATTGCATGTTGTCTATGTTCCAGACCAATTTTGTTGATATTTCAGAAGTCCGGATAAATGTTTTGTTTTGGGATCAGATATGGTTGCCGGCTGAGCTTGTTTCCGTCAAGCTTTGACTAGGCGCCGCCACTGACAGGGGCTTTTTTCAGGCACCTACGTTACATATAGTGTTTTTATCGACGGCTAGAACCTAGATTCAATTAAACCCAACTTCATAGATGACGTGGCCATCGACATACACCTTCCACAGCATAGTCCTTCCCCGCAGAATGCATCCCGACCAACACACATTCGCTTCTTACTTCTTATAACATGCGACCCTGTTCGCTTCTCGGCAAGTGATCCGGTTCCTCAAGCCCAAAAATGCTTGCAGAGCAAGTTTATTGCGTTGGCCAGATGCCGGCCGTTCTACACGGCTAAACAGCAAGAGCCTGGACTGGCCTCTGGTTTGGCGAGCCTAAGAAGGCTCTTCACCCGGATGATACTGATCGGAAAATCAGGACGCCAGTTCCATGGTCTACTCAGCGGGAATCGTGAATCCGTTTGTCGAAAATACAGAAATTGCACTTCCCTAGAGTCACACCCAATGGCTTGTCAGGGGCAGAAGACTTGTGGTTGCACTTTTGATATTGATCATGGCCGGCAGTAACCTTGCTGGGTATGCAATCTCGTGAGATCGTCCGATCCAGGGCTTGTATCGTGGTGAACTACGTAGCTGTTGCCTGTATTTAGTCTCAGCCGGCCACGATTATTGTCTTGTCTTTCACGAGCATCATCTGATTTTGATATCATTCAACTTTCAACACACTCAACATGAGAATTGTATATCTTTCGGCGTTGCTTGCGTTCGGCCTACAGGTTGAGGCCCAGCTCGCTGCCAGACAGCGCGGCGGCGGTGGTGGAGCAGCGTGTGTGTGGGAAGGTCATTGTCTTGGTATACCTTTGCCTATTCTTTCAACTCTCACCGTATAGAGACTGACAAGTTGCCAGGTGACGAATGCGACTCTGAGCTTGACTGTGACGGGGATCTGTACTGTCGCTCAGGAAGATGTGCGAATCCCCCTACCCAGAGTTCCTCTCGTGGCGGTGGACAAGGCTCAATCATCCGCACAACAACCATATACGTTTATCCAACCCCTACCGTGAGACCTACCTCACCTGCTCAACCAGCTTGCGCTTGGACCGGACATTGCATTGGTATCTACTTACCCCTGGACCCCTGGGTTTTCTCTCTTGGCAGCCAATACTAACCGTCTCCCAGGTGACAGGTGCGAGGACGAGAATGAATGCGACGGAGACCTGATCTGCCGTGCAGGTCGTTGCAATCCTCTTTCCGGTGGCATAAGCACGTCCACGCGCAGAGCCACGGTCACATACCCGCCGGTTATCACGCGTATCACCAGTACTCGCCGTGTCACGGTCACACTGCCCCCGGTTATTACCCGCACGAGCACAAGTACACGTCGGGTTACAGTTCCTCCCATCGTGACGACTGTGACTCGCAGCAGAAGCACAGCAGTACCGCCTCGTCCAACGCCAACAAGCGGACCAGGGCCAAACTGTGGAGACAACCCACTCTCTTGTATCGGTACGTTGTTTTCTGCCTTTTTTAAACAGATAGGTTGCTGATGCTCGAAATAGGCTTGAGCTGCCAGGAGGATTCAGACTGTGGATTCGATTTGATCATCTGCAAGAATGGCTTTTGTGATTTGTAACCAGCGTTTCAGCTGACGACCGAGATGGCGAACAAACTTGCGCCTGTGTGGTGGTACCGAAATGAACCAAGTGCTCTAAAAGGGCATCTGTGTCTCTCCCATGCGTGCCCAATGACTAGGTGAGGATCTCTGTGTTATGTCCATTTAAGGTAGCTTTGGAGAATGTAAAACGGTCGAAGCTTTTGCCTGCTAGTAGGAGAGGTGTCACTTTCTCTTTGTATCCCGCATGTCGTACGACCACAAAACCCACCAACCTAGGTAGGTAACTTGGGATAATGAGGTGTTCAAAGTTGTACAGTATAACATGTGAAATTTGCGAGATTGGCATTACGATTTGCCTTGTGGAGGTTATTCATAGTTAGTGCTATGATTTGATGATGATAGGGTGGCTTGGCAAGGAGGGTGAAGTGGGTTGCGAGTGCGGTTTAGATGTCACGATGTCTGTTTAAGGCAGGCAGAAGTCTTCGCAGTGTCGAACGTTGCTAAAAGTGGTATGGCAATGGGATGTGCCACTGCGAGACAGAAGCTTGGACCATCTGAGAACCAAAAGCCTATCCGTAACATTCTCTCCGGTTTGAGCTTTTGAGGACAGCAATGTGGGGTGCTAGGCACACCAGCTTAGTATTAAGGTAGACCATTTTGGTTGCGTTGGCTGCAGAAAGACCCGCTCCATCCCGTCCGGACGAACACATCGTGGGTATCGGAAGACGTGGTATCGGATCGGCGTCCCGCTCCCGGGAAACCTGACTAAGCAGATCGGAGATCGTGGAAACAACTGAAACAAGGCAGGCGGGCAAGCTTGGCATTTCATCGCCAAACCTCGGCGAGACCGCTGGGTCGCGTCTTTTGACGCAACCCAACTTCCTCCGCTCAACGTACGGAATCTGCCGAAAACTGCGAACTGATCTCGCACACGAGACCTCGCTGCGAGGAACAAAGCTCTCGTGCACACTGAGGCCTGGGCTGCCCGAGTCAAATGGGAGCCGGAACGACCCTGTCAGCGGCAGTAGGAGCGGGTGGGACAGCAGAGTTCAGTGAGCCGAGTCACCAGACGCCACGGTTACCTCCCACCTGTGGAACAGACGACGCATCCACCACAGCTACCGAGGATCTGGACTTGCTCGAGAGCATCAAAGAAGTCTTGGACGCTGATTCCCGTCCGACTTTTGTTTTGGATCTCGACCCCGACGACCCCCTGCCGATCACTCCCATCGATACCACCGGCAGCCCCACCACCAGAGCCAAAGTCCTGCTCCCCGTATTCTGCAACGCTGCCCTGCGACTGTACGAACAACTTTACGATGGCCTCATCGGTCTCGACGCTCAGGGCTTACCGCCAGAGCAAGAGCCTCAGGACGCCTCCTTCGATGAGTTCAAGCGATGGGCCACCGGCGTGACGACTCATGACGACTCCAAGGACGTCTTTCCACTTTCGTTTCTCTACGGCGACCTCCTCTGGACCGGCTCTACCGTTAGGAAGCGATGGCGCCTCATCAGTGGGAACCGCTTGTGGCGCGCTGCTGAAGTTGCCAGTCCCGTTGGTGACCTGTCCTCTGGAGCACCAGCTGAAGTTGCGACAGGCGGCTTTGTCGCAGAACACAGCCTCAAGGCCGCATCACAAAAAGCGCCACCGTCAGAACGCCCAACAGACACGAGTCTCCCCGTATCAGGAACGACAATAGCCGTTAGGTACTCCAAGCAAAAGTCGGGACGGCCTCCTCCAAAGTCGTTCTTTTCAACACGACAGACCCCGGCGGGAAGTTCTGACGACACCACAAAATCATCCGCATCCATCACCTTGGCTGCACCAGAGAAGTCAGTTGCCGACTGGACCTGTCCTGAGCCGAGAGGGGTACTCTCAGCTCATCTTCAATATGCCCGGACCGTCAACTGGGCCATCACGCCGTTGGGCCCAATGGAGAAATGGTCGCCAGAATTCAAACAGACGGCCAACCTCTGCATGAACAACCCTCACCCGGCCGCTCTGTTCTGGGGCAGCGAGCTGACAATGCTGTACAATGAAGCCTACGCCACCGAGGTGGCTGGCAACAAGCACCCTTCTCTGATGGGCACCGGGTTCAGCGGTCCTTTTTCTGAGCTCTGGGACTACCTTCGCCCCATTTTCGCTGAATGTGCCCGAACAGGAATAAGTGTGCGCAAGGAGGATGATTACTTGCCTATTGACAGGCATGGCCTACTTGAAGAGACCTTCTTCTCTTGGTCTTTTACTCCGATGTATGGGGGCACCGACCGAATTCTCGGCTTTTACAACGCACCTTTCGAGACAACGAAACAGGTCATCAACCGCCGGAGGATGCATACCATCAACAAAATTGGCGAACGAACAGCCCAAGCCAAGGCTGTTAAGCAATTCTGGAAGTTTGTCTTGGAAGGTCTGCAAGACAATGAACGCGATGTCCCTTTTGCGTTGCTCTACTCGGTGGGCGATGGAGAAGGCGAAGACAACGACCACTCTTCCATGTCTTCAGGCAGCACCATTTCGCTCAAGACATGCCATCTCGAAGGATCCATTGGAGTCCCCGATGGGCACATGGCAGCCCCGACGCATCTTGATCTCAAGCGGAGCCGCGAAGGGTTTGTGCCATCCTTCCGCGAAGCCATGCGCACCCGAGAACCAACCCTGCTTCATACACGAGATGGGACATTGCCGGAAGTCCTCCTCGAGGGTATCAACTGGCGCGGTTTTGGGGATCCCTGCCGTGAAGCTGTCATTTTTCCTGTCCGGCCGACTAATGGGGATGCGGTGCTTGCCTTCTTGGTGTTGGGCGTAAACCCTCGCCGGCCGTACAATGACGAATACAAGGCTTTTACCAGCATGCTTAACCGACAGCTGGCCACGTCTTTGGCATCCGTGATCCTGTTCGAGGATGAGACTCGGCGTAGCAGGGATGCAGCGGAAGCAGCTGCATTGGAGAAAGAGCAGTTGACACAACAGTTGAATTTGCAAGCCAGCAGGTACAGACGCATGACTGAGCTTTCTCCCCTCGGAATGTTTCTCATCAGCCCCGAGGGTGTTTTACGCGAGGCCAACGATCGGTTTTTCGAGATGACGGGCCACACCAGAGATAACAACAGCCAGTACGAGATGTCGTGGCTGGATATCATGGTTGAAGAAAGCGCAAATACGATGAGAGAAGGCTGGGAGCGTCTGGTCAAGGATCACTTGCCTTGGTCGGGAGAGTTGAAGCTAAGGAAGCCGCGGATTAACCCAGCGTTGGAAACGAATGAACCAATGGATTCCTGGGTTTTGTTCAGTGCCCATGCTGAGTTATCTCATGATAGCACGGTGAGATCCGTAATGGGTTCCATCACAGATATCTCACATCTCAAATGGGCCCAAGGTCTGCAGAATCGTCGGCTCCAAGAGGCCGAAGAGACAAGGAGACAGCAGAATGAATTCATTGACATCACCTCGCACGAGATGCGGAACCCCCTCACAGCCATTCTGCAGTGTGCCGACGATATTTTATCGGCCTTGGGGGCCGGAGACAATCAATATCAGGGCACAGAAGCGACATATCGAGGAATTGGGAACGCTAGTTCAGTCACGCCACAAACCATCCAGTCCTGTATAGATGCCGCTCAAACCATCGCATTGTGCGTGCAGCACCAAAAATCCATCGTGGATGACATCCTTACCATCTCGAAACTGGATTCAAATTTGTTGCTTTTGACGCCTGTCCCCTGTCAACCGAAGCTTCTGCTGCGACGGGCTGTCAAAATGTTTGAGCCCGAGTTACAGGCGAAGAAGATTGAGGTTTCTTTCGACATCCGGGAGACCTCTCTTACCGGACTCAGTGTGGACTGGGTAGCCATGGACCCGAGCCGCGTCCTCCAGGTTCTCATTAACCTTCTCACCAACGCCATCAAGTTCACTGCGCCTGCCAAAGACAAGAGGCTGATCACAGTTGCATTGGATGCATCTTTGAATCCTCCAGATGCCCGCCTGATCCCCGGGTTTCAGTATGTTCCTGTATCGTTCAAGGCAGCTGGTGGATACGTTGACTCGAAAACATCGGCTCTGGGACCGGAGGACGAGATGCCCGATGCGACAGCACCAGTTCCATCCAGCGAGCTATATCTGTATTTCCATGTGCAGGACAGTGGCTGTGGCTTAACGCACGAAGAGAAGCAGATATTGTTTCAGCGATTTAAGCAAGCCTCCCCACGGACTCATGCGCAGTACGGCGGAAGTGGACTAGGATTGTTCATTTCCAAACGACTGGCTGAGCTTCATGGAGGGCAGATTGGAGTGGCGTCGGAAGCAGGGGTGGGGAGTGTCTTTGGTTTCTTTGTCAAGGTGAGGAGAGCCGCCCCCTCTCCTGTATCACGCGAAGAGGAGGATGCCTTCCTCGCAGCGGTTGGGCCAATGGAAAGACACTTGCATCCAGTAGGCGAACGAAATACCTCTTTGCTCAGCAGTGAAGCTGTCAAGCAGGAGGGCAAAGGATATTCTGGAGTTTCTTCCGCCGAATTCAGTTCGGGCGCGAGCCTAGTTGGTTCTATGGCACTCGAGGCAGCACCGGCACGACCGCAGCCATTTTCAAGAATTGCATCCGATGTCTCATCAACATTCGACCCGAAGCAGCTTGATATTTTGGTCGTTGAGGACAACCTCATCAATCAAAGGGTTCTTGTAAGGCAACTCAAACAGTATGGATGCAATACGGTCGGCGTTGCGAATGATGGCTTGGAAGCGCTGGCCTTTCTTGAGAAGACGCACTTTTGTCGGACCTCTGAAGAGAACCCGGGCCAGGATCTATCCGTCATACTCATGGACTTGGAAATGCCCAACATGGATGGCCTAACTTGCGTCAGGGAAATTCGCAAGTGGCAACAGGAAGGAAAGGTGACCAAAGGGAAGCACGTTCCTGTCATTGCAGTTACCGCCAACGTGCGAGACGAGCAAGTGGCCACTGCGAGAAAGAGCGGAATGGACGATGTTGTGTCTAAACCTTTCCGCATCAAGGATCTAATGAAGAAAATCGAAGTGTTGTTGGGGCAGGATTTGGCAGGATCACAGGCACAGCCGGAGCACGCATAACGATAGGGACACGGCTTATAAAGGTATCGTGGCTGAATAGAACGCTTTCTAGAGCGTGGCAGTTGCGCATTGGGAATGATACCAGGGATATGAAATGGGGGTATGGGATAGCACATATACGAATCGGCGTTTGGTGTTTCTCGTTATTGTCTATTTGGATATCAAGGTGCCATGGCGCTAACTTCTAGAAAAGATGACGGGGGATAGATGTCACGGCTGTTAGATGTTGCTCGGATTATCTTACTAATGAGGCTCTCAATACCAGAACTGTATGATGTCTAAATCCCGTCCCGTCAAAGCCTTGGTACCTGCGAACAAGGCTTCTACACAGCTTTGCAAGTAGACAAATGCGCATTGTCATAGTTGGTACCGGGTTAGGGTTTAGGATTGGAGAACTCAGGGGTTCAGGGGCTCGAAAGTCAGTAGTTGTCAGCAGAGCGCTAGTATGCGGTGTTTGTGCCCACATGAGATTTGCACACCAGTAACAAGTAGGTACCCAATGTCCCAATCTCCTCCCTGTCTTGAATCCAGCTTCCTTCCGCTCTGCATGCTTATAAAGGACAGACTGATTAGGTATCCATTATCCGTATCTCTGTCGGCGATTGGAACTTTCAACTTGCTCCTTCGGCAAACTAGATACACCGCCTCCGCGTAGGTAACTGACCAGCTTTCTTAACACCTGATTGGTTAACTCGCCTATTTCGGTCGAGCTCGCCGTCTCCCGCGCAAGGAACTGACGCACCAGAAAACAATTACTAAACACTTGGCACTACAGCACTGCCCAACGGTGCATTGCTTTTCTCCGCTTTTCGGATCATGCCGTGGTTTCCACGGTATTTACATTGCCAAGATTCGGCCTTTTCCCCTTTTTGTCCCGTAACCGACATGGCCACGGATCCCGCGTGCCCCGTTGACCTGCGCGTCTTTGTCTGCCGACACGGCCAGTCAGCGGCAGCAATTGACACCAATGTCAAGTCGCACAACACATGCAAAGGCTTCATCCTTCCGACTGTTGACCAACTGACTGTGTAAGCCTGCGCTGATGCGACCGTTGATCATGCCCATACGACTGATTTCATAGCCGGCGGTGAAGCCTACTTATAGCTTGGACCCTGTGCCTAAATCTTCACTTTTTAACTACAGCTTGATTCCGTTGTTGTCTTCCCCGTAAGAAAGAAATCATGGCTCTCGGGGGCCTTCCTTTACCGGTACGATATATTTCTTTTTCACCTTTTGGTCTTGGTTTCTGGGTCACTCCTTTGAGAAAACGTTCAGGTTGGTTGTTACTGATACCCAATGCATCAATAGGGTCCCCGCGCATACCCCATTGTGGGGAATGTGCTGCAGATTGATACCAGCAGCACCCTAAAGTCCCTTGATAAGTTTACTGATCAATATGGCGAAATCTACCGCCTCGTGCTACCTTGGGGAACAACCGCCATTGTTGTAAGGTCCTTGATGCACGTCTAGTTTATAAGCAAAGCGCCCTGACCATGGAAATGTAGACAACAGCAGCCCTCGTCCATGAGGTCTCCGATGAAACACGCTTCAAGAAGCCTATCATTGCTGACTTCGAGCAACTCCGCAATGGCGTTCCCGCCGGGATGTTCACCACCCCGACAGAAGAACCAGTATGGGGTATCGCCCACCGCGTCCTAACCCCTGCTTTCGGGCCGGTGCCCATCCAAGAGATGTTTCCCGAGATGCACGAATTGGCTGCCCAGCTTGTCATGAAGTGGGCTCGCCACGGCCCCGAGCAATCCATTGCGGTCAGTGAAGACTTCACCCGACTTGCCCTCGACACCATTGCCCTGTGTTCGATGAATTTCCGATTCAACTCTTACTATCACGACGAGCTGCATCCTTTCATTACCGCAATGGCCAATTTCTTGACCGAGTCTGGAAACCGATCCCTCAAGGGCAACTTCTTGTCCAGTTTATTTTTCTGGTCAAGCAACAAGTACTTTGCTGACATCAAGACCCTGAGGGACATTGCTCAGTCAGTTCTCGATGCCCGGAGAGCGAATCCAAACGGAAAAAAAGACTTGTTGTCGGCAATGCTGGATGGCGTGGACAGGAAGACAGGCGAGAAGTTGGATGATGGGGCTATCATCGACAACCTCATCACCTTTTTGATCGCAGGCCACGAGACCACAAGTGGCATGTTGAGCTTTGCGTTTGTGATGCTGCTCAAGAACTCAGAGACGCTGAAGAAGGCCCGCCAGGAGGTCGACGAGGTGATCGGTCGAGGACCGGTTACGGCCGAGCACATGAAAAAGTTGCCATACATTACTGCCATTCTTCGAGAGACGCTCAGACTATGTCCGACCATTCCTTCGTACGGCGTTCAGGCTCTCGAAGACACAGTTATCGGGGGCAAATGGGCAATCGCCAAGGGTCAGGTCGTTCTTCTCTATCTGGCGAGATCGCATCGAGACAAAGCGGTCTATGGCGAAACAGCTGACGAATTCATTCCTGAGAGGATGCTCGATGAGAATTTTGATCGGCTCAGCAAAGAACATCCCGGGTTTTGGAAGCCTTTTGGAAATGGTCAGCGAGGATGCATAGGGCGCGCGTTCGCCTGGCAAGAAGCCATGGTCATAATGGCAATGCTGGTGCAAAACTTTGACTTTGAGATGTCGGATCCGTCCTACGAGCTCAAGATTAAAGAGACTCTGACCACCAAACCTGAGGGATTCGAGATGAAAGCCAAGCTGAGGCACGGGTTGACGCCTACCGAGCTGGAGAGACAACTGAACGGCAGCCTTTTGGAGAAGAGCACACTTTCCAAACACCCGCACGCCCAAGCGACAGAGAAGGGGACACAGCTCAAGCAGCTCAACATTTTTTACGGATCCAACACTGGCACATGTGAGGCGCTTGCCCAGAGGCTGGCCATGGACGCCCCTTCCCACGGATACAATGCAACAATCATTGATGCGCTTGATGCAGCAGCAAACCGGCTCCCCAAAGATGACGCCACCCCTGTTGCTTTCATCACTGCATCTTACGAAGGAGAACCGCCTGATAATGCCATCGACTTTGTCACCTGGATCAAAGACTTGCCTGGCACATCCTCCCTCAAAGGAACCTCTTATGCCGTCTTTGGCTGTGGCCATCGCGACTGGGCCAACACCTTCCACAAAGTCCCTCGTCTGGTCTACAACACTCTTGAACAAAAGGGAGCTACCCCTATTTGCGATCTTGGTCTGACAGATGTTTCCCAAGGTGAGATGTTCACCGACTTTGAGGAATGGGAAGATGACGTGTTCTGGCCTGCCATCAAGTCAAAATACGGTTCTGCTGTGGGTGGTGGCAGGCAACAGGCTCTTGAGGTTCAGTTCTCAACCCCTCGTGCTTCGACTTTGAGGCAAGACGTCGAGGAGGCTGTAGTGGTGGAGGAAAAGACTCTGACCAAGGGAAATGGGGTTCCAAAAAAGCATCTCGAAGTCCAGCTTCCGGAAGGCATGACATACCGCGCTGGGGATTATCTGGCTGTGTTGCCGGTGAATCCCAAAGAGAGTATCAACCGGGTGATGAGAAAGTTTGGGTTGGCTTGGGATAGCCATATCACGGTTGCCGGTGGGGCTGAGGGTAAGAAGACGACGCTTCCAACTGGAGTACCAGTGCCAGTCCACGAGGTGCTTGGCTCTTACGTTGAGCTGTTGCAACCTGTCACCAAGAGGGTACGCCCGTTTCTATTCTTCACCCTTTGCTTCTAATTGACTGACATTTTTCCAGGGCGTACAAACACTTTCCAACTTCACTTCAGCTGCAGCCGACAAAGCAGCACTGTCTGCTCTTTCCACGAACCCCGAGCTCTACACTTCGACCATCATCACCTCTCGGCTATCATTACTGGACATTCTCGACAGATATCCTTCCATCTCTCTTCCCTTCGGCACATTCCTCTCACTCCTCCCCCCGATGAGAGTGAGGCAGTACTCGATTTCCTCGTCCCCTTTGGCATCGCCTTCCAAGGCTACTCTCACTTACACCCTCCTCTCCGGCCAGTCATTGGCCAACCCCGCCAATTTGTTCGCAGGTGTCGCTACGTCGTATCTGTCTGCCCTAAGGCAGGGGGATAGACTTCTTGTCTCTGTCCGGCAATCACACTCGTCGTTCCACCTACCCTCCAACGTCGAGACCCCGGTGGTGATGATTGCCGCCGGAGCGGGCATAGCCCCCTTCCGTGGTTTCATTCAAGAGCGGGCGGCCTTAGCATCTCAGGGTAATAAACTCGGCAAAGCGTTGCTCTTCTTTGGCTGCCGGCACCCCGACTGGGATGACCTTTATTGTGACGAGCTTGGGAAGTGGGAGGCTGATGGCATTGTGAAAGTGACAAGGGCTTATAGCAGACAAAATGACCGGGAATACGTCGGTGACAGTGTTCTGAACTACAAAGACGAAGTGAAGCAGCTGTGGGACAATGGTGCAAGAGTGTACGTTTGTGGCAGTCGGGCAGTCGGAGATGGTGTGAGAAGTGCCTTGGGGAGGGTTGTTCTTGGTGACGAGGCAAAGGAGGGGGAGATTGCAAAGTGGTTTGAGGGGGTGAGAAATGTCAGGTATGCGGTCGACGTTTTTGACTAGTTCCAGCTTGCTGTCAGTTACCAGATGTTTAATTGGCAAATGTCTATCCTGCCGGACTGCGGAACGCCATGTTGTTTATTAAAGGGATAAGATTGGTAATCAGGCGTTCATAGATCCAACTCTCTGCTTAGTTATATCTACTCTATCTTTCGAAAGCTCAATTTAGTACCTTTGAATGTGACCAGATGTGCAAACTTGGTTCTTCGTGTTAAGCAGTGATATTGGATTCGGTGTGAATCAGCTATATTCCCGAGCGTGTTGCGGCGGCAACAGAGGTCCCCCGTGCCCCTCCCACAAGATTGCGGGGTCCAAGCATGGCCATGGTGCGACTTCACACAGAAACACCTGCAAAGCAGGCTCCATGGGCGGGCACACAACATCGCGACTCGACACTCCACAATAAAAGCATCTCGCAATGTGCTATCAGCTTCTCGAAAGATACAGTAGTTGCGGCTGCTACTATTATCGACACCAGGTTGACAAATGCGGTGCGCATGGCAGAGCAGGACATATTGTTCAACAACGTACGATCCTGGTTGGTCACACATGTGCAGACCACACCAGTCACTTCGAAGACTACGGCAAATACGGCTCTGCTACACCTGCACAAAAAAGCGTTAAGCTTGGGTACTCGAAGCAAGTGGAGGAATCGGATGAGACTGGTTTGGACCAGAGCATCCAGCCCTCCATCGCGAGCCCCATCCGCATTGTGGCTACGTCCTTGAACCCTGACTCAGTGGCAAAGCGTCCCGGGATATCTGACGACTTTGCCTGGATTGAAACACCAGTCCACTATGACTGGGAAGATTCAGATGCCGAATCAAGAGTTTCGGATCCGGATAGCATCATCTCCGTGCCATCTACCGTGAGCTCCGTCGACCCGGACGCAATTGAGACCATCTTTCACCGCCTCCTTCATTTTCAAGACCTTCAATTCCTGTGGTCACACACGGTGCAACTGTCGGGCTCTCGTTTGAAAAGCAACCACAACATAGCCCTGTTTCTCGAGCTGTATGCTATCGACCTTTTGAATCTGGCCTTGAACACAAAAGATCGACCGGAGAAGCGAGTGAAGCTGGATGCCGCTAGATTCGTCAGAAGATCTCGGAGGGATATCGCTCGGAGAATTACCGAGGCTCATTGCAAGACATGGACAGACGACAGTGCTGCTGTAAATAATGAAATCATTGAAGATCAAGAAATCGGTGAGAATATCGGTGCAAGGCGAGATTATGACCAAGGTGATAGCGGGCCCGAAGATGAACCCTTCGACTTGGTCACTGCTGTTGCCGAGGTATTTTTGTTCGAAACGGACCCAGTTCTGCACTTGGAGTCCAATGTTAAAGCATTTGTCAAACGACAGTGTCCGAAGGTCGTCCAACAAAGCTTCTGGGAGTTTATGACTACCAAGACAAGCAACATGGTGTCAAAATTAAGGCAAAAGCCTCTGGAAGACGGGAAGACGAGAATAACATGGACCTGTGTGAGTTTGAGCTGGCAATTGTACACACCCTTGGTATTTACTGATTTGTGACCTTCAGAAATGTGGGAGGAACCTTTACGATGATTTTACTGAAATTGTGCCTGGGGCAGTCAAACAGCTTGAAGCCGAATTACGATACCAAAACACCAAACAGCCTGAACTGGAGTATGATAACCTAGATGCTCAAAATACCCCGAGAAGCCACCCAAATTCATTTGCCAGGGTACTGTTTCAGATGTGGACTGGGACAACACAGATCTTTCGCAAATTTCAGTACCCTCTTTTACCAGAGCACAAGTCTTCGCGTGGCAACATGAGCCTCGAACTTGGCAATCCCTGCGCGCAGTCGTCACAGCAGGCACCCTATACTACACACCTCTTCCTTCTTCTTTGTGTTCCTTTTCTCCGATTTGCAACAAGACTCGCTGAACCCGAGGTTTGCCAGATCAACTCCGATCAGGAATTATTCTAACTCCTCCGGCGTCAGTATCTCAAAGCACGTTCGGGTAAAAGATGGTTATGGGGCCAGCTCAGAAGAGTACAAGCCATAGACTTTGTCAAATTAGAGCTGTATTCGACTCAAGAGCTTGTGGACATTTGCCACTCTCCATCTCTTCCCCAAGATACAGACTCGTATGTTTACAATCCCCAGTCGGCAGAACACATACCACCAATTGGAGCAAATCACCTCATGCATCTGTTTCCTCATCCGTCGCACGCCGAGCCTTTGCCGATTCTTTTCAGACGAGTGCCCAAAAAGGTTGAAAACCCACTAAAGCCTTGTCCAATAAACGGGGTTGGGTTAGGCTGGGGCCTGTACCTTCAGGAGGGCATGAACTGGCCGGCTATGCTTCTCTATGGCTGCATTGGGTTTGGACTCAGCCTTTTCACAGCGGTGGTTTGGGCCACACTTGTTAATCAAGGGGATGTGCAAGGAGGCTTTGCTATTGGGGGCTTTATGCTAGCATTTTTAGGGTTTGCCGGAGGCGTCATGGCGCACATGAATGGTGAGAATGAACTGTAGAAATAACCGCATGAAAGGCAGCAATACCAACATGCTAATCATGCTTCTCTTTCCCAGCGGTCATTAGAGACTCTGTAGCCCATATTCCGCCTTGATAGCGTCCGCAATCTGTGTCTTCGGTCAGTCCTGAAACACTTTTGCCCGAGAGGGAAAGCATTGCGTACCTTCTCGCCGGAAGCATAAGTCGTGGCTGTAGGTGCAGCAGTCAAGACAATAGGCCAGTAGCTCGTATCAATCACTCTCAAGCCCCTGACGCCATACACCTTCATTTTGGAGTTCACCACGCCGCCCAGTAGTCTCGGCATCATGGCTGCCGTGCAACACTGATGGGCACTCGACGGCTCAGTGACCCCTCTCAGTATTTGCTTGAGGATATTCTTATCGGTGATGTCATTGCTAAACGGTGCGGCCTCAAGGGGATTCAACGCAGCCATGCTGGGCTGAGACATGATGTGTCTGTTTTTGAGGAACGAGGCCACAATCAAATCCTCGTCAATGGGATCGACGTTTGTGCGAAAGTCAATCAGTGGCCACTCGAGTGCATTGGTAGAGTTGATCTGAACAGTCCCCCTGCTCAGAGGCTTGAAGAAGTACATCCTGACGGAGTTGGCGGTATCCCAATGAATCATCGACACGGGAGTCTTGGGGCCCTCCAGTTGTCGAAGAATGATTTCGCGTTGAAGAGCGTAGCCTGCTTTGACGGTGGCGTGGGTATCATCAGGAAGGTATCGAAAGGGGTTGGTTCTGCGAGCCGCAGAGACGATGGATTTGCAATCAGAAGTTGCGTTGCAGAGGGGAGGGAGCGCAAGGTTGGTGCTGAGACCACGAGTAAGCTGGTAAGGACCTTGGCGAGTTGCATCGTAAAGAGCTCGCTGCTCAGCGTCGTAGACTGGATCCGAGTTTAGGGTTCCCACGTTTGGCGAGATGTTGTTGGTGACTGCCAGGTTCAAGTTAGCACTCAAGTAACAAGGTAAACTGAGAGGTACACACGTGCCATTGTATGGAATGATGATGCTAGGTTGGTCATGAAAGTTGGCTCCTACGCCGGGAAGCTCGACCACGATTGGGATATTGAACTTGTTCAAAACCTTCTTGGGACCAATCCCAGAAAGCTGCAGGATCTGAGGTGTATGCACGGCGCCTCCCGCAAGGAGAACCTCCTTTGTGGCTTGAGCTGTAAGACGCTCCCCGCCTCCAGTTGGTAGATATTCAACCCCAGTCACCTTCTTGGTGTTATCGAACAGCACTTTGGCAACGGTATGCCCGGCTAGGATGTGGTAGTTTGGTCTCGGCTGGACACGTGTGAAATGGTTCAGTCGAGCATGGCTTCTAGTTCTCGTGGTCCCAGAGGTAACGGAGGGGACATAAACTACGCCTGAGCCATCACCAGCATGTGGATCACCGCCAGCACGAAGGCCTGATGAGATTGCGGCCTCAAACCAAATGCCTATCATTGTCAGCCAAGGAAACAAAAACAAGGAAATAATGGTCACTAACCACTTCCTTCAAAGTGGAAGCTCGGAAATGAAGCCTGCACTGGCCCGGTTGTCCCATGAACAGAGGGATCAAATGAAAAGTTCGCAGCAGCTGCATATGCAGGATCTGGAGCGGTGAAATTTTCGCTCTGTCATCAATATTAACAAGACATCCAACCGCCCGCTGTCGATAAACCTGACCTTCTTGTAATAGGGAAGCAAATCGTTCCATTTCCATCCTTTTGCGCCCAGAAGCTCCCATGCATCAAGCTCCTCTGTTCCAGGTCTCACATACACCATAGCATTGAGGACCGAGCCACCACCAACCACCTTCCCAGCCGGCACATTGAATGACCTGTTGTTCAAAGCCGTCTGTGGAACGCTGGGCAACGGAAGATACATGTACTGGAATGGGAACGGGGTGAAAAACTGTCCTGGAATCAAGATGTTGTCTTCATCCTGATCGAAAATGCCGGCCTCGATAACCAAGACCTTGACTGTTGTTGTGCGTTAGCAAATCTCCGCTGCTAGTCGCTTCTGATGAACTGACAAACCTACCTGATGGGTCCTCTGACAGTCTATCAGCAACAGTTAGCCCAGATATCCCCCCGCCAGCAATGATGAAATCATAGCTATTCGCCAGAACAGTTCTGGGCGTAACGACGGTCGCAAATTCCGGAGCTTTCCCTAGAGCAGCCCCAACGACTTTGTGAGCGAGCAACCAAACAGTAAGAGAGAGCAACTGCGACCTCATTGTTGGAGAGAAATTAAAGGCGCGTCGAAACACATGAACCACTCTGACTTCTGGGCACGTAGAGGCCTCCTTTAAGTCCTGAGAGCTTCTCGGCATGAGGCGATGGTACGCATATGTCCCATACGGGAGTATATTGAAGGCATGGATGGTATCAAGGACCTGTCGCAAAGCGCTAACGCAAAATAGCAGCTCTGGCGAGGGACGATGTCACTACGAACCGCTGACACCGTAACTAGTGCATCCAATATACAGGGAGGCAGAGCCAACAGCATCGTTATGAAACTGCATTTGTTTCCTTCTGGGATACCAACCAAGATTGCATTTCCGGGATCTTTATTCCGAATAGTATTTAGCCCTAAACTATTGATTACTTGGTGATGTGATTTTGCAGGGGTCGTGCAGCAACCCCTCTCCATATGTAGCCCGGCTTATCCGATCCCGAGTCCGAAGGGTTGGGACCACAGTGCCAATCCGAAGAGAGAGATTGCACAAGCCAAGAGTAAGCAAGATCGTGTTCTTAGATTGCTGTATCTGCCCATCTGTCTGCTTGAAGATATATACCTTACATCTACGGCAAATTCAGCTCAGGCTGTCACCAACTTGGAAGCAATCCTAGACTGGGATTCTGGCATTTTTGCTCCCGCCTTCATGATGTGCGAACCGCTGGTATACCCACCTTTGGAATTATAACTATATGAGAAGTAGGTAGAATGACGACGGCGAAGATCGCCATGTTGATCAAACCTTTGGACCTTGCTACCACGGAGAACGACAAAATCGTCAAAAGGATCTTTGATGATGCTGCGGGTAAGCGGTACATGCGTTTTGCATATGATCCGACCTACAGATTGGCTCGACAATTGTTCAGATACGGTACCTACCTGTATTGAACGAAGGGCACATATACTTCTTGGGATCTTGGCGATGTAGAAGTTACCGGGCTTTTGGAAGAACATCAAGAAGCTTTCAAAGGTGGTCAGCGGAATCGCGGAAAACATCCAGACTGTGGAGATAGATCGAAGCCGTGAGACAAGTAATGTAACCACGTAGAAGATCCGGACACAGAAACAGGTCTCAGAGGATGACTGAAAGGGGTGTACAGGACGGTTCCACAAAAAGTCTGATGGCGAGCAGGCAACGAGCGTTTTCACCTTGTAGTCAGAATTGCCAGCCTCAACATAGACATTTTTGGACCAAGAACTCTTCTCATAATTGGCAGTGGGCAAATTACAGCCAGACGTATTGAGGCATTGTCGTCAATCTGCATGCCTACATCCAACTCTACATATATATTTTGTCCGTTTCAACTTTGACCTACCTAGAAGTAAGTTACTTCTTTCTATCCTCACCATTGAGCTGAATAAAACCGGCAGCGAGATACAACTATTATCGCTTCGTAAGGCATTACTCCTTAGGCCTTCTTGTCCCCTGCTGTACTCTTTGGGCTGTTTTGGGCATTTATTACCTTCTCTTTGACTTTAGCTCCTTTCAAGATTACAATCCTTCTTCTTCGACTTCTTGTTTGACTCTGCAGACTGATCTGGGGACTTCTCCCTATCCATTCTAGCCTGGTTTGCACCTCTCTGAGCTGACTTTGTGCACTTACTACAGTCGCCAGTTTTCAACTTGAGCCACTCGGTGTGGATCGTGCAGGGCTCCTGGTGCGCAACGCAGTAGCCAGCACCGGTCTTGGATCGACAGTCGTCCTTGGCTTCGGAAAATGGTGAACCGTTCATGTTCTGATGTCACCATGTTAATGATAGATAAATGATAGCTGTCACAGGCTAGGTAGTCAGTGTAGCTCAATAAGTAGATTGCTTTGGTCGCGACTTACGTTAATAGAGATAAAGTGTTGCACGGAATAATGTTGGTAATTACTTGACTTCAATGTCTGTGGTGACAGGATACTTGAAATTGCGAGTGAGTGCTGTGTACTATCATCGTTCTTGAACGCAGGGATGAGACTCGACTTATAAGCCTTGCCAGTTTGCATAGGTAGGTCAGCCCCTTTCGAGAGTATTGTATGCCGCTTTGTTGACAAAAATAGAACTACCTGTACTCCGTAGTTCTTTAATTTTGCAATACTAATGCCCTGCATGTGCTCAAAGCCTTTCCCGAGTGCATAAGGAGCCATCACCCGGCCGAGTACCTAAGGTAGGTAGGTATGTTCAGAGTATATTGAAGATGTATTTAGATAACACAAGAGTATCTAAGGTAGGTTAAACAACACGAATACGTCCTTTGTATCATGGGTGGCATATGTGAGCAGATATGATTCTACACAGAATCCCCTTACCTGGACTTTATTCTAGAGAAGTTCTATGGGGGCATTACCCTTTTTCTAGGGTGGCATTATCCCCCTTATTCTACCAATAAGCCGCGGTGTCGAGTATGAGTAGCTGCGAGGCAGCAGAAGAGGTACTCAAGGTACATATGTAGGGTCTGGGTCAACTTTGGGATATGCTGTGTCAATAGATGACCAGCAAATCACTGTCATTTGCGTTGTGATCAAGTATGGAGCTTACGCCCCTCCCAGGCTTTGTTCAGTCCACAACACAGTGTTTTCTCAGCTTCCTTTGTTTTGCCACCCAGTGTATCTGAAACGGGTTCCACACAACAACAAAGGCCTGCATTTGAATCTTTGAAGATACCTTATCTATCTTGAACACAAGGTTTCTTTACAGTGATTGAAAGGCCAGCGCAAAGGAAACGTGGTAGTTCAGATTAACAGGTAGCAATCTTAAACCTTGGCTCTGTGGACAACATTCTCGGCTGCTAAGAGCCACGACGAAGAGAAACTGTTGAAACGGTTTCACAGAGCCCCAGAGACACTTTTATCAGCCGGCTTTCGACAAGCCCACACCATCACCAAAGACATCACTACGCATAGATACAGATACCTCGATCATCAAAACGACTAACAAGATGGCAGCCGCTAGCTCTCCCTCCTCTACACATCAGGATGCTGTCCAGCAAGATGTCACTACCGATGCCAATTCGAATACTAGCGCCAGGGCGGGACAAGGATCGAACAGTGAAGATTCCGTCAAGTCCGAACCAGATTCCATCATTTATCAAGTGGAACCTTTTGTTACGTACCAACATCGCATTCGTACTCTGGCGCGAGCAGTTCTTTGTAAGAATGTCCGCGAGGAAGATCTTGATGTTGAAAGACTCGGCAACGGTTCATATAACGTACATTATAAGCGAGTGCACCATATAAGCGAGTGCACCACTTTCCACCACCCTACGAATACTATCCTCAATTACACCACATCAACACAAGGAATTAACTATAATTACATCAGAAACAGCTGAATCTGAGGCATCTGCAGCTTCCTGGCAAGTGCGCGCATTATGGCCAGGCTTGCCGCACACACTACAGCACTGAACCTTCGTACGAGCCCCCCCTGCATTACTACTATCCGGCTGCGTTTCTTACACTCCCTCCTTATCCACGGCCTTCTAATCCAATAGATCCTATGCCTCTTGTATAGTAAGTGACCCTCCAAGCCTTACACGTGTTTTTTTAGCTCTCCGGCGCTTGCTTAGTGCCTCATTGGCCTTACGGAGCGAAGAGACCTCTGCACGAAGGAGAGCCACCTAGTACATTATAGCCGTTATACCTTTAGCAAGCTGGTCTACTGCAGCCAGCATTGAAGTCGGGGAGCTATTTTAATAGTTAGTAATACGAGTCTTAATAAGCGTTGATTGTAAATTGGTTTCTCGAGGGTTGTATAGTGTCTGGGAGACCCAAGGTTGTGTAGTGCCGGGCCGTAAGTTTGGAGGTATTGGCGTACGAAGCTTTATATCCAGCTTAGAAAGCACCCTCTCTAGATCGTACGGTATAAGGCCAGCGCCCGCAAAGCTACCCTATATATTCTTTTTTATTATAGAGACGAAGAAGGCTTTGCGGAAGGTATAGAGGAACTCGAACTTACTTATATAGTTAATATATATACGTATTAAGTCTTCGATCTAGCGACCGTACGCCTATTTTAGCGGCCTAAAGCAACTAATATCGAGTGGCTAGAGGAGGTGGGAGGAGTGTAGAGGTATATAGAGCGTAATAATATTCTTCTACTGGTAGTGACGCTCGAATTCGGTCGAGTGGTGGCTTTCGTGGCTATCGAGGATTAATAACCGGTATTTGCTTTTTATACGGGACGCTATATGATAGTCGAAGTACTTAATCTAATCTAGGCCTACCGGATTAGTAATCTATTTATTATCGGTAATTACGATACGCTAGGTAAACGGTAAATTATATTTAGTATACTAGTTGGCAAGGTAATACTATACGGCCAAGATAATAAAGGGAGGGATAGCCTAGCCGAGGGTATTAACTCCCTAGATTACCGTTACCCATTCGCGGTTACTAGGCTAGGCTAGTTTTGCCTTGCTAAGGCCGTCCGAAGTCGTAATTACTATACCCGCGAAGATAATACCTATCATAAACCTAGTCTCGTCGAAATTATAAATATCGTTATTTATAATACCGTACTTAGCTTTAGTGTTCCGTATAAGCGCAAACCACTTAGCAATAACCTTTAGATCCTCGCACTTAGCCCTCTGGTAGTCGTATCTACGCGTAAAACGCGTACGGAGCTGTGGCTGGCGTTTAACGAAGTTATGTGCCCAGAGCTTACTAATAGGGGGCGCGTCGCGTACGCGTAGCAGTTGGTTAGCCATATCTTCTACACCACGTAATCTTAGTAGAAAAGCTCGCGCACATAGCTCAATGATGTATTGAACAATAGCATCCTCTTTCGGATTGAGTAAGCTTCTTCGATTTGGGCGTGGTATCGCGTCGTGCAGGCCGGCTAGCGTGTCGTCGTAAGAGAGTCGTATGGTGGACGTTGTAGATCTTTCCCGCGGCTCGGAGGCTGAGATTTTTATCTTTTTCAAGAGCTTCGAGGGCTAAGATCACCCTGGCTTCCTTTAAAGTAGAAGGCATATTGGGTTGTGTAGAAAAAGTCGATGTTGGGTGGAAGGATAGTGCGTCGCTTAAAAAGTGGTGCACTCGCTTATATGGTGCACTCGCTTATAATGTACGTTAATCGTGTTATCGGGATCACCCACAAAGGCAATAGTACATATGGGAGATTGGAACGTCGTCCGTATCCTATGGAACCATGAGAGAGAGGACTTGGAGAAAGATATAGCTCCTCTTCTCTTCGTGAAAGAATATACCCAAATACCGTCGCCGGATGTCATCTCCTACGATAGTACTCCCGACAACGTGCTGGAGTCGCCATATGTTATCAAAAGCAGGGTCCGGGGAGTGAATGCACACAAGGCTCTCATCGATTAGGACGAAGCGCAGAAGATTACTCACGAGGGATGGTGCAAGCTGGCCTACGAGCTTGGGAAGGTCGTCAACCAGATGCTTTCGATCCTCAACAACAAGCATGGCCAGCTCGTGCTAGATTCATCTAGTTCAAAAAATGTCTTCATCGCGCCTCTACAAACAGCTACTGGCGACCCGCCCGAAGTCCGCCGTCTCGATAGTTCGTCTCCCCCGGAGGACACCGCCCGCTCTCTACTTCCACGACTATGCTATTACAAAAAAGTGTTAAATTTGGAAAAAGATCCAGAGAATACCTACGATCAAATAGAGGGTTTGGCACGAGTGGCTACCGATATGGGGGAAGCAGACCACCTCAATGACATTCCTCACACCTTCTGCCACTGGGACCTTTTCCTGCGCAACATATTGATCTCGGTCAACCCATCCACATATGAACCCAAGATAGAAGGGATTCTTGACTGGGACTCGGCTCTATTTGCGCCTGCCTTTATGATCTGTGAGCCCCCCGCGTATCTGTGGAACAGCAAGTTGCGCGAGGAAGCAGCAGACGAAGAGTGTGAGGACTGGCATATCGACTTCACCTTTGACCCTATCACCGAGGAAGACAAGAAGGTCAAGAGAGTATTTGAAGAGGCCGCTGGGGAGGAGTACGTGCGCTTTGCATACAACCCAGTGTATCCTCTGGCTCGCCGACTGTTTCAATTTGGTATGACAGGTATCCACGGAAATGTAGCAGATGCCGAATCCGACAAGCTGTTGGAATACTGGGAAACCCTCAACAAAACAACGAAACAGGCTGCTGGCAGGTTCACAGAAAGCATGGAGAGCGTGGACATGGAGCCTACTCATCAGCAACCTGATCATCCCTCATCGGAGGAGACAGCCTCAAACTCCGAAGCGGGGCCAAAAAGGTGGCTGAGAAGAGTCAAGGAGAGGCTCCAGCGTTTCATTAGCATATGAACTCCTTAGTATGAAGTCTGAGAGGGGAGCTGTTAGTTGATACTGGGAATAAAAATCTTGTAAAAGCAAAAAGTGAATGATGAGAGTGGGATTCGAACCCACGCCCTTTCGGACCACGGAATCTGCTAGGAGATATTGATTAAGGAATACCTTAACGTGGCGCCTTAGACCGCTCGGCCATCTCACCTTCTAATTTCTTGAAGTGGCTGCGAGAACTTTCTATCCAAGACGAGAAATGGTCCTGCTGCTAGGTTGACTTGAAGATAATTTTTCTTCCACTGCGCCGCAGCGTTACACCGCGCAATGCACGCCAAGAAGCACTTGCCGGGGTGTTCTCCGCATCAACATCCCCGCACGAACCCCCAATTGCTCCAATCTGCAGGACGGCAGGGGTTCAGTCGGACGTGTCTGTTGGGCGCGAAAAAGAATAAGACTCGGAGGATAATTAACCATGTCAATGTCAACTTTCTATTTCTACTTTTGCTGTCTTCGCGCCATCTTATAAACTCAGTCTTTGGAAAGCCCTCGTCAAAATGGCAGTCGAGAATACGACATGGCGAAATAACGTCTGGCTAGTGTGGTTTTACATCGTGTTTCCCATCACTGTCTGTAAGTCAAGATCGATACCCCGGTTCTGTCATTGATACTGTGCTCAACAGACTTTCAACAGTAATCGACCTCCAAGAGGTCATCTACCCATCCTCTCTCCTCGTCCCAGCCGACGCGCCTCTGCACTTCGCCTACAAAGCCAAACAAGACTACATCGCCAAGTTCAACGACCCCATTGTACAATGGTCGCCCGAAACAGCCTCCGGTCATGACAGCTGGATGGGGCTTTTTATACACCTCGAGTTCTTTTTTCTTCTCCCCGTCATGATCTACGCCATGTACAAGATGGGGATCAGGCAGAAGGGAACGAGCGGCCCCGACGAGCTACTCTTCTTTGTGTATGCGCTTTACAATGCACTCACCACAGCGGTCTGCATTCACGATACATTTTATTGGGACAAGACTATCTGGGCGGACGAGAGTCAGCTGTGGACGCTGAGATCAGCGTACTATGCGCCGTTTGTGTTCATCCGTAAGTGTTTTATGGATCTTTTTGCATGAAGGTTGTGACATGCTTGCTCACAACATCGCAGCTCTCCTCGGGGCGTTTGACATGGGTTCACGCATTCTATCCCGGTTCAAGGCGGCGGATGCGGCGGCAGAATCGAAGAAGGCCGAGTGAGAGATTGGCTTGGGGCAACCCATCGCCTTGGCGACATCGTCGGAGGTAATTGGGCAAAGCGTTTGGGCCGGAAGTCGTGGTATTGAGAACCCAAGGCTGTGTGATGTCTGAGTATGGACCAGGCAAGGTTAAATAGAAAGGAGGGAGAGGGAAAGCACCTGTGGGCTGCATCTGGATCAATTTCTTGTGAGCAACTTCCAAGCTTTGCAAACGCTCCAAATGTATGCAAATGATGCCTAGAATAAGGTACCTAAGGTAGATAGATGTAAGATATAGATACGAGTGTTCTCACATCCGTATGTAGCTACCTCTGATGCACCAGAAATATAAACAATGAGATGGAGTAGCTGGAAAACACGTTTTCCACAGTCCCACCGTTGCATTTATATAAATAACATTGTAATGTCATGAACCCCCAAGCGCCCAACTCCCACCGTCCACTCCAATTCCCGTCTGGTGATACACAGTCAATTCCAAACAACCTCTCAGTCAATAGCTCTCTTCTGACCCCCACCAGAATAACCCCATCCGTTCCCGACTCCAACGCCGTATCCTAACGGTGTCGCGCCTCCCAGCGTTCTCCCCTTCAACCGCTTTGGCAATATGACTCCAAAGAAGTACGCACCTGCCACGACAACTCCGGCCCCGAAGGACAGCAGTGAATAAAACACTGTGGAAGCATATATATGCCCTCCCATCCCCTGCCACTCGACTCTTCCCTCAGTTTTTGGCAGGGCAGGAGTAGGGAACCACCTGACGCTGAACTTGAAAGGCAGCGGGTCTCCAATGACCAGTCTCACAGTGTCCCCGCCTTCCATATGTGTCAAGGGGCTCGTCGAGTATGCTGTTGCAGAATCCAGAACACCGCTGTCGTGCGGATAAACATGTTGCTTGGGCGTGCTGTGCAGCAAAACATTCATGTGGGTAGATATGTGCATGTGGCTCAGCTGCAGCGTCCCCGCGAGCGCAAAAACCAGAGGGATGTATTCTTGCTCGGGCTGTCGCTGGCCTACGACTTCGATATGCGGCGGGGGCCGGGCGGGCAGTCGGCAGGCGAGGGGTGCATCGGCGTGCACGTAAAACTCGAGGAGGTGGAAGAAGGGGTCAGAAATCATGGGGATTGTGCAATTTTTTTCTTCTTCGATTCCGTACCGGAATTCTAGCGGTGAGGACGTCTCGTTGCAGATCGGGAAAGGGATCCATTGGATTTCGTGGGTTGGGGAGTCGGGGAGGGATACGTGTTCGCCCGTTTCTCTGGTGGTTTGCGACTCGCAGGTCAGTGTATGCAACGATGGGATTTTGGGACAGGACGAAGAAGAAAACAAGCGTACGAGCTGCGATTCATACACTCAACCCGAATGGGGGCGCCATAGTGGTAAGATGGCAGCGAGAGTTCGTGGTGGCTTGCGCTGGAAGCAATGGCAACATGGCCGAAAAAGGAAGCTGTCAAAGCCAGCGATGGCAGTCGAAGCCACGGTCGCAGTATCATGGCTGTAAATCTGTAGCTTTGTATCGTCAATGACCCAATGCCAACTATCGCAGGGACATTTTGCGCAGTCTCTTTCGATATTGGCGAAGGGCACACAGTCGATTGCAAGACGGCCTGAACCCGTCAAAGGCGGATGTCGCCGCTGAAAGCTTCCCCAGACTTTTGGTTCCGTCCTCTGTGTCCACTTTGAGCTCGACCTTACAGGGGGGCTGCCAGGCTGAGTCATCATGCAAAGTTTTACCCTAACCCTCATCAACACTACCCCGTTTGTCCCCTTTCTGCAGAGAAACCCAAGAATTTTATATCTGGAGTCTAAAAGGTCGTTTACTTTTGCGCCATGGGTTTTTCCTCACCATGACGTGCATTGTGCTTTCGGATTAGTCCGAAGCACCTTAGCTTTCCATGGTCTCAAAGAGTCGTCAATCCTCAAGTCTTCAACGAGATGCGAACCTTCAAAAGGCTCAATAATAAGGGGGAACAGCAGGTCCGCAGTGGGTTGGAAGTCTCTTGCATATGGGAATAAACACCTTGTTCATAATGTATGTACAAACTGAAACAGCCTATTTACAGTCCCGTCTTCTTCCTCGTCCTCCAATCTGCTCCCCAGCCCTACTTTTACCTGCACATCTTAGGGGCACCGACGTCTAAAGGCATTGGTGATAGTAATCGTTCAGCTTTGTGCAAGTGGTTCCTGAGACACAGACGGTGGGACCGTTCCACCCTTGCCCACCGCACTGTCCCCAGCGAGGAGCAGTAGGGCCGGGCGCCGGTCCGGTTGTAGGCTCAGGAGCGCGAGAGGTGGTAATCAAGGTGGTCTGAGGATTGCCGGGATTGGAGGTAGGTTCGGGGCTGGGGTTGCTGCTCCCATCGGCCTGGAACTGTCTCCAGAACTCCCATGTGTTGCCAGGGGCGAAGGGGGTGTTGCTTCCCTGGTCTTGCTGAGACGGGTTATGGTCTCCGTCAAAGATAACCCAGGTAACGGGCTTGCCAGGGAGACAGTTGCGGTACTCGGTCTTGGTGGAGCGGCCTCCGTTGGGCTGAGGCTCGGGATTGAGAGGGGTGCAGCCGTTGTTTTGGACAAATCGGTCACGCATTTGGCGGCCCATGGAGATGCTCAGGACCGAGTCGCGGGTACCGTGCTGGTGGTAGTAGGCCACAGGCTGAGTGCCTCCGTTGCAGCCACTGAGAACAGCGCTGGAAAGAACCGAGATGGCTCGGACCTGGTCAGGACGAGAGCAGGCCCAAGAGTAGGACATGGCACCACCGTAGCTGAAGCCGGTGGCGAAGCGCAGAGACTGCTCAACGCAGAGATCGTTCTCGATAGTGCGCACCATGTTGTCGACAAAAGTGATATCTTCGCCACCGGTGTTGGCCCAACCTTGGTTGAGACCGTTGGGCGAGATGAAGATGGCACTGTTGTTGCCTGTCATCAAGGGGGGAAGACCGTACCAGGCAAGGGTACCGCCCCCTCCGTTGGCGATCTGCTGAGCGTTTCCTCCAAGAGCATGGAAGGTAAAGACAAGGCGGTACGCAAAGTTGCGGTCATAGTTGTCAGGGAGGCGGACAATATATTCTCTTTGTTTGCCGTTCACGGTTGTCGTGTATTGACCATTGCGAATGGTTGGTGTCTTGCCACAACCAGGAGAGCGTGCGCCCAAGACCGGAGCGATGCAGGAAAGCGCCAAAAGCGCAATAGTTGAAAACTGCATGATGGCTAGACGTCGCTGAGGTTGTTGCTGGCACTAACTCCCTTGCCAACCGATGTGGGAAAGAAGCTGCCCATCTTATATACCCAGCTCGACAGTACCTACCTACCTGGTGAGTCGTGTTAGGGATTGAGACAATCGCCTTAGGGAAATATTTCGGAAGACATCCGTGAAAATGCAACATGGAGTGAATCTCTGGTTACATCTCCCCGCTACTTTGTTCTTGGGCTGTTGAGTACATGATGGAAATAGCCATGATTCAAGTCAGTGTCCTGTTCATGTGAAGTCATTCCGAGCCTTGACAACAAGATGCGCACCAATAACGACTCAGCACCAACTACCGATTTTAGGTGGCTTGGTTGTTTTGCTTGAACAATGCAAAAATGCAACACTGACCAGGGAAGGAATACCAGGCAACGGATATCCGTTGCAACGGTGCGCTTCCCTAGACATGGGGGAAGCCCAATTGAGGCTCGCCTAAGATGCTCCCCAGATCCAATGACTAAATCGGATCACTCTCCCGAGCTTTTCACAGCCAGACAGATCAGAAAAGTCCAGCGCGCCAAGATCATGGGCAATGTTCAAGATCATGCGAAGTTAGCCGCGCGTATAAGAGCTCTCGACATGCGTTGAAGTGGGACTGTGGCGACAGCGAGCCACAATCAAGTACACACATTCAGTTATATTCAAAACGGCGAGTATAAGTCCGACGCTGCCGTACTAGTTGGGATTCCAGTGTACCTAGATATTCCTATCTTGTCAAGTACATGTCAAGTACAAGTCAGTTCATATGTTTCCTGGTCAATCTTTTATTCTCTTCATTTGTCAGGCATTACTTGTGTCAAATTTCTGTTGCTAATCCAACTAGGTCGATACGACCCCAACTATACCTCCGTGGCTCGGCTAGGTTAGCTCCAGTCGTCAAGCCCAACTTCCATTTTAAGCACGGGGCTCTTCTTCTCAGGACCGACAACTGGTCAAACACAAAACCTGTGTTTTCTCTTTTCTTTTTATTTGCCGAACTTATCTGCCGACGTGACTACCAAGATGTCGATTGAGACGAGCACTTCGGCTCCCAACTCCGTGGGTTGAGGCTCATCTTTTGACTATTTAACCGCTGCAGCTAAATTTCCGTTGTTTTGTTCTTAGCATATCGAGTCACCCTGAATCCGGGTAATCGGTCATGTACCTGTTGCGGAGAAATACTTTCATCAGCGCTCCCGTCCGCTTTGCAGATGGACACAACGTGGTCATAATGAGCCTACCGCTGCCAATCAAGCGGGAAAATAATTTGGAATCTGCATCCTTGCCTTTGACTAAAGTGTTTGCTGTTGTATGGGATGTGAGGAGAAGGTCTCAGCATCAGGATTGTCTCGGTATGACGAACTGCCACTTGCATGTGTTGATATTGACAAATGCATGGCATTTCAGAAGATTTCTACAGCCCTAATCCCTATCGGAGTCCTCTCTGAGTTACAAATCGAGACAAGAATACCATTGAAGATGATCACGGACCGTAATGTAGGTAGGTACGTAATTCGATGCAAGGTGTAAGAACCATGCTTGATGGCCGAGGCAATCAATTAACCATGTTGCTTGTACCTGCCTATCTATCCTGACTGTAACAATGCATTTTCTCCAAGAAATAAGATGACTCGTTTAGGTTGTTACTGCACCCGACTGAAATCTCCGGACAGTTGCTGTAGCCATGCCTATTTAACTTGGAAGTGGTTCGGTCTGGTAGCCTTATATCGTAAGGCTTTGATTAGATGCACGCTTACTCCGGCATCTTTATCCTGGGTAGCCGGTTACGGGCTACCATTATGAAGGTGATATAGGACAACCTCGCATGATAGGTGGCCAAGTGAGTATGAAGTCCTGGACCTAAAATCTCACCGCCCAACCAGCAACTGCGGTCAGAAAAAAAGCAGGCAAGCTGAATCAGATGTTGTAAGAGCTGTGATGTGGCTGCCTGAGTCATGTGGACTAAAACATCTAGTCTAGGGCTTACTCTGGGCTTCGCTCTTGAAGTTGAAAATGACAGGTACACTAGGGTCTTGGTACCTCACATTAGACGCTCTCTTCTCTGAGAATGGTCATGATTCCGTGGTTAGAATTTTGACCATTCGGTGGGATTCGAGTCAGCACTTGGCTCGCAGGGAGAAAAGGTTCAAGGCACCGGTGACGCCACCAAAGTTGCTAGATAAACTCTGGAAAGTTACCTAGAGTTGAGTGACTCACTGCCGTTGGATACCTACCTACCTACCTGCAGGTTAAAACCCCCCAAGTCAAATCCTTTTGTTTTTTTGGGCTTTTCGCCAGTCCTCACTTCATTCCGATCAAAATACTACAAAGGGGGATACCTGAAACAGTCCAAACGAAGAAAAGATGTCGGCCTTTTTGGCCCGTAGCACAGAGACTCTGCTCGACATCGCAGCAGATGTGATACAGCTTCTTAAATCCTCGAACGCCACTGTTGGGGTTGCCGAGTCTCTCACAGCAGGGGGTGTCATGGTCGCCCTCACTTCTGTCCCAGGAGCCAGCGCTGCCTTCCTTGGAGGCGTCGTCTCTTATGCCACACCCCTCAAGCAAACACTCTTGAGTGTCGACGCAACTCTAATCGCTAAAGAGGGAGTCATTCATGAGGAGGTTGCTTCTCAAATGGCAGAAGGTGCGCGCAGGATAACCACACATGACGACGCTCCTCCCACGACGTGGGGAGTTGGCACTACTGGCGTTGCTGGACCTGATAAGCAAGATGGGAAGGCAGTTGGGACGGTCTACATCGGCATTGCCAGCCCCACTGGTAGCAAGGCGTTTGGTCCGTTCAACTTTCCAGGGACAAGAGAAAGAATACGGGAGGCAACAGTTATGGAGGCACTCGCAAGGTTGCGAGAAGAGTTGATGAAGGCGAGACAGGCATGATGGCGTCATCATGAAAACGGCTGAAGATTTGTTGGAGGCGAGGTGGATGCAAAGTTCATTTGTTTGTTAGAAGGGGATCTGGGTCGTTGATTTGTTGTGGGGCACCTACAAAGGGCCTATTTTCCACCAGACCCACACCTGGCTTGATCTTAAGGCTGGGTTTTACTTACTGTTTACTTTTACTCCAAACAACTAACAACAACACTAAAATATCAATTTGTCAACCGATTTCCCTGCCTTTTTGGCCTCTCTTTCGCGGGCAGTGACTTTACTAGGCCACCGCCCTACATTTGTTTTTGGCTTCCAAGGTTGTCTTGTCTTCCTTACCCATCAACAGGCATGATTATTTGCATACTTCATCTGCACCCAATTGCAGGCCTGTGAAAAAGCATCTTTTTGTTCTTTCTAGCGGATAAGTACGCTTGCACTTTATTTGGATAGGTCAAAGTGATGATAGCATCTCTTGTGGGTATGCATTTCTCAGGTAAGGCAGATTCGGATGACATGCCAGCCGGTCTCTCTTCGGCGAATTTCTTGTCAATACACGTGCCGTATGGAGAATATCTGTTTGTGCCTCAAAGCCACACTATGGACATTTAGTTTATGACGTACCTGTGTAACTGAAAGTTCTAAATGCCTGCACGAGGTCAGTCGGAGCTCGTAAAAAAGAATTTGGTAGGTGACATTACAAGAACGAGTTCTGATGTTCATGTGTTTACTCTAAGATTATGACTACAGTCTTCTAGGTTGTGAGAGCTCCCAAATAGGTAGTGTCGTTGGTTTCGCTTTAGCAGGATTTGTGGAGAAGGATTACCGCTACTTAATAGAAGGTAGTTATTGGTGCGTACTAGGTTCGGGGAATCACGGGGGCTTTTGAGAAGCTGGCTGTTACGGTTAGTTGAGTACCTAAGGTATTGGCTAGCGATAGTCTTTTCTCAATACCGATTACCTGGTTAATCCGCGGAGCAGGAATCGATGCAGGTTGCAAAACCAGGGCTCAGTGGAGCAGATCAACAGGGTGGACTTTAATAGTTAGACTCAGTTCAGGCAAGCAGGACGCTGCTGAGTTTGGTAGATTGGTTGCATGCTCGTTGAGAAGATTTTATACATGGGTATGGTACGTTGCTTTGGATGTCTTTCTTATTATAACATTAGTTTAATCCCATGCCTTATATTAGCTGTTTGAGTTCCAAACCCGACAGAATCTAGGCTCGGGGTGGTTAGCTACCTAGTGTTACGGTGTATTTTGACAAACTTTTGAGTTCAGTCCCTGGGATCTAAGACAACCCGAAAAGCTACAACATCAATATCTTCTGTCTCGGTAGGTAGATGAACTGGTTGATGACGGTGGCAGGGTGTAGTCTGCATGTGGCGCAGGGTTCTCGGCCCGGCATGAGAATATCATGCCGTAGCTTCCAGGAAATGGAGAAGTCAACTAGGATTGCATGGTCTGGGATTTCTATTTTCATGGGTCGCTGCCGATAATGCTGTTTCACCTATGTCTTCGTGAGATGAAATGGTGTTCCTACACGAGGCACCGGGTGTCTGGTTCGCGATCTGATTGGTTTTGCGGCCCATAAAACACTGCCTGAGATAGCCGAGGTGGGCGAGCTTCGTGGTTGTGGCTTCCAGTTGCGCGACAACTTTGCCGCTGAGCTGCTGTCGACTTAGAATTGAAGAATTTGTTTTCTCACAGATAAATAAGGTTCCATCACAACCGCCCGCCACCCGTATCTCGGCAATGGCGCAGCCAAAGCCGGTCACGCTCATCGCCCTACAGGGCACCTGGACAGGCCCGGGTTGCTGCAAATCCCACGTGTGAATTCTCCAGGCCACCCCCAATCATCTCAAGCCACAGAGCTTTCATGCTCTGCACTGTACCCTGATTAAACCAATTGTATTCTGCTTGGTGCAGGTTTCTGGCACAGGAAGCTCGATGCCTGGTGTACAATGCGGATGACGGGCCGAGTTCGCACAGGGCTCGCAAGTGCGGGCCGTCGAACAGACTGCTCATAGTGCCTTGTCGATCCACGCCAGTCAGTGAATCTTCTTTTCAGGTAAATTTAGTTGCTTAGAAACCTTGGGAGGCCATGTGGTTTTGTTGACCGTTTCTCTGTGCCTGTGCCATGTTTGTGGTTAGAATATACCCTACAGTACTGTGTTCCTGCCTGCGGGATAGAGTGCCATTCCATTTCTCCGCACTCACATATTGACAAAGCTTGTCAGGCGGGGCAGAGATTAGTTCTCCCCGCTTCCAAGGCTCAGACCAGCTCAGTCGTCTTCAGGGGCATTGCTCATGCTGATTGGCGACATGTTTACGAGCAGTGGAGCGCGGAGGGAGGCGGAGCAAGTCAAGAATCCCACTTGCACGGGCCATCTGCCAAGCAGAAGACACTGGTGTGCCTTCCATGTCATCGACAAGCTTCATCAAAATTGGCATCACGAGCGAGTTGGGGGCCGTTTCTTCATTCCAACAGAACCGACAGGCCGAAGTTGGGTTCAAAGGTGGTGAATAACAATGGGATATAAACTTTGTGGGCGCGGGCCTTCTTTCTCGGAAGGGCCCTCCAAATCGCTCGTCAACAGTCCCAGTCCACATGAGCTCCTTCCCGAGGTCATCTGCCAACCTTTCATCGTCAAGCTCAGCTTGTTTCAGCCGGTTCAAAGCCAGGGATGTGAATAGTGTCTGATAGGTTCTATATGCAGCCGCGCTATAAATCCTGACCCTATGGGAGCTTGTATGACCGCTTCATACAATGGCACCATCGGCATCACCCTCCCACACACCTGGCCCACACACGGTCGTCTCTCCCCCGTCCAACCAAAGGCGTGCCAGTACCCCCAAGGTCCGTACCGGCTGCATCACTTGCAAGAATCGACATGTCAAGTGCGATGAGCGCAAGCCGACGTGTTCCCGCTGTGAAAAAGCACGCATGGAGTGCCATGGCTATCTCGCCAAGACGGATCAAAAAGCAGCAAGAAAGTCGTCTAGCAAGTCCGCAACTATTCAAGGAGGCCCGCGGCCGTTACAGATGATACGTCCCGCACGTGTAACGCCTTTCTGCCCCGAAAAAGACATAATCTACCATGACTTCTTCCGGTATACCCTTGTCAACGATCTTGCTGGCTATCTCCACGCCGACTTTTGGTCCCGGGTTGTGCTTTGCGAGGGTATTCGGGACAGTTGTGTCAACCACGCCATATTTGCCATTGGCGCGCTTTCTCAGGCTCTCTTTGTTGAAGCTAGGCTTGATAGATCACTTGCTCGACAATCGTCTGGCTCGCCACCGTCCCCTCCACACTCTCATGTTCGTTGGCACCATATATACAATCCCCACTACCAGGCGGCCATCCGCCACCAAAACCAGGCAATATCGCTGTGTTTACAACGAATACGGGACGATGGAGATACCATGTCCGCTCGAAACCTTCTTGTCATCACGTTGCTTCTCGTCGGCTACGAACTTCTTCAGGGTGATGTAGAAGCCGCCGATGGACTTATGACAAGCGGCATCCGACTGCTTCGAGACTCGATAACAACCCTTAGGGACGCAGCACGCCGGAACACCGGGCCTACCAACTATGTCAACCGCGTAGATGAAGACACGCAAGATATGGAGTACATCCTCCCTTTTTTGAGTGGAACGTCCAACCTGCGTCCCAGCCCGCCACCCCATTACACAATCCCCAGCTCTTCTCTTGAATGTAACGACCTCCCGGTCTTTGGGAAAACTAGCGCAGTGAAGTGTACTTTTCTTTGGGGCAATTTTCACACACGGTGCTTGTTATTTATCTCGCAGGCTATGCAGCGTACCTTTGCTGGACAACCCCTTCCAACAAACGAGAGACACTCCCTCTGGGCAGAACAAGCACAACTTTGGAACTCATCTCGCCAATGGCAGCAAGTGCTATCTGATTACAAAGCAGCGGTCAGCCCTGAAGACGTTCGAACTAGAAAGATAATGTTACTGCTCCTTCTGCAATGCTACACAGACCTCATCTGCCTCGCTTGGTGCCTGGATCCAGCAGGCACAGCTTTGGACAACTGCGAGCCCGATTTCGGCCAGCTGCTCAACATAGCCCTCGAATTCTCTGAGGATCGAGAGCCCATGACCACGAACGGATTTATACTCTCCGGTGGAAACGTCACCGGTCCCCTGATATTGATTGCGACAAAATGCCGAACTAGTCGGACCCTGAGGTGGCAGGCGCTCGAGGCTTTCAGAAAAATGTCTTGGCGGACAGGAGCATGGGATGCCAAAGTCTTTGTGTCTGTGGCTGGTTTGGTATCGCTGGAGGAGGCGGCTCGGGATGAGGGAGGTCGAATAGATCCCATCAACAGGTGGCTATGTACCGGTATCCACTCGGATGTGGATAGCATGAAGGTTATGGGGGAGTATACAAGAGCATCATCTGATGAGAAGGGTGATCCGATAAAGAAATATTTGGTCTTGAATGTAGATGGACGGCGGTTCCTAGCTGAGGGGGAGGGACCTATGGACCCGAGTTTGACAAAGGTTGATCCTGATCTAGGATGTGTTGGGAATACTCATGGACAACTGGCAGGTCAAATCATGAATCATGGTCTCGACGCTGATATGGGTAGCAGCATAAACGGGGCACCGTCGCCAGCTTCAGCGGTTACATGGTCGGATTTTGATTCACCCTTACCTGTACCCACAGAGTTTAACTCAAATTGGGATGGTCTGTCAAGTCGGGAGGATACCTTGGTGTAGATACGATTTAAACCCCACATCATGAGCTTGGGCGATGGATAGAATCATGGACGGCACATATACGGTTATATCAAACGTGTAGGTAGGTAGAGCATACAATGCAGAATCAATGACACCATGACAGAGTTGCCCTGTTTCGAGCGGGATCATTCCTTTTCATAGCCGTAAACGATCGCTCCCACAAGCTTCCCCAGTTCTCGAGTTGCATCACCAGCAGCGTGACACCACGGCGTCATTTGAAGCCACCCGTGAATTAGGTCTTCATGATGAACCCACTTGACATCGACACCTGCTTCCTTCAGTTTGCTGGCATATTCGATGCCCACGTCTCTCAAGGGATCAAATCCGTTTGTGATAACAGCCGCCTTGGGCTGGTTTGCCAAATCTTTTGCAGGTTGGTAGCCGGGAGATATGTATGCATCCAGTGGTGAAGGACCTGCGTTGTGTCAGCTGACATCAAAGTCGGGAATACACTGAAATCACAAAGCAGCTCACCATTCGCCTTTGATGGTCTTGGCATATAGTGCGCCGCAAAGCTGAAGATACCATTGGTGTGCAAGTAATAGCCCGAGCTATTCTCCTTTGCTGCCAGGGTGTCAAATGGAAGGCGAGCCGTCGGGTAGACCAGAATCTGGGCACAGAGGGGCTTCTTGCCCTTGTCTCGGCGCCGTAAACAAACTGCAGCAGTCAGGTTGCCTCCAGACGAGTCACCGCCGCCAGCAACACGATCGGCACGCACGCCTCGATTCCTGCCCTCCTCGCTCTGAACCCAGTCGATCACAGCGTCATACTCATCCAGTTGAACAGGATATCGAAACTCGGGGGCAGGGCGATAGTCGAAACAATAGACCTGGCAGCCAGACCTCTCTGCCACCAGCCTTAAACCATTTTCGAACTCATCCACGCTTCCTACGGTGTATCCACCCCCATGGCAATAGATTAGTGCACCTGCCTCGCCTCTGTCTCTCCAGTCTTCGGCTGACTCGGGATACAGAATCCGGATGGGAATCGTGCCGTGCGGGCCCCGGATCGCCGTAAACTCGACACTGCCGATGACATTTACGCCCTTCTTCAGATTGTGAATACCAAAGATTTTCTGGTGGTGAGCACGCTCGGTGATGAAGCCTTTGGAGCCTCCCAGCTCGAGATCCGGATTGTTGTCCAGGAAGTCTTCAAGCGCGCCGTTGGGACGACGAGACCGAGTGCCGATCGGGGGGTTGGGAATGGATGAAGACATTTTGGGATCTCCGTTTCCTTGACTCATGGCAAAGGTGTTTCTTTGGGTCTTGGCGGCATTGTCCAGGGAGATAATTGCCAGAGGTTCATCTCAAGTAGCTGGAGGAGAGAGGCCCGGTGTGGTAGCGGTGCAAGCTCCGAAAACGAACGTCATGTTGATGTATTCTCTTTGTTGAGGCGGCGATGATGGCAGAGATGAACTAAAGTTGGCGCTAAGAAATTCGCTGCCATCATGACAGTTGTGGTGTCTCCCCGTCTGGAGTCGTTCCTGCCTGTAGTTGGCCTTATCCCTTATCGTTGATGGGGAGGGGTTGGAGGGGCCATGACGTCCCCTTTTTCTCGGCTGGGACTGGGCAGCCAATGGGCGCATGTTGACATCGACAAGAGTCCCACCCTCGTGTTGCTTTTTTTCACTGGTTCGGCGGCTGCCAAGAGCGCGAACCCAATCAATTATCAATTGGCACAAAGAGTGCACAGCCGTCAAGGTCTGGTTGTCGTGCGACGCCAATATTTATTTTGTTATTTTTTTCCACAGACGGCCCTCTTCTCCGCTGGAATCGCAGCAACAGCCCAGAGGAAACCAACAACACTAAACCCGGCACTTTGGCGCATTGCTCACGCCGCCCGCAACGTCAGACAGCTCACTTGCGCGTGATGCGACGACTCGTCTCATAAGACGCGTCTTCCCTTGACTGGGGGCCCCGCCGTTAGACCCGACAATGCGGCACCCGACCCGGGATGGTCTTGCCTGGGACGACAATGGTCTCGGCCCGGTCGCGAGGTGGACCAGACAACCCGACATCGAAACCGTCGAGCGTGTATGTCGCCGCGCCCTCAACATCAACCACACTGTCGACTGCAACGTGCACCTGCATGCCAATGGCGAGTTTAGCAAACTTTATGCCGTCGACAGCATCCGCGGCAAGCACATCATCCGCATCTCCCTCCCCGTCGACCCCGGGAACAAGACCCTCGGCGAAGTCTTCACTCTGCGACTGGTGCATCGCATGACCGACATTCCCGTGCCCAAAGTCATTGCATGGGATGAGACTGTCAACAATGAGCTTGGGTTCGAATGGCTCCTGATGGAGATGATGCCCGGCAAGCTAGCTTACTATCGCTGGCGCAAGATGACTGACACCCAGAAAGAGATACTTACCAAGCGCGTGGCAGAGTTCCATACCCAGCTGCTCCGCTGCGGCAATCTGGGTCAGGGTTTCAGATCGATTGGAACGCTGGGAACGGGCCCGAATGCCGACTACAACACCGCAGTCACACCCTCGCCTGGCCCCATTGTTGACAGCGTCTTCTTCTCTGGGCCACGCTCCAGTTACCCTGTGGCCCGTGGCCCCTTTGAATCCAGTCATGACTGGCTTCGAGCCTATCTTGACCTCATCATCACGGAGCACACAAATGCTCTTGCCAAAGCCAAGACTGATGACGACAAGGAACATGCCGAAATGGTGCTCCGGCTGGCTCGCAAACTGCTAAGAATGGTTCATAAGATATTCCCTTCCTTGGTTTTCCCGCCAGAGCATACCGTGCTTTGGCACGACGATCTCTCGTTGAAGAGCCTTCTTGTAGACGACAATGGCCGCATAACAGGTGCGATTGGATGGTATGTATTATTTCCCTATCACCGCTCTTTTTGTGTCAACATGCTGACCGCTACTAGGGAATGTGTATCGACCATGCCACGCTGGATGGCTTGTCAGATGCCTGCATTCCTTCGAGGCGCAAGCCGGAAGCAGAAGCCCAGCAGGGACAGTTATACAAATCTGGCTCCGCGCCCGTCAGCTTCTTCCACTTCTGACGAAGACCACTTGGACAATGAAGGAAAGACGGAGCTTTATTGGATCCACCTGATGGAGTATGACCAGACCCGGCTGCGCGAGGTTTATCAATCTCGAATGACACAGCTCTTGGGCCCTGAGTGGGAGAAGGATGTCGACGAAGCCCGGCTCAAGGTTGACTTTCTTGGAGCAGTGTCTCGATGCGGCACCCAGTTTTATCCTGTCAGAGTAGAACAGTGGGTTGATGCCATAGATCGCAAGGAGTTCATCTCGTTGATGCAAGTCTTGCGTACGGGCATCAAAAAAGAAAAGCGACCCGCGACGCCTAGCGGCAATGCCGCTCCAAGCAAAGTGCACTACGAGAGGCCAGCCAGCAGCACGCCCAGCAGAGTTCAACAAGAGATTCAAAGACACGAAAGGATGCATCTTGCTGGATCAGGAAACCCCACCGCTTCGGTTATTTTCAGGACCGGGAGCCCTACCAAAACGGCCGCGATGACAGGCAGCTGGACTCCATCTAGACCCAGTTCTGTCAACAGCCACCGTCCCACAACATCATGGAGAGGCTCGGTCTCGGGCGTCTCCGGAGCGCATCTGGAAACGCCCCAGAGTCCTGTTAGCGTACATGTCCGTCGAAGGTCGTCGGACGGAATATCATTGACCAGCTTGGAACTGCCCAATCCCAAGAGCCCAGTCAACGTGCATATTCGACGCAACTCGGGGTCAACTTGTGTGTCAACCACCTCGTCCATCGTTTCCGGAACGACCAATTCCTCATCGAAGCTGGGATAGTGTTACAGCGGCAAGGATATTAGGGTGAGGTGGAGAATGAAGAAGCCAGTCAGTGAAGAATGAAGTTGGGGGGGGGGGGGGAAGAAACCTCGAAATTGTCGGATGTTTCATGAAGTTGGAGAGACGGGGAGATATGAATTGTCGGTATGAGTATATGTATATAATTTTTCATCCTTGTCATTTGCATGTTGGTAATTTTCAGATTCAGGGGTCAAATGTCAACAATGCTAGCGTCACACCCCTATCTGGTTGCTATGCTACTGCCTGCTTATCTCCGGCCCGGTGCTGTCACAGGGCTCGGTACTTGGCAAGTGCCTCTGGGCATCTGAGTTTAATACGAACCTGGAAGTGGAATCACCGATCTCACCTTCTGTTGTGGCACAGCAGTAGCTTCCCCGCACTTGTTGACGTACGCAATTCCAATTGGGGACTGACAAAACAACAACTCATCCGTGTTCCAGGTTGCATTCCTTTCTTTTTTCTCCTTTCCATTGACCCTTTATGCCTTTGCTGCTAGAATCACGATTCGACATACAGACATAGAGACCAAAAGATGGAACACGGCATTTTCCCCGACCGGTTTGGGAAGTTCTCCCCGAGCTTCTACTCCCAGGCCCAACGCCGCCGTGAACAGCCACAGCACCAATCAACTGGCGCCAGCGGACACCCAGACGATTCGACAGATCGGACCACCGCCAAATTCTTCCAGCACACATCGGCTCCCCGTATCTCTTCCGACGCTGTCATTGCTGCGTCTCTCAAGCGCCAGTACCCTTCACTTCAATTGACTACCGTGCCCGTGGACAATGTCGACATTCTGGCTTATGCCTCCAGCGTCCCTGACGATGTCGCAAGTTTCCATCAGGTGGAACCGGAGTCCTCTGTATTTCCGGCCGACCTGAAATGGAACTATTACCTCCCGCCCGCCAGGCGACTGGACGGTTCCAAAGGGGGCATTGCCACGGATTTGCACTTTGGCAAGTTCCTGTATCGTTACAAGGGTGCAGAGTTCATTGTGTATCTGGCTGAATGTCGAGACGGATCGAGTTCTTATCCCCCTATCGTCAACTACTACATTCTGTCTTCTCCTCCCGAGGTCCACTTGGTTGAGAGTTTGTTGATGACTGCGGGGCATTCGGCGTTTGAGCTCAAGGACGAGATCTGGGTCTTTGATGGAGGGCGGTGGCAAAAGTCGAGGGAGCTGTTTGACAGCGTCCAAAAGTCGAGCTGGGACAATGTCATCTTGGATGAAGACATGAAGAAAGCGCTGATTGACGACCACACGAGCTTCTTTGCCTCCAGGGGCCAGTATGAAAGGCTCAAGGTGCCTTGGAAAAGAGGACTTATCTACTGGGGTCCTCCCGGGAACGGAAAGACGATCAGCATCAAGGCCATGATGAAGACGCTTAGTGAGAGGGAGGAGAAGGTGCCGTCGTTGTACGTGAGAAACTTTGTTTCGGTGAGTTCTTCCCGTGTAATAGGGTGAAAGGCGACGTCGACTAAGAAGCACTAGTATGGCGGCCCTGAATACGCCATCTCCATGATCTTTGCCAAAGCAAGGCAGTACGCGCCTTGCTACCTGATCTTTGAGGATCTCGACTCGCTGGTGACAGATGGCGTGCGAAGCTACTTTTTGAACGAGATTGATGGTCTCAAGAGCAATGATGGCATCTTTATCGTGGGCAGCACGAACCATCTGGAAAGACTGGACCCCGGCCTTTCGGTGAGTATCTGTCCTGTCTTGGCTGACCGCTTGAGTGTATAACTGACAAGATGGTAGAAACGTCCCTCTAGATTCGACAGAAAGTACTTCTTTCCGGACCCCAATCTGGAGCAGCGCGTTGCATACTGCAAGTTTTGGCAAGGCAAGCTGAAGAGCAACAAAGACCTCGAGTTTCCCGACAGCCTGTGCAAAGCTATTGCCGAGATCACGGACGGCTTCAGCTTCGCCTACATCCAAGAGGCGTTTGTGGCGGCGCTGCTTGTCATTGCGAGAGATTCGGAGACGTTAGATTTTGGCTCCGCCCTGGAGGTGGGATCAGAGGACGACTGGGTCAGCGTTGATGTCCCTGACAGCAATGGTGGTGGCGACGACACCGACTTGGAGAAGCTGATCTTGTGGGTGGAGATCAAGAAGCAGATCGAGATTCTGAGGCAAGGAATGGGGGAGGAGAGGCAGCGGAGGGTTCGGTTTCAGTAGGGAGCAGCTGTGCATGAATGCCTGATAGTAGGTATGGCGGGATGCGAGAGGAGACTATTTAAGGGAGGCAATAGGTTTCTGGAATTAAAGATCCTTTATTTTGAACAGTGCTAACTTTTAATCACTACATTTATACAAAACAAATTCATCTGTCGGCTCCCTCGAACCTTCTTAGGCTGCTGCTATCGCTCATCTTCCTCCTCCTGACACTAATCGAAGACAGTGGCGTCCCACTGCCGCTTCCACTAGCACTCGATGGACGGGGAGATCGCGCACTGGCCAGTTCCCTATCAATAACCACAATATCGCTCAATACGTCCATCTTTTCCAGCGCATCCATGACCTCCGGTGGTGGCTCCGCGCTGAAGATATTCTGAATGTCACCATGCGGATTCAGACCCGCAAAATACTTCCACTTCCGCCACCTGCTGTTGCGGCCCCTTCTGCCACCCCATATCCTGCGCCGCTCCCAGAGTCCAATCAGCAACAGCAAAGGTGCATTGACCGCTCTGATCACGGCAACGTTGACGTGATGGAAAACTACGGGTCCAACAAACCACTTGAGCGGCAGCATGATGAGAAGAGCCAAGAGGTTAAACGGCGGGGGGTATGAAAAGATGGCATCCGACTTGACGCCTTGAAAGGTAAGAACAGCCCGGCGGAACTGGATCTCGGCCGCCTCGTTGGAGATGATCTTGGAGAAGGTGTTGGTCAGGATGGCGACGAGAATGGTGAGGAAGAGAGTGTTGCCCAGGAAGGCAAAGGTGATGATGAGGGTCGGACCGAGAATGATGTGGAAGTCAGAGGCGCGCTCGATGCCGGTACCATCAAGACCGAACCAAATCCTAACCCATGTCAGTAAAGCGAAACAAGACACGCAGGACACGCAAGACACGACAAATGATACGTACCACAAGAGCCACTTTGTGATGGTGGCCCATGTCACACTTCCCTCCAGCTTTTCATCCCCCGTCGTCCTTGCCAGCAGCAAAAGGCCCATCACAAAACCGGCAAAACACCAAATGGCGATAAACGTCAGCCGCGTAAAGTCTCTCATCATGGCATGCAATGCAATAAACACAATGTTGTCCGGCATCAGCGTAAACGCAATCCTCGTCAGCAACACAGGTGCAGCCGTGCAAAGCACAGGCATGGCGTAGAACGCATCGCTACTAATCAACAGCTCCACCGTCCTGACCAGCCCGTACGCCCCATAGATGAACACAAAGGTGATGTCGAGGAAAGACCACAGGTTCTGCGCGTGCACTTCCCATCCATGTTCCACAATGGCAGCAAACTGCTCCAACACCCACCCCGCGGCAAACACGTTGAAGAACGTTTCGTACGTGTTGACATGGAGGCCGGCCAGATGCTTCCCAAACCCATAGTGTGTCACCGTCAGCATGTAAAGGACAAGCAGGACGATAAAGTGCAGGAGCTCGATGCCGTTTCGGATCCGGGGAACGATCAGGCGATGGTGGTTGAGAATGGCCGCACGACGGGGTTCGTACAAGGAGACTGGATGGTGCTTGTAGTGATCGGGCAAGATGTCGACAAACGAGAGGGGGGTGTACACGACTATGCCACGGTAGACGGCATCGACGACGCGCTGACAGGCAGGGGAGCCTATGAACAGCTTGGACTCGGAGATGATGGCCAGCTCGAGACCTGTCAACTTTCGTTCGTGGCCGCCTCGTTCCTGAACAGCCCATTGTGGACGGCGTGCGCGGATGGCTTCAGGGGCTGCGTCGCAGGGGTCAAAGCCGGACACGAGAATGTGGGCCAGCAACAACAGGCCAGATCGACCGGTGTGATCTTCGTGGAAGCGGCGGAGGATGCGGATTGCTAAGAGTTCGCAGAGGGTGGCGCGGGATTCGTTGACGGTTTGTTGAAGAAGCTCGTGGGCGCGGGGACGCAGGAATTGGACACGGTTCGCAAGGAGGGAGTACACGATGGCGGGATCATTGGGATTGTACAGCCTGTCCACCAGTGGCCTCACAACCAGTCTGTCCAGCCGTGGAGCCCTCAGCTCCTCGAGCGTGTAGTTGTCATTGACGGCGGCAATGACGAGCCGGCGAATTCGGTGAATCGTGATATATACGGGTATGGCAGGGTCGGGCCTGGGCAGGAACGAGGCACTCTGACCGTGTCCTCCGCTGTTGTCGCCGCCATCATCTCGACTTGGGCCGCCTCCTCCTTGTCCTCCGCGCGGGACGAGGCGCCTTAGCATAAGCGGCGCCACGGTGTCGTCGTGGTCGTGGTCGGCGTCAAAGAGGATAGCGGATGCTTCGGGATCGTCGCTGTCGCTCAAGTAAGGATCGTCACTCAAGCCACCGTCGTTGTTGTCGAGCAGTCTGCGCTCGGTTCCCAGACCCATTCCGAAGCGCCTTTGCGTGCCTGTGTCACCTGTTGTCAAGATGCATTGGTTTAGTGCTCAGTCGTGAGTGTGGACAGCTCCCAAGAAAAAAGGGCTCGAGGAGAGCAGTCGAAATAAAAGTAAAATGGAAGCCACGATGCGACTGGAAGGAAACAGTGGCAGTGGGCCTAGAGCGGGCTAATTGTTTGCTGTCCAATGTTCACGACAATCCCATAACGTAATTTACCGTTCGCCGCCATCTTGGCAAACCCCTGACGGCCAGCCGAGTCATGCGGACGGGCCGTGCCTTTGATGCCTCCATTCCGGCTACGAGATGCACAAGTAGATGTTGGATGGTGTTTCGTTAATGGAAATTGGAAGTTTGAGGTTGCTGACTTGGCCGGGCATTTTTCTTTAGGAATTTTGCAGGAGCGCCAGGCACAATCGACGTCATTTTTTTCGGTTCAGGGCACGTTGGACCTAAACTGTATTCGGCAGGCGCCACCAAGTCATCACCACCTCGAGTCACCGCAACAAAATTTGTTTCGGCTCTATGAGTGAAGCGTTTCGGGATACACGCACCGGAATGTTCATAGAGTTGACATTTGTAATGTATGTCCTTGAATTGATCCATATGTACATAGTAGTAACGATAGTTGGCAGTGAGAGAGTCCTATCTATGCATGTATCCTGCGTTCCCCCCCATGGAGGACCATTATCCTGAACAGTTGAAGCCTAGGTACAATGTCCTCCTCTGCGAGTGCCCTACTTGCAATCTCAAACCTATCCTTTCAGCTTGCACCCGTCACAAATTCTGTCCTCTAAATATCCTCATATCACCAATTCCTATTTGCTCCTAACATAGTCGCTCACTGAGATGGTCTTAAGTCTCTTTTCAACCCGCCCAAAACACAGACTGATATGGATAAACCCCGACGGAATTTAAGCAACCTGGAATACTACGACAAGTCAGCATCTCATCTCAGTCAGCGATGGCTCCTTATCATGAGGTGTACCCCTGAAGTAAGCACTGGCAAGCTGCGGCTGACACTAGCTCACCGTTAGCGAATCCTTTGCATTGAGCAATAACCCTTTTCAGCTGTAGTTTTCTCATAGTGGCGCGTGGCGTTTAATTACCCGCTGAGCCCTCAAAAAGGTCCACTTCCCACGTTGTTGTTGCTGACACCCTTCAAGCGTTTGCATCGCATTTCTGTCGATATCACATGGTCCGGTAGACCACAATCTACCTTTACCTTCGTTCGTTTCAGCAAACCTCAATCTCAAGATGGGGCGGTTTTCCTCTATCGCCATTTCGGCACTGTTGCTGTCACCTGTCTTGGGCCAGACAGAATCACCTGCGGCAGTTCCAGTCAAGAAGAACCCCAAACGCGGTCTTGTCTCCACGCCCAACGAATTCTTCCCCAGAGATGACTTTATCTGGTCCGATCCTTCATCGCCGCTGTCATGGTACTGGAACTTTGCACCCGATGTCACAGAGGCCTATGCCAACATCTCTCAATCCGAGTTTGAGTTTGTCCCGAGCATGTGGGGCGCCTACACCCCCAACGGCACAGACACATACTTCTTGGGCAACTTGACCGAGAAGTTCTCCAAGCGAAAGCCCTCTCACGTTCTCACCTTCAACCTGCCTGACCAGTCTTTCGAATATGGAGGCAGTGAGATGACCCCCGAGATTGCCGCGAGGACCTGGGTCAACAACATTCTACCGCTCAGGGAAGAACACGGGATCAAAGTCGGCTTCCCGACCGTCTCAGACCCGAGAGGAGGGTGGGTAGATCCTTTCTTGAAGAACTGCTCCAAGATGAATGATGGACACGGGTGCGAGTTTGACTTTGTGCCACTTCATTCATTTGGCGGTTTCGGGACCTTGAAGGACAACATTGGAAAGTGGCAGTCAAAGTATGTGTCGTTGCCCCTACACTAGTAACACGCCGATTAACGCTGAGGCAATAGATTTCCCGAAAAACCTCTTTGGGTTACTGAGTATGGCTTCCATGACCAGAACGAGGCCGAAACCCAAAAGTTCTTCAACGAAAGTTTAAAGTACTTGGAAGAGCACCAGGCAGTGGCACGGTACTCGTGGTTTGGTGCTTTTAGAAAAACAAAGTCGAATGTGGGGGAGGAAATGGCCATGCTGGACCAGCGAGGCAATCTGACAGACATTGGCAACTGGTATCTGGACCGCGCCGCTGCTCTCAGGACCCCAGAGGGTGTTTTGGCGGCTGCTTGCACCTTGGAGAACCCATGTGGTGGAAGCGGAGCGGCTGGAAGGGCGAGCTATGTGGGTGTGGCTGGAATAGTAATTGGGCTTTTCCAGCTGGGTGTCACTTTCTGGATGTAAGCAATGCAGGGTAGCCACGGGCAAGCTTCCCTAATCGTTTATAAGAATTGATAACTAAAGCTGGAAAACGACCATGGACAACGTTGTTTAAAACCGCCCAGAGGTTCACCAGGGCACATTTCTGCCAGAGTGATGAAAATACTCCCCATTGTTTGACTCCTTTAGGCCGTGCAGAATCTTGAGCATATTGCCAACGCTCTCACTGGGCTCGTATATGGCATTTTCCCCGCCCATGTCCGTCTTCACCCAGCCCGGATCCACCAGTGCCACAACTGCCCCTGGGAGGTGCGATTTGATGTCCTCTGCTTGGTGGACGGCAAGCATGTTGAGAGCAGCCTTGCTGATGGAGTAGCCTGCACTCTGTCGTGGCTTGTGGTCAAGACTCACAGCCATGCTTCCCAAACCCGAAGAGATGTGGAAGATTCTCACTTTTGGCGATAGCAGTTTGGCTGTGAGCAATGCCGAAGTAAGGAGAGCCGGACCGAGAACGTTGGCGGTGATCATTTGATGGACAAGATCAGGCTCAAGGTTCAACGAATTCATCTCTGGTTTGAGGTTCAGAGCGGCATTGTGAATCAAGAAGTCTACTTTTTGGTCCGCCAAAATCTTTTGCTTTCCCAACGTTTCTACAAACCGGTTGATCGACTCTGCTGAGGAAATATCGCAGTCCAGTATGATGGCATTGTGATTCTTGGATTCCTCGATCACGGACTGCAAATTGCCGACATCGGAGGTGGGGGAGCGGACACAAGCAACAACGATGTTGGCGTGGTCTTGTGACAGTTGGCGGATGAATTCCAACCCAATACCGCGGTTTGTTCCGGTGACGACGTAGACTGGCATCTTGGTTCGGAGTCGGTTTGTGAATTTAAAACGGTTCTGGGGAAATGGGACAGAACCACAAGGACCCTGGAACAATGCGGAGGGGAGAACATGTATAGATATACCCGGAGTGCTGGGCTCAGTGCCCTGGAAATTGTTCAAGGGCCCCCACGGATGGTACTTTATTTTATCTGACGTCACGAATTTGGCCGAATACTCCTTTAAAAAGTAATGTACACTAGACCGGTTGCTGTTGTTATTATTCGTTGTGGCAATACTTCAAAACTCTTGTAGCCCAGGCATCATTCCGGTGTATTGCATTCTTGTGTTTATCGTGTCCAGTTCCCATCTGGAACTTCAATTCACATGCCGCAGTTGCTCGTATCCTGACTTGCATCCACCTCCAATAGGCCATTCTCATCCGCACTACGTTGCTTACTTGTGTTGCCGTAAAGTGAATCAATGCTGAAACGTGCTCTCCAGACTCTTCAAAAGCTCGCCAAACACGGGCTGCAAAAATACGGTGGCGAAGGAGGCAATGACTGCCACAAGGGCAAGATGCAGTACTCCAAACGACAGCTGCTTCCGTGTCCTCTGCCCTCCATGTGTGGCGCCAGCACCTACCATCTTGGTGAGAGGTACGATCCCGTCTTCCTTGGCTGTCTTTCTGGCAATGTCTAAGCCTGGCAAACCATCTACACTTTCCGAATTCTTGAGCGCCCAGTACCTTTTTTTCGTCAGAAACACTTTAAAACTGTTACGGAAAGAGGTGCGCTTACTTCTCTATGCTCTCCTTGGAATCTCCCTTGTCAAACCTGTCGGCCTTCCTCGCAAAGAATTCGTTCAAGGTTGTTCGCCAATCTTTGAATTCGAAATAAGGGACAGAGAAGCCACAACTGCTCCCAACCTGGTGCACATGGACAAGAATTATGCTTCTTGCTCCGGGAAGGAGCCTGACCTCGTGCTTCTTGACAAAAGTATTGAAGGAGTCTGTTCCATTTTCGAGCACTGTGCCGTGGCCGAACAGGCGGACGATGCGTGGTGGCCCTTCAAATGCGTTGAACATGACGGTTATCCGTCCGTTATTCTTTTCGTACAGATGAGATATGGTCTCATTGCCGGAACCACTGAGATCGAGGTACCAGAAAGTCTTGGTGTCGAGGATGCCGAAATAGGGGCCGCCTTTAGGAGATACGTTGACATGTCCTTCCGGCGACAGAGGGGCGGTGGCCACCCAAAACACTTTTTGGGCCAGTATCCATTTGACAAGGGACTCGGGAATTGTTTCGTAAAACTGCCCCATTGTGAACATGCAATGTGATGACAAGGATATAGAACGGCAAAGGTGGAAACCAAACGGTGGGCACGGCTGACCACAGGTGTTCCTGATCGAGGGACCGTAAATCAGGTAGTTTACCAGCGGCGGTAAATAGAGGGACCGTGGTGCTATAAGAGTTTGAACAAGCGCGCAGAGAATGAAGATAAAACAACCATTACAGAGCTGGAATAATATGAGCGGACAGCGGGAGCTGTTTGGACATTGATAGCGATGAATCACATTGCGACATCGCAGGCAGACAATGCCCTGTAGTAAGACGGAGCAACCTGGAAGGCCTGCCCAAGTGCAACCCAATAATAGGCCGCTAAGAGCCGCCCGCCCACATGGTCCTGGACCACTGGATGCAACGTCATCACTCAGCCCTAACCCTGGGCGGTTCGGTCTCGTCCCAATCAGAGAATGGCTATCGATAAGGTGGGTGATGGGAGCGGGGTTGCGCTGCGTACCACTTTGACATCTGCCCAACGACACAAACAGTGATAACCCGATCTCGAAACGACAGCAAAAGTCATAACCTTTCAGCATCTCATTAAGCATCTTTACCTGCTTCAAGACTCGGGCCGCGATGAAGAGCTTTCTCCTCGGCCTGGCCGGCAAGCCATCACCGGAACCAGAGCCTGCCCAAACGGCGCAAGCTCACGCTCTCAAAAGTGGGACTGACCTGGCCGATGCGATCACCGAAGGCATCAAAAAGCTTTCCACATCAGACCGGCAAAATGATTCTCAAAACGAGCCGGCAGCTAGCAATAGCCAAGATGAAGCCGCAAAAACAAGGACGGCCTCACCAGACGACCAGGAGGATTGGAGCTCGGGTGACGAGACGGTCGTCGAGCAGACAGTTGCACATCCCAGGCAGGACATGATTGACCACATCATGAAGAGCTTGTGTACTTCCCTCGACACCAAAATCACTGAGTTGACTCAGTTCGCCAGTCTCGCCAAAACTGAGAAGGCATTCAGTGTCGCCGACTTGCCAGCAGCTCCCAAGAAGGGAAAGACACCTACGGCGGACAAGCCTCGAGAGCAGCAGGAAGCCAAAGAGACTCTGAAGGAGGAAAAGAAGAGCACCGAGGAGGAGGAAGTACCCAAGCCTATGAAGCTCTCTGACCTGTCCAAATCGAAGAAGCCAACCTCAACGTCTGCAGCTCCTCCTCCACCTCCTGCCCCAGCCCCCGGTGCTGAGCCTGAACAAGACTTTGCCTCGCTCATGCTAACTGCCAAATCTCAACCCTCTGCGGCCTCACCTAGTTTCCCGGCCACCTCTTTTGGCGCATTGCAGTTCGCGAGCATGCCGTTTATGGCCTCGGTCATGACGAATTTCCCCCAAATCGAACCTTCATCTACTCAGCGGCCTTCCCAAAGCTTTTCTCGTTCCATCAGACCGACGCAAACGCCAGCACCATATATCGCACCAGCCCCAAGCTTGCCTCTATCTCCGGCCCCTTCGCCGCCAGCAGGGGATCACCCATCACCACCATCCTCTACAAAAAGGAATGCCAAGCGATCATTGGATGACGAGCTGCAAGGGCCAACAGCAGCTGATTTGAAGCCTCACTTTGGTCATGAAGAGGTCTATTCACGCAGAATTTCGGGTATTTCGGCTCCTTTTGGGTTTGGCCGTCCCAGTCCGAGAGCGCCCACTGTATCCTCACAGATGCCACAGTCGCGACAACTTCATACGGCTCCGCAACCTCGCGCACCCAACTTCCCACCAGGGCCGCCTGCTGCGTCTAGATCGATCCCAAGTGTCGACTCTTTCTTTAACGCCCCTCAACTTCCGAGAGATTCGTTTATTCCAGAGCAAGAATTATCTCCCAAAACGGTAGGTGATGTTGCTACGCATGCTACTGCAAGGCGGCATCTCAGTGAAGCCGAGGTGGAGCCACCCGAAGACCACGACGGGAGACGCAAAAAGGCACGGCGAGCCACGTCTGATAGCCCCGCCGGGCTGATGAGAAGCGGAAACAAGTTTGCCTGTCCCTACTTCAAGCGGAACCCTCGCAAATATCAGAAATGGACGTCTTGCCCGGGCCCGGGATGGGAGGAAGTTCATCGAGTCAAGTATGCAGTTTCCTCGACGTCGATCTCGTGGTGTCTTTTATTAACCAGACAGCAGGACTCATCTTTACAGACGACACAGGCTCCCAATCCAGTGTCCTCGTTGTTGGGACACCTTTGAGGAAGATACTATTCTTCAAAATCATCTCCAACAGGACCCGCCGTGCACCATGCAGCAAAACAGGATTCCACACGAAGGCTTCACCAAGGATCAGGAAAAGAAATTGCGAAGTCGCAAAAAGGCCCAGCCAAACATGACGGATGAAGATAAATGGGTTGAGATCTACATGATCCTGTTTCCAGACGATGATCCGGACTCTGTCCCCACACCATGTCTGTGAACCCCCTCGACCAAACTCCGTGCCGAGTTCTCGCGCTGACAAGTCACAGACTACGATGACCAGGACGACGATAACGCTACCCCTGCCTCGGGCTTGGGTTCTGGTTCGAGCGATCTGGAGGATTATGCAACGTTTCTCAGAAGAGAAATGCCAACTCTTGTTCGTCGTGAGCTCGAGGTGCTCTTTCAAAACGAATCCCGAGATGTTGAGGACAGACTTCGATCCAAGGTGGAAGACATCATGGTCGGTCTCCAACCAAAGCTAATGAGCCTTTACCGCCAAAGCCAAATGCCACTCAGCGAATATGGTCCGCCGCAGGACATTCCTCAATTGCAAATCCCGGCAGATCAACCAGCGCAGTGGGATACTTTGAGCAGCAGCGATCTCGCCACCCCTGCCATGTCGACTGGCACCGGAACAAGCATTGACCTGGGTGCAGGGATGCATCCGACGTCCCCATATCAGCAAATGGCCGGCGGGGAGGGATTTGATTCCACCAATCTCGACTACAGCTCATTAGCAGGTCTCGAGTGGGATGGAAACCAGCTGCACTCCAACACTGGCTATCAGTTTCAACAGCAGGCCCAGAACCTGAATTGGGATCAAGAGTTCAACAAGTTGCTCAGCCCTGTGGTGTATGCTCCGCTTAATGGAGAACTCAATTTTGCCACTGGGTTTCAGGGAAACTTTCAAGGTTCATACCAGGGGTAAGGGGGGTGAAAACATGACCGTAAAACTTTGGGTCAATGGTTATGAGTTTATGACAGCCTTTCTGTATTTTTGTCTGGTGATGAATGATCAGTAGCTGAAGAAATACAACAGCGTACATTTCTTATTTGAGTAGCTCGGGGTCGCATTGCCAGTGTCTTGTTGGTAGCGAAATAGCCGCCGGATATACTACCTTGCCTTGGTGCCGCGTGAAGCATTCAGCTAACACATGGTTGATATTTGTGTCTAGCAATGCTCCCGCTGTGGAACCACTATGGACAGATTGCACTTCTGATATTTGATAACAATGTCCTATCCAGCCGCCCGTGTCTTCGTGTCTATTGAATTTCACCTGACATCAAGCAAGTCAAAATGGCACTCTCAAGCATCTTATCTCTTGTCCTTCTAGCATCGGCAGGCAAGGCGAAACAAACAACAGCAGCTGTGTTTCCCTCTGCAAAACAGCAATGTCCTCATCATCCAGCAGGCCGCTTGGAAACAGCTGCGCTGCTACCGGTTTGTCCACTTCCAGGGCACATTGGCGTCCTGTCCGATGAAAGCCCCAATGCTATCGCGTGGGACTACCCACCCAAGTGCATTTCACCTCCAGCAAAAGACAATACAACCGTCCCAAGAATCGACTGCCTGTTCACTTCGACCACCTTTCGCAATGGCCACGGCATCAGCTTGGTTTCTTCCACACTGACAACATCTCATATTGTCGGTGTTGGTTCATTTGATGATGAGGCCCCTCCGCTTGGGGTGCAGCGCCGCGAGAATCTTGGTTCTGCCTACGAGATTGTCCCGGTGGAAGGGAAAGGGTTGGGTGTTGTTGCCAAGCGCAAGATCAAGCGTGGAGAGATTGTCATGTCTGACTACCCTTCCCTACTTATTGGGACAGGCTTCTTGGGCACCGCACAGCCCCATCATAGGAGACGGATGCTCAAGCAAGCCATCAACCAGCTTCCCGATAAATTGAGGTCCAAGGTCAGGGGTTTATCGAGAGGAGCAGAAAAGTACGAGGTGGACGCCATCTTGGGACCGAATGCCAATACGGTCATGATTGGAGAGCAAGACGGGGAGCAAATGCATGTCGGCCTGTTTGCTGAGGCTGCGAGGATAAACCATGGCTGCAGACCAAACGTTCACTCGAGGTTCTCGGAGAGGAGGTTGACAATGGAGATCATGGCTCATGTAGCCATCGAGCCGGGAGAGGAGATCTTGATGAGCTGTAAGTGCTGGACTATAGGGTATTCAACACACATGCATATTGCTAACTGATATGTGATAGATGTGCCCATCACAACTGTCCGTGATGAAAGACGAAAGTATCTCAAAGACCATTGGGGATTTGACTGCAAGTGTCAACTGTGTACTGGTACGAAGAATGAGATTGAGGAGTCAGAGTTCTATCGACGCCGCCAAAAGAGTCTCAAGGAGAGTATTGAGAGCGCGCGTGCCGAAGGTTCTTCAAGGATGCCATTGTCATGAGCGGCGAGTGGCATGAGTTTAGCGAGTGGGACATGGTTCCCCCTCTTGCGCCTGAGTACCATGATAGCCTGGCAAACTTGCATTACGCAAATGGGGATTTGTTCAATGCGACAAGATATGCGAGGATGGCATATGATGGGTGGGTGAGGTTTGGCAGTGTGGATGATGAAAAGTTGGAGCACTCGAGAACGGTGCTGGCAAAGATCGAAAAGGAGTTTGAGAAGAGTTTGAAGTTTGAGAAGGACTAACAACCAGGCGTGTATATACTTTGGTTGAGATTTAAAATTTCATTCTTCTTGTCTGTTTGTTGATCACCGGAGCCAAAAGTCGTCGCCGAAAGAGAACCACAAAGCCCAGCCACACAGTTTGGTTGTCTACCACATCGACTTATTACAGGAATACCTGTGTCGATCATCACATTTGTAAATATACCTTCCTAATAGACAAATCCCATGCATCGGTTCCGGCACCGGAGGCACGGGACAGATGCAGGAGGGGTTACATTGGTAGCTCAGCTCTACTTTACGTGTATCGAAAGTGACAGAGGCAACCATTGTGTACAACCCTCATGATTCTACAAATAGCTTATGGCCTATGCTGGCTTGCTATGTGTTCTGCCATTGTTGCAATCAGCTTACAAGATCATGCTGTAAGCCACGGGGTACTTGGGGAATGGTCCTAACGCCATGTATAAGGAGCTGATGCACAGGGCTAATTTGTCACAGCATCTCACAACCTGGAAATCAGTGGAGAGCCGACTTGAAGATTTCAGCATGTGGTCTGTTACTGCGATAATCACTGCCACGCTTTTCGCGCAGGTGGCAATAGGTCAACCTCCGAATGACTCCCACTTTTCAGATGTCGATATCGACACTGTGGCTTCAGGGATCTTTGGCAACCGAGGACCATCCACCAAACCAACATCGCGTTGCAAAGCCTTCCCCGGAGAAACCGCGTGGCCATCTGTTTCGGATTGGGCCAGTTTAAATCGCACTCTAGGTGGGGTTTTGCTCAACCCTTCCCCCCCAGCCTCGGTGTGCTATCCGACTTCAGCAAGCTTCAACACCACGGCATGCAACTTTTTGTTTAATGGTGCTAGTCAAAGCACTTTCTGGTTTGATGATCCGGTCACTGTTCAAGGGACCTGGCCTCAGGGTTTGACATGCCCCCTCGTGAGGAACCCTCAAGCTAATGCCACCTGTACGAGGGGAGGTTATCCTGTTTACGTGGTCAATGCTACACAACCAAAACATGTTCAGTCAGCGGTGAATTTTGCAAGAGAAAAGAACGTTCGGCTGATAATCAAGTATGTTTACTTGGCCGTCCTGCATCTGTGTCTGTGCCTCCTGCTGACTGACGCATAGAAACACGGGTCATGACTTTCTTGCTCGCAACATCGGTGCGGGATCTCTGAGCATCTGGACCCATAATCTGAGAGGTTTTGAGTTCATATCAGATTATAAGCAACCCGGAGGACGTTACCGAGGTCCTGCTGCGTGGGTTGGCGCTGGACTACAGGTCTATGACGCGTTTAGATATGCACTGGCGCACAACATCACTCTACCTGCTGCTTCTTGTCTTACCATTGGGTCTTACGGAGGTTGGATATCGGGTGGAGGCCACTCCCCTTTATCATCCAAGTATGGCCTAGGAGTAGACCAGGTTTTGGAGCTCAAGGTTGTGACAGCCGACGGAAAATATGTTACGGCAAACCCGACCAAAAACGAGGATCTGTTCTTTGCTTTCCGAGGTGGTGGAGGCAGTGAGTGTTTTGCGTCTGCTGTACAAAGTATGCCACCGAAGCTAACAGACAAACCAAGGCACATATGGAGTGATAACCTCGGCCATTGTGAAAGCCCATCCTGCCATCAATCTGACCATCGCGTCCTTCAACTTCAATCTTGGCAACACACCTTCTTCGAGCCCCTCCTCAAATCCAACCATTACCAACAGCACTGCATTTTGGCTAGGCTTCAACGCTATCTTTGCTTTTGCAATTCCTGTTGTAGATGCAGGGGGTTATCTCTGGACAAATGGACTGCCTTCTGGTCCTGGCTTCGCCATGCAAGTCCAGGTGCAGATGCCGGGCTTGTCTCCAGGTGAAGCACTTGCTTTTACTCAACCTCTTCTGGATGAGCTGAACGGCCTTGGAATACCTGTTGCAAACATCACCGTCCGCACCCAGGTTTACAGCAGCCAATCGTCGACCGGAGCAGGCGGTGCTCCAGGTGCAGGTGGATATTTTGCTTCTCGTCTGTTCCCGCGGGCGGCATACGTTGATCCTGTCCTATTCTCCAAAGCCATGAACGCCTCACGAGTACTGGTTGAAGCGGGGTATACGTTTCATGGACTCAACATGGCTCCCACGCTCGAAGCAGCAGGCCACCCTTACCCAGCAGGCGTCAACCCCGTATGGAGAGAAAGTGTCATGCACGCTGACATATTCGGATTCAGCAAGCTCAATCTTGGAACAGCCACTGATCAGCAGGTCATTGCAGCCCAGCTTGCTCTGACACAACTGATGGAGCCCCTCAAGGAGGCAACGCCAGGGGGAGGGAGCTACCTCAACGAAGGGGATCCTCATGAGCCGAACTGGCAACAGTCATTCTATGGGGACAATTATTCAAAGCTTGTTAGGGTGAAGAAGACTCGAGATCCTTGGGGTGTATTTTGGGCGCCGACCACCCCGGGAAGTGAAGAGTGGAAGATTGAGGGAGAAGGGGGGCTTTTGTGGAGGCAGAGTGGTCGACTTTGTAGGGTGTAAAGGTGTCAATGTTTGGAACATCGTTTGTTTATTGCGGCATGCTCTTCGAGGGAAACAATTCGAAGATAGGTACCCACTCCACATGAGTGAAAGTTAAGAAGCTGAACTTGACCAGACTCTTGTGTTTTACCGACATGGTATTTCATCTCTGCATTTTCCTCAACTGTCTCCAACCCAGGAGGTGCATTTGGCCGAAGGATTGGCCAATCAATCTTCTCATCCGTCCCACCTGCATTATGTGCTTGGCGACGATGCAACACGATTGACACGTGCAGAAGAATGTGCATTTAATTGACCGTAGCATTCTCTGAGCTTATCCTTGCAAATGGAACCGTCCGCTCTCCGTCCCCCACCTCGGGTATACCGGGCTAGATTGGAAAAGGAAGCAGCTCAACCGTCGTCGATATATGTGGGAACGATGTGGCAGGGAGACATGCCGATAACGCTGGGAATGCTCACTTTATTGGATCCCGTGTAGACGGCCCTTGCCATCGGGGAGGAAGAGATGGAAACTCCAAGACGCAGCAAAACCGAGACCCCGGAAAGATGGATGCAACTCTGTCTTGTGCAAGCACGTGGCAAGGACTCGCCTTGTTCATAAAGATCATCTCCCCGCTCCCACCCAGACGTTATAGTTACTCGCCCCAGGTACCTTGTTTCCCCTGTGCCAAACCACCACCATGGCGACCTTCCAGAAGCTTGCGATCCTCTGCCTCGGTGCTTCCACTGTGCTTGCCGCCCCTAGCGACAAGCACAATGGCAAGAAGACACCCAAGGTGTCGCCCATCAAGCAGATCTCTCTCGGACCGCGCCCCTACTGGCTCGTGGATCAGATGGACGAGGGGCCTCTCAAGAAGAAGCTCGCCTCTTGTTCAGAGAAGAGGATGAAACCCAGCGACTGGAGCATTTCTCACCGTGGCGGTGGCACCCTTCAGTTCCCGGAGCATACCTACGACTCAATTATTGCTGGTGTCAGTGTTGCCCATTCACCCCTTAGGAAGAATCTGTCTAACTCGAGCCCCTAAACAGACCAGAATGGGAGCCGGCATTCAGGAATGCGATGTCACCTTCACCAAAGACCTTCAACTCGTCTGCCGCCATGCCCAATGTGACTTGCACACCACAACCAACGTCGTTTCTCTCCCTGAACTTAATGCCAAGTGCACCACCCCCTTTCAGCCTGCTTCTGGGGACAGGCCTGCTAAGGCCAAGTGTTGCACTTCGGATTTCACTTTGGCAGAGATCAAGACGCTTTGTGCAAAGATGGACGCCTCGGATCCGAAAGCAACAACCCCGGAGGAGTATCTTGGTGGCACAGCAAGCTGGAGGACCGACCTCTACGCCAAAACCTGCAGCGAGGTGCCTACTCTCAAGGAATTCATCTCTCTGGTTGACGATCTCGGTCTCAAGTTCACGCCTGAGTTGAAGGCCCCCGAGGTGCCCATGCCCTTCAATGGCGGCAACTACACCCAGGCGGCTTATGCCCAACACATGATTGATGAGTTCAAGGCGGCCGGTATCAAGCCAGAGAGGGTGTGGCCACAATCTTTTGTGTATGAGGATATCCTGTACTGGCTAAAGGCTGAGCCAAAATGGGGAAAGCAAGCCGTGTTGCTGGACGAGAGCGGCGATGAGCCAGGTACATTCCCCTCTGCTGTCGCGAGGCTCAAGGAGTACAAGAAGGCCGGTGTTAGGATTGTCGCTCCTCCTCTGCCCTACTTGGTCACCGTTGATAAGAAGGGGAAGATTGTGCCCAGCAGCTATGCCATCGAAGCCAAGAAACAGAAACTCGACATCATTACGTGGAGCTTGGAGAGGAGCGGTTGGCTTAGTGACGGCAGCGGAGGAGGATATTACTATGCAAGCGTGGCCAATGTGACCAACGGCGAGGGAGATGTGTACAATCTGTTACATGTGTTGGCTCAGGATGTGGGAGTCATTGGCGTCTTCTCTGATTGGAGTGCCACGGTCACATACTATGCCAATTGCTTCGGCCTGTAGTCGACCAAGCAACATACACGAGTATGAGCGAACTTGATCATATGTTGGGCTGGCGACCTAGGAAAGTCACTGGCTGCGAAAATGAGGCTAAAATGGCCAAAAAATGGTAAGCAAATTGGTATTACAGTAGTTGT
>NW_001914851.1:1153449-1155822 GCF_000226545.1 Podospora anserina S mat+
CATATATCACACCTCCTTCCAAAATAAAATAATCTCCTATATCCTCCTAATCCCATATATACTCCCATATTCTTCCAACTCCCTCTTACTCCTTTTCCTAATTCCCTATATGCCTTTTTCCTATATAAATATACTTTCTCCTACATATTTTAAACCTTAAAATCTTATATTCTTAATATCTATATAAAACTTTACTTTCTTATCTCTTTATATTACCTTTATAAATCCATCCTCCTTTATTTTTAACTTAAAAATATATTAAATACTAAATCTTCTTTCCTTTATTTATTTACCTATTTACTTATACCGTATATCTATATACCGGGTCCTATCTATATTTTAAGGGTTTAGAACTATAATTTCGGCGCTTTTACTATCGGTATATAGTATATATAGCTTCAATTATAATATACTATAATCTCTTAATATTTTTAATACTTATTATAGTAAATACCTTATAGGCGTTAGGTTAATAAACTTTATTTTTATTATATTTAGGGTAACGAAGGTTTATCTTTTATCCTTTTATAATATTAGTCCATTAATTACGAAAATAATATAGCCGTTAATAAAATATTCTTAAAGTAAAATATCTATATATAAAGTATTTACGAATCCTATAAACTTTATATTTTTTATTAAGAACTCGGAGCCTCTTAATATAATATATAGTTTCCTAATAGTAATTAAGTACCGGAAAAGGTATTTTATTAATTTTAAATAATATAGTAAGGGCTTAAAATTATTTCTATAAAGGCGGTTAATAATAAAAATAATATCGGGCCGAATATCGGTAAATAATTAGTTTAATATATTAATTTTCTAAATATATTTCTTTACTTCCGCGGTTATTTTCTTTTATATAAAAGGGAGCTTTAGTTTAGTTAATTACAGCGTAGTTACGTTAATTATATTTTTATAGTTAAACTTTTCGAGTAAAGTATCGATATAAGTTACTTAGGATAAATAAATTTATTTTTTCCCGCGGTTTTTTATAATATTAAAACTTAAAAACTTTTTTAATTCGTTTAGTTTTTTAATACTATATTTATTTTTTAATTTAATAATAATATTTTTAATAATTTTCGTTATAAATATTAATATAAGTAGGTTATTTATATATAGGATTACTAAGGTACTTATTTTTTTATAACGGAATAAATAAAGGTTTAATAAAAGGGTATTAAAATTTAATTTAATTATTATAAGTTTTATTATTTTATATTAATAAATAAATAATTTTTTTAAACTATATAATACTTTTTTAAACTAATATATTTTATTTAGTAGTTTACTTAAATTATTTAATAATTATATATAGTATTATATAGTATTAAGGATTTTAATATTAAAAAATATTATTTTAAAGTTATATTAAAAATATTTTTAATTATTTATAATTATAATAATTTAAAAATATTTAATTATTATATTATTTATAACGGTAGTATAAACGTTTTATATAGTTTAAGAATTTTTATTAAAATTACTATATATTATTTACTTTACTTTAGCTTTTATTTTATTAATTTAAAAATTTATTTTCTTATTATATATTTATTTATTCGGTAAAACGTTATAACTTTTCGGTATATTTATTAACTTATAAACGTCCTTTTTTAATAAATTAGTATTCTATTCCTTTATAGTAAGTAATTAATATTTATAATAATTTTTAAATTTCTTTATTTACCGGTAATTTTTAAGTATATAAGACTTATTAATAGTTTATAAAAAATAATTAATTTTAACCGTAAATAAAGTATAGGTTATTACTTTATATAGTTATAGGTTATTAAAATATATTATAAAAAAACTTTAATAAAGGTATTTACTTTACTATAGTTTTTTATAAAAACTTAGTCCTTAATTTTTTATTATTATTTTACGAAGCCGCTTTTAAGCCGGCGGAGAAATTACCGCTTCCTTTATATAATTTATATTAAGCTCGAAATTATTATTAAAGTTTTTAATTAAGTTTTTTATATTTAAATTTAGTAACTTACTATCGGTTTAATTATTATTATACCCCCCTATAGCTTTACTCTCTTCCCTTTTTATTAGTTTTATAGGGGAAGTAAGCTTTTTTATAATAAAAAAATTAATAATATAAGGTATTTAATTATAATTTAATAAAATAAGTATTTTCAATTATATATCCTTTATTTTTTTAGTGTCGAAAAAGTTTTTTACGTTTAAAGCTTTAAGTAATAAAAATAGTATTAATAATAGTATAGTTTTCGGAATAAATAAAATAATTTATTTAGGGTCTTTAGCCGTTCCTATTTTAATTATTAAAGTACTTTATTATAGATTAAGGGGCACGAGGTGTCTGGCTTCTGGTTTTAAATCGGTGTATGCGAGCGGTTATTT
>NW_001914851.1:1155972-1156894 GCF_000226545.1 Podospora anserina S mat+
TCCCTCGAAAATCTAATATTTAATAACGTTATTAATATAATTTTAAAAAGTCCTTATTAATAAGTTAATACTTTACTATTTTTTTTACCTATCCGCTTATACTTTTTCCCTATACTCTTAATCTTTTAAAGCTTTATTAAGGTTATATTACTAATAGGCTTTACCCTTCGGGTAGTAACGACTATAACCTATATAATATTAATTATTTTTCTTTAAATTTTTAATATATTAATTATATTTTTTCGTTAAAATTAATAATATAATAAGTAAGGATATAATTACGGCCGGGGCTTTAATAATTTCGATAATAATTTTAAAATAAGTTAGCGTAGTTTTTTCCGTAACGGCTTTAGCACTATACTCTTAATAAAAAAGTAATTAGGTTATAGTACCGTTTTTTATTTTCCTTATTAGCCGGTTATATAAATCGGGGTACGCGGTTTTAATATTATTTAAAGTAATTTAAAAGTAAGTTACGTAACCGATTTTAATTTTTATTATATTAAAACAATAGTAAAAAACCTTAAGTTAATTAAAGTAAGTTTAAAATAAAATAAAATTAATATATTTAAAAGTAAAATACTCTTTTAAAAGTATATTAATAATATTAAAAGTATTATACTATAAAGCTTAAATAATTTTTTAATATAAACTATAGGTATTAATACCGTTAACCTTTTAATTTAAATTAAAAATTTATTATCGGATCTCGGGCTTTTTAACGGAAATTATTATTAAGTTTTAAATATTTAAATTATTAATATATTATTAATTAAAAATAAATATCCTTTTTTCCGTTAATAATTATATATTAATTTTAATATAGTTTTTTAAACTATAGTATATAAGGGATTAAGTTAATTAAAATTTTTAACCGGAAAAATCGGTTTTTAAATTAAAAGCCGGTAAAGTTTAAAAAGTT
>NW_001914851.1:1157044-1166334 GCF_000226545.1 Podospora anserina S mat+
AGTAATATTAATATTAATTATTTTAAAAGAAAAACTAATTAAAGAAAAGTTGTAAGAAAGATATTATAAAAAAAATATTAAAAAAAAGATTTAAAAAAAAGTATTATTTAACTTTATAGTTATTAATAGTAGGTTAAATTAATTTAGGTAGAGGGTAAAATACTTACTCCGCTATCGGTCTCTTAATAAGGTAAAATAAAGTTCTCGATTATTACTAGAAAATAGTAATTTTCTAGTTAAAAGGTTATAAAAATAGTAAAACTAAGGAAACTTAGTTAGGAGAAGGTTAGCGCTATAAACTATACTTTTATCGGTAAGGGGTAATCGGTCGCTTTAATTTTTTATTAAGATAAAGGTTAAGGTTAAAACTAAGCTTCCGTTAATTAAGAAGTTAATTAATTTTCTTAACGCCTCTAAAATCGCCGTCGAAAGGTTTAATTACGTAATATTAGCCTAATAAGGGTCGAAAAGTCGTAAGGTCCGGTATAGTATTCGGCCTTACGAGGTCGGGTTGTCGACGAGGGCGTCGACTTCGGTTTATTTAGTGATTTAAGCGTTAAAAGAGTTTATAACCTGTTGGGCTGGCGACCTAGGAAAGTCACTAGCTACGAAAATAAGGCTAAAATGGCTAAAAAATGGTAAGCAAATTAGTATTACAGTAGTTGGTTGTTGGTTAAAAAGTAAATAGTAAGAAAATCCAGCCCCAAGAGCAAACCGGTGTGGGTCTGGGAAAACCTGGGCCCTTTGGTGCCCCACATCATATCTACATGTGCCTACTGTTTTTGAGCCGTTCCATGTTCCTGTGATCACAGCTCGCCATCGACCGTCAGCCCAACTTTATTTGGTATTATCAATTGGTCTGTGGAGAAGCTCAGCCTATCATGTGCAAGATCAGATGGAAAAAAACCTACTGCAGATACATGTACCTATGTACCCAAGGAGGAATATAAACCAAGATCTTGACGCCAATCTGGATCGCCGCTTGATGGCCTGGTGACCAATGCTTCAGGCTCCAACAGCTCTTGGAATAAAAAGACCAATGAGAATGGGCTCAAGAACAGGCAGCTTCTTGGTGTGGGGTAAAAAGCAGACGTCTGCCTTCTGAGCCGTGTTAGAGGTAGTATAAGGAGACCACTCATTCCTCGACACAAGCAATCAATATTACATCCAACTTCAACCTCAACAACATGGACACCATTGACAAGAACGAAAACCCTGCTCTGGCCTTTGAAGGCTGGACAGAGCATGCAAGTCGAGATCGCATCAGCACCGATACCAAGGTACACCAGCTGCTCAGCACTGCATACCCAGGTCACCATGTTACACGCACACAGACATCGTCCTGTGATCTTTTGGGTTTCGCTGACGCCGGCTACGCAACCAAAACCCCGGATCGTCCACGTGGCTACGACGCTATTCGCAAGTTTGTGGCCCCGAAACTTCGATACGAAAAGGGCAATGACAAACTTGAGGATGAGGTACGCTTTGGTGCCTGGAAATACGAATGGGAAAGCCACCAATTCCTGGTATATGAATTGTCATTCAGGGACTACCTGCTGAGCCGGGTCATACGGTTTCTCTATGTGATAACACCTCCTTCCGTGGACGGCGCGGTGGACATTGATGGCAACCATCCCAAGACCGATGAGCTTCTTCTGGTAGCCGGGAAGTGGACGAAGGAGATGCACGATGAAATATGGGTCTTTGACAACCAGCAGTGGATGAAGGATAAGGAGTTATACCGGAGTGTTCTTGGAGCGTCGTGGGACGATGTCATTCTTGACCCGAGCATAAAGTCGAGCCTGGCTCAAGATGTCGAGTCCTTCTTTAACAATCAGTCTTTGTATAAGACACTCCGGGTGCCATGGAAGCGCGGTGTGATTCTTCATGGGGTACCGGGAAATGGCAAGACCGTGTCTATCAAGGCAATCATCAACTCATTGGCGGCACGCAATCCTCCGGTCCCCGCCATGTACGTGAAATCGCTCGACGGATGTTCGCACCCAAAAGTCGCCATGCAGCAAATCTTTTCCAAGTCACGAATCGTCGCTCCATGCCTTCTGATCTTTGAGGACCTCGACAGCCTGGTCGAGGACAAGACACGCAGCTACTTCCTCAACGAGGTCGATGGACTTGACTCCAACGAGGGCATCCTAATGATAGGCTCGACCAATCACCTTGAAGGGATCGATGCGGCTATCACAAAACGACCAAGCCGCTTTGACCGTAAATACCACTTCAAAGTTCCGGAGCATGCCTTGCGGATGGCTTACTGTCACCATTGGCGCGAGAAAGTGCTGGATTCCCCTGCGCTTGCCTTCCCCGTGGAATTGTGCTCTGTGATAGCAGATCTCACGGATGGCTTCACCTTTGCTTATATCAAAGAGCTCTTCATCTCGTCTTTGCTTATGTTGGCCGGGGGTACTCGTGACATCGAGGCTGGGGGCGACAACAGCTCAGGAGCAGCGTTGGATTCAAGCTCTGACGAGAACGAGGACAGTGCCAGCTCTAACAAACCCGGACGCGTCATGCCTGCAGTGACAATTCCCAAGGAACTTGAAGGAGATCCCTTGCTTGCTGTTATCCTGGCTGAAGCCAAGTTGCTCTGGGAGCAAATGGAGAACGAGGAGACAGACGCCGTGAAGCGTAAAAAGGCAGCAACAGTATGCGCTCCGAGGCTGCCAGATTTTGTCTTTGGACTGCGTGATGATTGAGGAACTACAATGGGTTGGTTATACTGGTAGGACAATAGTGCTCATTGAATACGTACATGGAATAACAGATCATTCAACGGGCAGAAAGCCGAATACATGCCGTTTCTCTATTTTGGTCCCCTCGGCCTGATGATAAGCTTCTCTTGGCTACGTGCTATCGCCGTCAAGATCATGCTGATGGATGCTCGAGCTGCAGGTTCCACTCACTCTAACCTGCTTCGAGAAGTGAAGCTGTGGGTCGGGCCCGTTTGGTTTAGCGTAGCAGGGGTCTCTGGCATCCCCTGGCGGCGCTTGCTCCGAGCACAACAAGCCCCTGATGAACCGGAAATTGGCTTGGCAGGTTCTCCATTTTTCAAGGTCCAGGCAACATCACTCTTACTTTTGCAGCTCCTCAATCTTTGCACGCTTTCTTGAATTCCCATGATGGGAAGATAACGCCTGCCTTTAGCGCAGCATGTCACTCGTTTATTTACTTTTGCAATGTTTTCTTTTTGCGACGGCGACGTCTGCCCATCTTTTGTTCCCCTTTACCCGTGAGAGAAACATCGCCAGATCGATCGATAACAAAACAGCAACTGTTCCCGTCTCGGCGTCAGGGCACGTCTTCATCGTCAACGTCACCGTCGGGACCCCCCCACAACCACTGTCGCTTCTCTTGTCACCGTCCTCGCCTCACACATGGCTTCCCAACGCCGAGGAGGCCATGCCTTGTTCGCAAGGCTTCAACCTGCTATCCGGTGGCTTTCATCCCACTGATGTTCTCTCTGGCTCCGCTTGCAAATGGGGGGCATTCACTAAATCCAAATCGTCGACATTCCAGGGAGCAGAAACGGTGAATTACCAGTTCGACGCGGCATATACCAGCACATTCACCGTGCGTGGCAGCAACTTCACCGATACACTAAAGATGGGTGATGTCGAGCTCGACAACTTCCCGATGGGCCTGGTGAATTCAGCCACGAATAATCAATGGATCGGGATGCTTGGACTCGGCAATGATGGCACCACGACCTACCCCCGCCGCTCAACCAAATATTATCCCAACTTTGTGGATCGACTGGTATCTTCTGGAAAGATTGTCACCCAAGCATACAGCATTTGGCTCAACAGTGCGGACGGAGCATCGGGATCTCTGCTTCTAGGTGCCATCGACAAATCGCGGTTCAAGGGCGAGCTGATACGCCTCAACACCGCTCGAGGTTACGACATCTTTCCCAGCGCCTTCGCCGTCTTATTGAACAGCATCAAAATGCTTGACGATTCGAAAGAGGCACTCAAGTTTGACGAAATCAGGCTGCTCTTTTCGCTCAGCCCTGCCGAATCCTTTTCGATCCTGCCCCGCGAACTCGCCGATCCCATCATCGCTGCAAGCGGCGCGACCTGGAACACCACTATCGAGAGGGCCACCATTCCGTGTGATGCTGGATCAAAGAATACAAAGCTCAATCTTCGCCTTCAGCTCGAGGGGCCGGACGGCCCCGTTCTCAACGTTCCCCTCGCAGATCTCATCGTCCCACAGGAAGTCACGAACTGGGAGATTGCCGTTGCCACCAACCCTCAAAGTCTCAATAGAAATACCTGCCTTTTTGGAATTCAAAAGTCGAACAGCGGACAGTTCAACATTGGCAGCGCCCTCTTGCGACGAACCTACATGGTGTTTGATGCAGTCAACAAGGAAATCGCCCTTGCTCCTGTCAAGCCTGGGACTTCTGCCACGAAGCCCACCATTGTCCCGTTTGACAAGGCCGGCGCACGCATTCCTTCCTCGAGACTTTATTGTGCTGAGGGCAGTGAGTGTGTGTCTGAGTCTTCAATTGCTCCAGACTCAGAAGAAGGCGTGGAGACCGTTGTTGAGGAGAATGAGCCAAATTCGAACTGGAAGAAGATTGTGATTGGGGTGGTCGTCCCCATTGGTGTACTAGCCATTGCCCTACCCATCATTTATGTCATTATCATGAGACGCAAGCGCCAGGCAAAGGCAAGGGAAGAAGCCCTCTCACGACAACGGGAAACAGATCACACAGACGGGGAGGATAGCTTCAAGGAGGATGAATATGGTGTCAAGGTTACAGTGTCCGTCTCTTCAAAGGTGTCAGTGGCGAAGGCACCGCCATCGCCCCAGTTCTTCTTGGGTGTGCCAGGGGGATTTCCCAGCATCCCTGAAGACAGACAGTCACAGTATTCTGGAGATGCGCTTCTGGGACCTGATAGCAGGAGTGGGAGTAGGAATGGGAGTGAGAAGGAGGTGTCTAAGTGTTAGCTGGCTATTTGTTTTTAATTCATTCGTTTATAGGTAATAAAGAACGCATAAAGGCCCCACGTTAGTTTTTCTACCAGGTGTTTCCTTCTGCATTACAAGCCTTACATGTAAAGCACTTAACTACAGCACTTGCAGTGTGGTATAAAGTATATATAAGAAAACCTAATGTAGGGGGTTTATATATTATTTAAATATACTATTCTATACTTCTTTTCCAATAAGATTTATTAAAAGTTATTTCGCTTTACTTTTATAGGAGTTAAAGTACATCTATAACCCTAACCTAACTCTAGCGACTACTTTTCGATTACACCTATATCTTAATTCTACCTTGTTAAAAATAGTCTCTGTGAGGCTTATTTATAGTGGGTTACTGCTGTAATACTACGTGGCGGCAGCTCTAGTAAAAGCGTTGCAAATATCCCGAACTGGTGGGCATATGTAGCATTGCCACCCAGGTATGGCCACAGCTGCAGTAGCTGAAAGATCTTTTCTGTCGAGATGATGTGCTAGCGTGATGATATTGCGGCCGCCTCTGTGACTGGAAACAAGTTCTTCCTGAAGCAAGGCATACCAAGTCTGTACGGAGGTAGCTTGCATATAAGCCACGAGTGAGAAAGGCGGCCGAAGCAAGAGACGAGAGAAGGCAAAGCTTCTGGACTTGTGCAGCTCTGTATACTTCTGTATCCTGGAGTACCTGTTACCTAGTGACCAATGTACTGATCTGCTTATTTCACATCTGAAGTACGTAAAGATAAAGGGATTTACCCGTAAATACTAAGTAGGCTTGCATCCCAGATCTATGCCTCGCTATTTGCCACTGTAGGTACGCAGGCTATTTTGGTCATCATTATTCTGATTTTGGAGAGGCTTATGCCACATCATCTTTTGGTACGTTAGGCTCATCTAGTTCTTTCACCGAACTATTAAATACTCTCTTACTAGGTAGCATCTTCGCTAACGTCTTCATTGTACTTCTCTCGCCAACTTCCATTCTGCACCTCTCTCACCAACATCTTCATACTAATTCTTCAGATCGAACATCAACGCCATGCCGGAAGACGAGACCACTGATTTTGCAGGCCAGGTACCTGTGGATTTGATTTTAGATGTTGGCTCTAATCCAACAACGCCTCTGAAAGTTCAAGCGGTATTCCTTACAAGATGTTCGCCGTACTTTCAGAGGGCGTGCTCGGACGCCCGACCTGGCAACTCCCCCGATGTATGACACATTTCGCTTCCCGGTGTTGATGCTCACACGTTCCGCATCATTCTTTGCGCCATCTACACACACTTTGCACAAGTATCAAGCTTCCTGAAGCGCTCCAACTTCACGGAAATACTGAGACTTCTGATACTTGCAAAGGAGTATTTTTCGCTTGCAGTGCTGAACCCTTGGGTTCAGCCCTTGATTGCACGAATCTGGTCCGTCCTTAACCAACTAAATGGCCAAGAGCTGATCAGTTGCGCCCTGATTTTGTGGGAATTTGGAGAAGTCGAGAATCTGGTCAGCGTTATCTACATACTTGCCCATTTTGCAAGGAAGGATAACGATGGACAGATTGTTCTGCCTTATCACCGATCGGAAAGTCTACAAGGACAACGGCATGATTTGAGGCCTCTGAAAGACTGCCTTCACGGACTGCCTAATAATGATGGTGTTTTCGGTATTATAAGTAAGTTTCTCGAAATCCATATATCCACTTCGATGTATTAACAAATTACGAACATAATGGCCATTGAATACGCAAGGGAGAAACTATATCACTTGCTAGCCGAGCTAGCGCGGGCGGATTACACCAAACTGCATGAACCCTTCGGATGTGAATGTCTCAAGTCATCGTTAGGAGGGATTCATCGATATCTATTCCAATCACCGATCGGTGGGCGAACCTTCCTTGACTTAACGAGAGTCACCGCCTCCACTGTTCTCAATGACCTGCGTTGTTATCAACATGCTTCGGTATTCAGTATAACTTCCTTGATCAACGGTGCCTTTTCAGTAGGCAAAACCAAGTGCAAGGATAACTGTCCCACCTGGACACCATACTTGACAGATCATCACAAGGTCTATAGCCATACCATGGTTGACATTATTTGCCAAGCAAATTACTGGACTAGCGCGGTGAGTAGAGCGATGTTAGAGAGACGCCATGCTTGGGAGCAACGTTCAAGCCTGCTGCACACCTCGCTATTCGATACTATAACCAGAGGTTATGAAGCTACTATCAGGACGGACGCTTCGACATCGACGCCCATAGATATCAGTGGGCCTTTATGCGGGTTATAGACCAGGATTATGAGCCCTGCGTTTAAAGTTGGACGAACCTTTTATTTATCCCGAGAGAAACACCGATACTTTGTATCTTCATTGCTGCAGGAAAAATCCCATTCCACTTGGCCTGACATGTACCCGGGGAAGCGCTGGGGGGTCGGCGTGTGGGAAAAACTGCAACGAGGTTTGCGTTCATGTTGGTTTTGGTTTCCATTACTTTCTGGACATCAACGGACCAGACCTGGACAAGGTGTACGCACTTGGTAAGCATACCTACATTCGACCCAATCTCCTTCCGACAAACACTGACTGTTCCACAGCCTGGGGCGACATACCCATAAACACCGCAAATAGTGTCGTGCGAAAGCACCGAGTGTTCACCCCTGGGCTTTGTGTCGTTCTTATATGCCACTACGGTCCACGATGCAGGATATACGAGTTCGCGTCTGTCAAAGAAGTAAAAGGCTTCCTCTCTTCTCTGGAAGTAGCGTTATAAAAGATAGCTTTTATAATCAGCTTGTAAGTCGAAAGCCTTTCACGATCATAGTCTCTTATAATTAAATATGAGGGAACAGGAATAACATGGTTGGTTTTATTAAGTCGATCTGGTACGACCAAAAACTCCCGAGTCAGAAATACTGAGAGTGGAGCTAATGGATGGGTGTACCGGCAACTTCAAACCCAGGCCTATTGGCGTTTGAACCGTCGGCCCACCGCCCAATATCCTACTTAATTCCTTACTATTCTCCTCCATAGCTTAATTTAGCCCGCTTGTTACTTTAAAACCCCTATATCGTTCTTATAGACGAGGAATAAGTGCTGCCGATACCGAGACGAAGGTCATGTTAAATTTAAGACAGGTGTTCCAAGGAAAAACAATGATCTTCTTGGTACAGAGAACTGCCATAACAGCAAGCGCTTTATCGGGTAAAAGTCGTAACGAGGTGCGTTTTTGTGTAATTCTCTCCCGTTATTCTCATTCCTCTTTGAAGATGCACCCCACAAATTTGATGGCATTCTTCCGTTGGACAACAGTGTGTTCCTTGTCAAGGGACTGTTCGCATGCGAGCATCCGAGCGGCAACAGAGTCCTTAACTTTATGTTTAGTATAAGCAACGAAGTCCAACAGGCTCTAGAGGCACCAAACACCATTATAACGAAAGATTCGATTGTTCTCAACACAGGAGCAATGTACTTAACATTCAACCACCTGAAATGGTTCACCGAGCTTTACCCTATGCCAGAACCCCTTCCGTTTACTGCCGCAACAGGAGGCCAAGGTTACTGCTACTACATTAGCACCATGGAGACCACTATCCCAAATGCTCACGGTAGATCTCTCCGTGCCTAGATACTAAACACACACTACTACCTAGAAAGCCCAGCGAATCTCGTAGGTAGAAAATCCCTCAAAGCAGCCAATTTGAGCTGGGATTTTGACTCTAATACGATCATACACAAAGCCTCTGCAATTGTCATTAGATGCCTCGTGTATAACGAACTTCCTATCATGCCGGCGGATACCCCTCGTGACTTGAAGACCACAACTGAGACAATAAAAATACGCACTCCTCGCGTCGATCAACTATTAAGTCATGCACCGCCGCCTAATGCACGCCAGGCGAGACGTAATTGTTCGTGCATGCCGTATCAGTGCTCTTCGATTGCCGTTTACACTCTATCCCGCATCCCCCTAACCTCCTTTAAAGAGTTATAGGGGATTTGTGTAACGAACCCCTATACAGAACCTCTAAAAGGGATACGGGTTGAAGGTAACTTCTAATAATTAGTTCGGTGCAGCTAAATAGTATACAATAAGATATCTCAATATAAATATAAAATACCGTAAATATAATTGTGAATTGTATACTGCGGAACTATTTATTTATACTAGCTAGTTCCTCCGTATATATAGACCTGTTTATTACTATTATTACTAGTAATAATGTCGATTATTACTCGTCGTTTACCGAAGGCTAATAATAATCGCGATTATTACCCTTAGCGCTAATAATAATCTAACTTCCTTACTTTTCCGTTT
>NW_001914851.1:1166742-1167431 GCF_000226545.1 Podospora anserina S mat+
AAATAGTAAATAATAAATATAAAAGTTAAGTATAAGTATATTAGTAATATATATAAATAGTAAAGTAAGTACGATCCCTAAGAATTTAGTTATATAATCCGATAAAGTTGTTTTTATTAAAATAAAAAAGAAAGATATTATTAAAATTATTTAAACGAACTATATAGAATAATATAGAATATATTATTATACGAGTAATATAGAATAGTAAATAGTAAATGTAAAGTTAGGTATAAGTATATTAGTAATATACGTAAATAGTAAAGTAAGTACGATCCGTTAAGAATTTAGTTGTACGATTTAATAAAATTTTCTTTATTAAAATAAAAAAGGAAGATATTATTAGAATCGTCTAAACGAGCTATATAAAATAATATAGGGTGTATTATCGTACGAGTAGCGTAAAATTATAAATAATAAATATAAAGTTAAGTATAAAGTTAGGTATACGTAGGTTAATAATACGCGTAGAAAGTATAGTTAAGTTAGGTAATAAAATAGTAAGTTAGTTATACGATCCAATAGAATTTCTTTTATTAAAGGTTAGGGTTAGGGTTAGGGTTAGGGTTAGGGTTAGGGTTAGGGTTAGGGTTAGGGTTAGGGTTAGGGTTAGGGTTAGGGTTAGGGTTAGGGTTAGGGTTAGGGTTAGGGTTAGGGTTAGGGTTAGGGTTAGGGTTAGGGTTAGGGTT
>NW_001914853.1:0-5108 GCF_000226545.1 Podospora anserina S mat+
TTTTAAAAATTTAAGGATTATAATATTATTGAATTTTAAATTATATTATAAAGATTCTTTAATTACCGCCTATCTCCTTACTTTCTAATTCGGATTTCTTTTACGAGTATTACTATTTAATTTAATATTATTAACCGGCTTTACCTTTTTATTTACTTTTTTATATATTATAATAATAATAATAACATCCGTAAGCGTTAGTTAAATTTATTTAAAAGTAGTAATTACGTTAATTTTTATATTATTTTTTTTTTTAAAAGGGGGCGGAGGTAAATAACGTTTATATAATTATATAATAAAGAGGCTATATTAATTTAGTTAAGTAAGGGACTAATTAAATATTTTTAAATATAAAGATATTATATCGGGCTTAAATAAAGTTATCCTACTAGTCCTTTAATTAGACGGCGGTAATATTTTTAATAGTAGTAGCGACGGTATTAAATATAGATTTATTATAAAGGTCGGTAATAGCAATCGTTTTTTTTCTAAAATTTCGTCCGAAATTAAAGTTTTTATCGTAATTTTTATTTTTTTAGGCTAAAATAAAAACTTTTTTTTCTAATAGTCCCTTATACTTCCTTTTTTTTTTTCCCTTTAATTATTAATATTCTTTTTTCCTTTATTTTTAATATCTTTTTTTTCTTTATTTTTATAAAAAATAATATTAAATATTAAATAATAATTTAATAACGGTAAACTTAATTCCTTTAAAATAAAATTAAGTAAAGAACGTTTAATTCCTTTATTTAATCCTTTAATTATTTTATCCCCTTCCTCTAACTCTTTTATTATTTATTTAGAGATAGGTACTCCTTTATTAATTAATCCCTTAAATACCTATAAAGGTTAATTAATAAGAAAGGTATTACTTCGATCCTTATTATTATATTCCGTTTTTATTTTATTAATTACCTTTTTTTTTATTATATAAACTTTAATTAACTTTCCTTTATATAATATATTCGCGCTAATTATATAGCCCTTTATAAAATTAAAAGTAAAGTTTATATTTATAAAAAACGGGATATTTAATAATAAATTATAGAAACTTAAAGCCTTAATATTATTAATAATAAAAAAATAATATAAAATTGAGACTTTAATTAATATTATTAAAGCTTAAGTTTTACTTATAAACGTAACTAGATTTCTATAAAGGCCTTTAAATTATAAATTTATTAATATTATTAATAAATAAAACTTTTTAATTATAGTTTTATTAATTAAGTTATATTTTAAGTTTATATTTAATATTATTAATACTTTCTTTAAAGTTAATAAAACGAAGTTATAATATAATAATGGAACGTTATAGATTCGAGTAACGGCTTTTAGGAGAGTTCGCTTATTACCGGAAAGCCGGTTAATAAACGTAAATAGTAAAGTCCGTAATCGTTTTTTTAGGCTATTACCCGGTTAAACCTTATTTTCAATAATCTTCTCCTAGATACCTCCCTCGACTATACTATACTTACTATCCGCCGTAATCCTATATAAAGCAAGGACAGTCTTCCTCTAATTAGACGGAGGAGTTTTACTATATTTAGCCGTCTAAAAATTCGTCCGAATCGTTAACGGTAAGGCCTCCCCTTTCTATGGGACTTCTCTCTTTCTATCCGGGGTACTTTTGGAAGATCTACGCCACTCGATTACCCTAGAGTCCTCTGCCTTACTATTAGGCAACCTTAAGCCACTCCGGACTCCATCCCCCTAATCGGACGAAACTCCCTCCTTAACTACCTTTAGCTTTTCTTACGTAGGGGTAAATACTACTTTCGGATTTTCGGCTAAAGCTGGGTCATTTATATTCTTTTTCGGTAGATCCTCGATCCTTACTTTCTTTACTTTTTACGCGCCTACCCCTACTTTTACCTTTTAGTTATAAACGACTATTAGGGTATTATTAAAATACTTTAAAATACTTTTAAATAATTACTTTTTTATTAAGTAATATTATAAAGTATTTTTAATAATATAGTTACTAATTAAATTCTTATTAAACGGTATATAGGGTTTAGAGTACTTATAAAGTTTATTTAATTTAATATTTATAGTTCTAACTATTTAAGTAACTATCTACTCCCTCCCTTTAATTAAAAAGATTTCGGGCCTATATCCTTTACCTTTACGAGTTTCTTAGTATTTAGCTTATTTCGTATAAACTTTATAGGCCCTATTTAATTTTAATTTTAACGAAATTATAATATAAACTAGATCGTTAACCTTTTTTTTACGCTATACCTTTTTTATATCCTTTTAATTAAATTACGTTTTTTTATTTTCCGGCTATTCCTTCTTACTAATATATACTTTACTTCCTTTAATATAATATAATTTTTATACTTTATTATACTCTTTTTTCGGATATTCCGTTAATTTAATATAATAATTAATTTTACTATACTAAAAGTACTTTTTTAATAAGGAAAAGCTATCGCGGTATTACCCCTTTAATTTTTTAAACTAAATTTTAATATTAATAATAAAGAAAATATTAAAAAATAAATTTATTTCCCTATTAAAGTTAATACTAAAATCTAAAAAGTAAGGTACTTAGTTTTTTAAGTATTAAATACAGGTTTTTATTATTTTAAATTTACTATTTCCCAGTATAAAGAAACTACTATAGATATTTACCTTTAAATACTATAGTACTATTTTTTTATTTACTATAGCATTAACTATTATATATTAATTAAGTACCTTAACCGCTTAATTAAAGGTAATAAGGGAAGGTATAATAATTAATTTATTTTTTTTATAAATTTTTTTTCCTACATTATATTTATTTTTAATTATATTATTAATTTAATTACTTTAAATAATAAAATTTATAGATTTTAAATAATATTCGGATCTTCCTCGGTTAATAAAAATTATTTTTATTAATTCGGAGAATTTTATTTAAAAACGGTTAATAACCTTAACTTTTATTACTTTTTTTTCCCCGGTCGATATTCGAGAAAATAATTTAAAATAATTAAAAATAACTTTCTTTAATTTACTTATACCTTTAAGGATAACCTTAACGTAAAAGTTATTTAATTCCCTATAAATATTTTTGTTTTATTAAGGGTTATAGATTTTAAAAAAGCGTTTAAAGTAAATAATTAAAATAAATTAAATATCGGTAAGTGTAGGTAAATCTATATATTTATTAATTTATTTTTTTATATCGAAATTATATTAGGATTTAAACTTACGAACGTAAAAAGTAAATTCTATAATATAATACTCTTTATAAATATTTTTAAAATACTTTAAATATTTTATAAAATATTTCCCTTTAAAATTATTTTTAAAATTAATTTTCTTTAAATTAAGGAATTTATATTAAAAAAAATATATAAGTATTATAAAATAGGAGGTTAAATAATTAAACGTAAAGGACCTTTAAAAGTAGCGATAGTCGGGGTAAACTTCTATAGGATATAGGTATCCGGGTTATTAAAATTAATACGCGAACCTAGAAAGAGAAGCGGGATATCCGGTATATTAAGTAGAAAGCGTAATATAATTCTAAGTAATAGGATTTAGGTAGGTACGAAATTTATTTAGTACGTTAAAAGCGTTAAGCTTTATAGTCGGGCTACTTTAATTAGAAAAGGGGTAAGGGGTCTTAATATCTTTAAGGTAAGCGCGGTTTATAGCCGGAGAAAGGATAAATAATAATAATTCCGGGGACCTAACTACCGGAATAACTACTTTTATTACGGAACGAACTATAGGAGTTTAATACCTTTAATTATTACCGGGAAGGCTAGCCGAAGCGATAAGTAAAATATTATTAAATATATTAATATTTAATAATTATTATTACGTTTACGTTAATAATATAGTTTTTTCTTTATATATATTATTAGAAATATAAAAATAGTTATCCCTTATAACTCTAGTATATAAGTATAAATTATATTTATTTAAATTAAAAAGAAAGTATTTTCGTTTCTTTACTTTTAGGTTCCCGATATTTTAAATTAAATTAACCCGGAAATCCTTATAATTATTTACTATCGTTAAATAATATATTAAGAGGATTCCTTTTAATTAAAAATAGGAAAGGATTTTAATAATTAATGTGGAAATAAAGTTTATTAACGAACTAATTTTAATTAATATTTTTAATTTACTTTCCGGTCTTATCCGGACTATATACTTAACTCTCTATTCGCGGGTAAAAAGTTTAGAGTTTAGTCGATAATAAAAAAGTTTTATCCGATTAAATAAAAAAGAATTGTTTCCGTTAAACCTCGCGGGGTTTAATAAAATTATTAATATTTATTATTATTCGTAGTTTCGTACTTCCTCTAGTACCTAGGGCTTATAAGTGTAGTTTAGACCCTAAGCTTTACTTAACCCGGGCACGACCTCCATTTAAAATAGTAAGAAAATATATAAAACAATTACAATACTATAAATATACCTTTAATAGGTTTTAGAATAAATATACCTGCGTGATAGTAACTCGCTCGCAGGCCGCACTTCATGTAGGACAAAGAAAAGACATTATGGGCTCGCAGGCTATATAATAAGCACCGGATTGGCCTGATCAGAGGGCCAGAATTGCCTGCACGCGTGCAAGGCATAAAATACGAAGAAAAAAATAAAAGTCGATGTCCTGTCTAAAATAGAATGTCCGAAGCAAACCGCTTATATATATGACCCCTAAACCCCTGAGTCCTCTAAGAGCCCCGCTTCCTTACTTATACTCTTAGGCCTGTGGCCGCACCCCAAACCACTATAGGCTTACGTAGTAAGTTGCCACAATAGTGTAATTTACAGGGCACCTCTGCTGCCGAAGGTTCTATGGATTTCCGTGAGTCTACACTAGACCCACCTAAGCCCACCAAATACCCCAAAGTGGTATAGGGGCTTCCAGGGCCTACAGGACCCACAGTAGGCCTACGAAAGCTTATATATAAACCTCTCCTCTCTCCTGTAGAATAGTTCTCTTTCTTTCCTTAAGGGCAAAAGCTTAAAGCTAAGGCCAAAGGCCAAGGTCAAGGGTAATAAAGGCAATTCTTATTCCTTATACCTTACTGTATTACAGTGCTTTACCTTTCTTCGGCACTGCCGTTGTATCCTCCCGCTTCCGCTACCGCACT
>NW_001914853.1:5258-9126 GCF_000226545.1 Podospora anserina S mat+
TCAGGGCTTACCAGCTAACAGTTATATATTATATATTTACTTTAACTTTTTTACGGATAAATTAAAAGTATTAAAATAATATTATAGCCGGAAACGTTAGTATTTAGGGAGGCTCCACCTAACTTACTATCGATTAGCTTCTCGCTTATATTTAAGAGCTTAAGAATAAATTATACCTTTCTTACGATACCTTTACGTAAAAGAACGTTATACTCTATTAAGAGATTGATATTTTATATAGGGAGGGAAAGTATATTAAGCTCGAGGTACCCGATCGCTATAGAGGTATAAAAGGAGAGCTAAGAAGATTCTTAATTTAATTTAAAGTTTATTTTCGGTACTATCCTTTTTATTTTCCGGATAAGGAATCTAAAGTTATATACGCTACGTTTAAACTTAAAGATATAATATTTATATAGTTCGAACCGATTTTAGGAGACTATTTTAATAATATGTATAACGAGAGGGAGGATATTACTAAAATATATTTTAAATTATATAAAGACTTTAAAAAGAAAATTAAGGAGGTATTTAAAGAGTATAACGAGGGTAAGCGTATTTAGGAACGACTAACTAACTTTAAGTAAATTCGATTTACTACCGATTACACTATAATATTTAGGACGGATATATTTTGTAGCGCGATTAACGATAAAAGATTAATATAAATATTTTATAATGGGTTTAAGGAAAAAGTTAAAGATAAATTATATCGAATAGAACGACCGGAAACTATTAATAAATATATTATAATAGTAATTTATATTAACGATTAATAATATTAACGTTATAAAGAGCGTAAGGGTATATACGTATAAGGACCCTATTACTTTAATAATAAAAAAAAGAGACGGCCATATAAAATTTATATTTTAGGGACTATATATATAGGGTCTATAAAAATTAATATTATTTAATAATAAAGGTTATTAAATTAAAATAAAAATAATTTTAAATATTTTAATTATAGTAAGGTAAGATATTTTAAGAGGGACTATAAAGTATTTAAGCGATTCAGATAGAAAAAAGAGATTATAATAATTATTATATTAAAGGAACCGAAAGTTATGGAGGTCGTAATTATTAAATATTAGTAAAGTAAAGCGAAAAACCGTTATTAAATATATATACGAAAGAATATTAAGTACGTTAAAGATAAAAAATAAAAGGAAATTAAGTAAATATAATTAAAAAATTTTATATTATTAAATAACCCGAAGTAGGAGGACGTTTTTAAACGATATAATTATTTAAGAAACGATTTACGGCCTTTCGCGGGAACCGTTAATCTTTAACGGACTACGAATAGTATTTTCGAAGGTATCGGTATAAAGCGAAGGTATAAAATAACGATCCGACGCTCGTTAGTAAGGTTATTACTATATAAGGAGGAGGTAAGAGAGATAAATACTTTTAGGTTATAGCGTATTAAAAAGATATTTAAGTAGTAATATTAATAAATGGCGGTACGGAAACGAATTTAATTTTATTATAGTTCGTATATTAAGCTCGTATACTATAAAAAAAAGAAGGAATAAATTATTATATAAAGATTATTTTTTACGTAAAAGGTTTATAGGGAAATACTACCTTTAGATATTATAGTCAAAGGAAAAATAATTTTAATTATATTTAATATTATAAATATAAAACCCTCGAAGGATATAATCTTAAAGTAATTATAGTATAAAAATTATAATTTAAATATCGATTAAAGGGATAGTAATTACTTACGATTAAAAAAGTTTTAAAAGTATTTAGTTAACGATAGGAGATTAGGAGTACGTATAGAGTAAAGTATAAAATAAGTACCCTCTACGGTATTACTATAAGGAGCTTAAAAAATAATAGTATACTTTATCGATATAAGTAATAAGATCGAAGAAATAGGGTTAATAACGTTAGTAAAAATATCGGAGGTTAATAAATATATTTATTATAATAAGGTAGAGAAAAGTAAAAAAAAAGCGGTATTAATAAAATATCGAGGATATTTAGCTTTTATAGTTAAGTATTTAGAGGGACTTTTAAAGTAAGGACTGTAAGACTATAAAATTAAATTAAAAGAAGGAATTAAATTATAATTATTTAAGGTTTATTATATTAACGATAAGTAAAGTAAAGAACTACGGAAATACTTAAATAAAAATCTAAAAAAAAGATATATTAAGGAATTTATATTATTAATAGGATACCTTATATTTTTTATATTAAAGAAAGATAGTAATTTATAATTATATATAGATTACTGTTAATTAAATAACGAAATAATAAAAAATAATTATTTATTATTATTAATATTTAAATTACGGAGTTAATTAGTTAAGGCGTAATACTTTATACACTTAAATATATTTATCGGGTATACTTATTGTTAATGTGTGGGTACTACTAAGTGCCCTACTTACTGCCCTACAGATTGATATTACAGTGGGCAGTACTGCTATAAGCAGTAATGGAACTTCCCGGCTTGGATCCCTTTAGAATATTCTTTATAAGGGACCCTTAAAGGCTTACAGGGCTACTGTGGCCTAAAGCTTAGTCAACAGGATACTGGAACCTTCTAAAGTGGCTACAGGCTTACGTAGTAAGTCGCCACAATAGCATAATTTACAGGGCACCCTTACTACCGAAGGTTCGATGGATTTCCGTGAGTTTACACTAGACTCACCTAAGCCCACTAAATACCTAAAATGGTATAGGGGCTTCCAGGGCCTACAGGATCCACAGTAGGCCTACGAAGGCCTATATATAAACCTCTCCTCTCTCCTGTAGAATAGCTATCTTCTTTCTTTCCTCAAGGGCAAAAGCTTAAGGCTAAGGCCAAAGGCCAAGGCCAAGGGTAATAAAGGCAATTCTTATTCCTTATACCTCACTGTATTACAGTGCTTTACCTTCCTTCGGCACTGCCGTCGTATCCTCCCGCTTCCGCTTACGCACTGCTGTATTTTACAGCAACCCTATATAGGTTCTATATTATAGGCCTATTAGGGCTTACCAGCTAACACTTATATATAAATTAAGGAAGAAGATAAATAAAAAATAGTATTTCGTATACTTTATAGTTATTTTAAATATTTTATAATATTATTTAGACTAACTAATACGCTTATAATATTTTAATCTCTCGTTAATTATATAATCCGGAAATACCTTAATAAAATAATAATATATTATTTTAATAACGTTTTTATTTATTTATATACTTTAAAGAAATATAAGCGATACGTACGAAAAATATTCAACGCGCTATACGGAGTTAGATTTTTAATTACTAAAAACAAATAAAAATTTTATATATAAAAAATAATATATTTAAAATATTTAATATCGCTAAGTAAAGTTCGTATAGAATTTAAGAAAATTATAGTAATTAAAGATTAATTTACGCTATAATTATAAATATACGTTAAGGAATTTTTAAGGTTTATAAATTTTTATCGGATATTTATTTATAGGTACGTAGGAATTACGTAATTATTTAATTACTTAATTAAGAAAAACGTAGAGTTCCGGTAGGGGTAAGAGGAAAAATAAGCCTTTTAGGAACTAAAAGAAGCTATTTTAAAGGATTTAGTATTTAAATTATTAGACTTTAGTTGACTATTCGAGGTCGAGGTAAATATATTAAACTATACGATCGGTAAATAATTAGGATAGCGAGACGATAATAAAAAGTTATACCTAATAGCCTTCTTTTCGAAGAAATTAAAGGAGGTACGTTAAAACTATTTAATCTACAATAGTTTGGGGTGCGGCCACAGGCCTGAGAGTATGAGTAAGGAAGCGGGGCTCTTAGAGGACTCAGGGGTTCAGGGGTCATGTATATAAGCGGTCGGCTTCAGACATTCTATTTTAGACAGGATTA
>NW_001914853.1:9276-12780 GCF_000226545.1 Podospora anserina S mat+
CCTCTGATCAGGCTAACCCGGTGCTTATTATGTGGCCTGCGAGCCCATAGTGTCTTTTATCTGTCCTGAGTGAAGTGCGGCCTGCGAGCGAGTCACTGTCACGCAGGCGTGTCCATTCAGGGACCTGTTGAGAGTATATTTGTAGTGTTGTGGTTGGTTTGTGTGTTTTCTCACCATTTCAACAATAAAAAGTTATTCGCTATTATCGAAGCGTTTAAAGAATAAAAATTATATTTTAATAGTATTAACTACGAAATATAGGTTTATACGGATTATAAAAATCTATAATACTTTACTATTACGAAGGTCCTTAACGCGCGGTAAACGTAATAATTAAAGTTTTTTTTAGAATTTAATTTCTAAACTAATTATAAAAAGGGATCGGAGAACGCTAGGGTAGACGTATTTAACTAGCGAGCCGACTACTATAAAGATATACCTAGGGAGTTACTACTATTATTTAAAAAAACGTTAAACGATACTTTTAAATATTTATTTTAATTATAAATAAAGTATTACGTAATATATTATTAGCTAGTAAGCCCTAATAGGCCTATAATATAGAACCTATACAGGGTTGCTGTAAAATACAGTAGTGCGTAAGCGGAAGCTGGAGGATACGACGGCAGTGCCGAAGGAAAGTAAAGCACTGTAATATAGTGAGGTATAAGGAATAAGAATTGCCTTTATTACCCTTGGCCTTAGCCTTTAGCCTTAGCTTTAAGCTTTTGCCCTTAAGGAAAGAAAAAAAACTATTCTACAGGAGAGAGGAGAGGTCTATATATAGGCCTTCGTAAGCCTACTGTAGGTTCTGTAGGCCCTAGAAGCCCCTATACCACTTTGGGGTATTTAGTGGGCTTAGGTGGGTCTAGTATAGACTTACGGAAATCTATAGAACCTTCGGCAGCAGAGGTGCCCTATAAATCACACCATTGTAGCAACACTTACTACGTAAGCCTGTAGCTACTTTAGAAGGTTCTAGTATCCATTGACTAAGCCTCAGGCCACAGTAGCCCTATAAGCCTTTAAGGGTCCCTTATAAAAAACATTCTAAAGGGATCCAAGCCGGGAAGTTCCATTACTGCTTATAGCAGTACTGCCCACTATAATATTAATCTATAGGGCAATAAGTAAGGCACTTAGTAGTACTTACATATTAACACCCCTTCTGTAGGAGTGCTAAGTGCCTACTTACTAGGCCGTAAGGCCCTTATAAGTACTAGGCTTCCGGTAGTTTATTAGCTCTAAAAAGCGCTGGAACTTGGGTGCTAGTAGGGCCTTTGTTAGGCCGTATAGGGACCTTTTTAGTACTATAACTTGGTCCTTCGAAGGGTCCCAGTAATGTTGTTTCAGAAGGTTTATAGCGGTTTAGCTACTAAGGCTATATTCGTATAGGCCTTCAGGGACTTCTATATATATATCGGAGTCCATACTAGCGTTAAGAAAGGCCCTAACGAAATCGATTTACTTAATTTCTAGGTCTTCTTTAGCTGCAATAGCTAGTAAAACCCGCTAGGTAGGTGGTGCCGTAGTGGCTGCAAAGGTCTCCGTGAAATCGGTTCCGGGTACCTGTTGGAAGCTTCTAACTACTAGCCGGGCCTTAAATTTAATAATTTAGCCCTGTGAGTCCTTTTTAGCCTTATAGACCCATCGGCTAGTAATAGGCCTTTTTGGAGCCTAAGAGCGGTTAATAAAGTAAAAGGTTTTGGAATTCAGTAGCTGCTGTAGTTTACTGAAGGAGGCCTATAGCCACTAGTCCTTTAGTAGGTGCTTTAAGGCCTATTTAAAGGTCCTAGGTTCTGTGCTAATAGAAGTAGTGCTGTAGGTAACAGCCGTAGCAGCCTGGTTAATAAAATAATTTACTAGAGCAGTAGTATCTATAGTATCGTTATCTACCACTTCGAATTCTTCCTTCTATAACTTAGTGGCTGCGGAAGTAGTACTTCGATATTGGTAGGCTTTGGAGGTGCTGTTGCCGTAAGTGTAGGCCTAGGAGGTGCTGTTGCAGTAGGTGCCCCTTCTGTGATTATAGGGGGTTTCCCTTCTAAAGGCTCGATATCTTCCAGTTCTAGAAGCCTTAGTTGCGATGTAGAGGCTATAGGTCCTTCTAAATAAGGCCTATAATCTTCGTATAGTTTAACGAATAGCGTTTAAATTACTTGCCGGTGGCCTAGCTATATTAAGTAAATATTATTACTTAGTACGGCTAGAAGCTTGCCTTTAGTAGCTTTAGGCTCTAGCTTCCTTGCGGTAATGCGTTTTTTAGGCGGTGTAAGTACTAGAACTTTAGCGCCTATAGCCTTGTAAGGTCCGAGGTCCGGGACGTGAGGGGCCTGTAAGGGCACCAATTCGTTAAAAAATAACTAGTGGGGCGTAAATTCCTTAGTGGAAGTGGCTATACGGTTAATAATATCCACAATAGAGCTAATTACGTAGCACTAAAGGGTAAGTGGTAGGCCAGAGGCTACTATAGTAGCTCGTAGACGCTCTAAAATTACCCGAATAGAGCGCTCGGCTAGGCCGTTTTGGTGGTGGGCGTATAGGCTAGACTCACTAAAGGTTATACCTTTTTTAGTAAGGTAGGGCAGTAGCCTTCGAATTTCCTTGCCCCCGTCGTAGTGGAATTGTGCCGGGTACTGCTTGTAAGTATTGTATAGGCTCTCTATAGCGGAGCGAGCCTCTATAGCGACTTCGTCCTTAGTTTTTAAGAGCCTAATAAGCCTATACCGGGTCTTACGGTCCACTAAAATAAGCCTGTAAGGCCTGCTGTTTAGTAGGGTGGGTCGAATCACAAATATATCCCTTTCTATTCGACTTAGCGCATACGGTAGGTCCGTTACAAGCCTTTTAGAGGGTTTACGCAGTAATTTAGCTGCGTCACAGCTCTTACAGGTCAGATCTGTAGGCTGTACCTTCTGTAAATTAGGTATGCCCTTAGTAATTAGGGTAGTTTTCTTTAGAAGGTCTAGGCCTATATAGCCTAATCGAACGTGCTAGAGTCTTGCAGCCTAAATTAACGTTTGGTTACGTTGGTAGGGCGAATGCCCTATACGGCGAGGGGTAGGCGCCGTAGTGGTAGTTGGTTTAGGCGCTATGATAGGCGCTATGGTAAGCGCTGTGGTAAGCACTATAGTAGGCGCTGTGGTAGGCGCTGTGGTAGGCGCTATGGTAGGCGCTGTGGTAGGCACTGTGGTAAGCGCTATAGTAGGCGCTATAGTAGGCGCTGTGGTAGGCGCTATAGTAGGTACTATAGTAGGCGCTATAATAGGCGCTATAGTAAGCGCTATAGTAAGTACTGTGGTAGGCGCTGTGGTAGGCGCTGTGGTAGCTGGAAATTTAGGCGTAATGGTAGTTAATTCAGGGTCTAAATCGCTGTCTTCAGTACTGTAGCACCAAATAGAGCCGTATGCTTGTGGCGTTAAATGCTCTATTTTAGCTAGAACCGTGGTTTTAGTAGTAAAAAAGAACCTATTTTTTTTGAAGTTAAGGAGGGCCAGTAGCTTT